>NW_022436955.1:4567273-4841554 GCF_009761245.1 Sapajus apella | reverse complement strand
TGTGTGTATATATATATACATATATGTGTGTATATATATACATATATATGTGTGTATATATATGTTTGTGTGTGTATATATATATACATATATGTATATATATATACACACAAACACATTTACGTGTGTGTGTGTGTGTCTGTGTGTGTGTATATGTATGGTGTGTCTGTAACAGAAAATGAGAGAGATTTTTGAAGGAAATAACATGTCCAGACACTGTCAGATGCCCTCTGAGAGAAGAATTGCCTCTGAATGAGATCTACTGCTTTAGTTCTAGTGCTTCTTAATCTTTAGCTGCATCAAAAATCATCTGAAGAGCTTGATAAAGCACAGATTCCTAGAATCACTACCAGATTTTCTAATTCAGAATGTCTGAAGTGGGTTGCAAAAATTTGTATTTCTAGCAAGTTTCTAGGTGATACTGATGCTGCTGTTCCAAGGTCCCACTTTGAGAACACCTGCTCTAGGTGGCCACTTCAGAGCCCATTTTCAGGTCCAGCTGGGAGCATATGGCATGTTCACTTCTCTGTCCTTGCAGGCATATAACTGGGGTGCTTCTTTCTTGGCCATTTCCCTTAGATGACTCTGACCTCTCAAACAAGAAGAAGAGGAGAACTATGTTTCCATCTTTACCCGTCTTCCTTCAGATATGGATCTCATCTTTGTACCACCACTGTTGTGCTAATGACCGTTTAGTACAAGATTCAAGTTGTAGTCTCTCTCAACTGTCCTCTAAGATAAATTACCCTCTTCTTTGACAGGACATAAATCTTAGAATCCAATCCTATTACATAACATCCCTGCTTCAAAACCATCATTGCTGGACACTGACTAAACAGAATCTAAATATTTTACTTTGATTCATTTGTCCTGACTTGCCCTTCCTTAGGCTCCACTATTCTCTGTTACAATTCTGGTATATCTGTCTTTGCATTGTTCTTTGATATGCAGCACTCTTTTTGAGCTTCAAGAAAATAAAATAAATGAGAACAGGAGTAAAAAACCCAAAAGTTCAGTGGGGCATGGCCGCTCATTCCTGTAATCCTAGCACTTTTGGAGGTGATGGCAGATGAATCACGAGGTTGGGAGATAGAGACCATCCTGGCCAACATGGTGAAACCCCGCCTCTACTAAAATAATAATAATAATAATAATAATAATAATTAACCAGGTGTGGTGGCGGCTGCCTGTAGTCCTAGCTACTGGGGAGACTGAGGCAGGAGAATTGCCTGAAATCAGGAGGAGCTGAGATCGTTCCGCTGCACTCCAGCCTGGGTGAAAGAGACAGACTCCATCTTAAAAAAAAAAAAAATTAAAAGATTCTAATCCTCTATTGTATCAGGGATGTGACTCTGCATAAACATTTTATCACCATTTGACTAATTAAAAAACGGAGTCATTTGAAGGTTCATGACACCAGTCTTGTTACATGGCATGTTAGGTCATTTTCATTGCTAAAGGAATATCTGACTGAGCCTTGTAATCTATAAAGTCAAAGGTTTATTTTGACTCAAATTCTGCAGGCTGCACAAGAAGCATGGTGCCAGCATCTGCTTCTGGTGAGAGCCTCAGGAAGCTTCCAATCATGTTGGAAGGTGAAGGGATATCTGTTACATGGTGAGAGAGGGAGAGGAAGGGAAAAGGAGGTGCCACACTATTTCAAACAACCAGATCTTATGTGAACTCAGAGCAAGAACTCACTCATCACAAAGAGAAGGCATTCACGAGGGATCCACCACCATGGTCCAAACACATCCCACCTCCAACATTGGGGATCACATTTCAATATGAGATTTGGAGGGAACAAGCATCCAAACCATATCATATGGAAAATTGTAAATGAGATTTCACACTCAATATCTCATTTGACTCACATGAACTACATATACAGATGAAGTGATTTTCAATTATATTTTATATCCCTTTTAAATTTTCTTCTTTCTATTGACACAATTTACATAAATATTAGAAGATGCATTTGGGAAAGTTGCTGAGGTATAAAATACTACTTCCTTTATCAAAACTGTCACAAACACTTGCTTTCATGGCTGGACGACTGAATTATTCTTTATTTGTATTGTTTGGACTTTATTTTAAATCGTTCTTATATAATCCATATATCCTCAGAGACTTCATAGCTAAGGATAGGGAAAATGACTCTTCATCACCTGAGCTTACTGAGGACCCTAAAAGCAGCTTTTCATTTATCTCCAAAAGAAGACTCAATAACCTAGAGTACTACCTGCTTGAAACTCATTGCCTATTTTATAACATTCCTCTCCTTCCGTCAAAGAATCAAGTGCTGAAAGAGTGCCGAGAAGCAATGATGTTGAGACTTTAAAAAAAAATCACAGAAATTTTATGCATGAAGACATTCTCTCCCCAGTTTATAGGAAGGCAGAGTAAAAATTAATTCTCATCCAAGAGAGCTTAGACATAGAATAGTAAGAACTCAAGAGATAGAAGAGAGAAACAAATGGATTAGACTTATTTATTTTCAACATCAAAATATGATCCAAACTGATAGAATGTTTGGGCAGGGGAAAATTTTTCACTCCATGATCTTGCTTTTCATTCCTGAGACAGTGTTCAAAATGCATAATAAAATGTGAAGAACAAAAAATTAAGATGATGAAGACCCTAGCTCCCTATCTTTCCCTACTGCTACAGTTAAATACCAGATGTAGAGCCCACTCACAGGTGCAGTCACAAGACACAGACTGCCTTCTTCTACCATACTTCTCTTTCCCCAACACATGGAGTTATAAAACTTACCATACTCTCTCTTTTCTGAAGATGATTTGTGTCTCCAGGCTATTAATCCTGCTGTGAACTTTAACTAAATTGCACTTGACTATCTGGATACTGACCTACAAGCTGTTGAGCTTCTTTATTTATGTAATCGTTGGCTACAGACCACTTGGAATCCTGTTTTATTTTATCTGCAAAATTAAAAAAAAAAAACAAGTTGTCTTTGAATCGGCCCTTTGACTCAAGTTTTTATTTTACACAGGAATACAGAATATCTACCTGACAGTCCTACAATCTACCTCATATTCTTTACTCACCACCAGCCAAGTGGCTTTTGGAGCCATTCCCCTACCCACATTTAATCTTCCTGAATTGGTTCTAATGCCATTAATAGGTATGGATACCTCAGATTTAATATTCTTAGAGCAAAAAATCACTCTATAGATAATTATGCACATTTTACACACCTTTAGGCATACAGACACATCACACACACACAGAGATCACTCACTTTTTAAAATTCTTGCTAATCATCAATGTATTTTCTCTCCATTCTGATAGCAGGATGGTATTGATGCTTAGGTTTGTTCAAATAAAAGCTCAGCACTCATCTTGTTGACTGATATGTTGGGGGAAGTTGGGAGGGGAAAGATTAATGCATGATCTGAGCCATGAGAGTTCTCAATGAAAAATATGAAAACTAGCATTATGCTTTGTTTAAATTAATAAACACTAAAAAGTCACAAATTTTCACTTTACTTTTCACTAGCATATTCTATTATGAGACTACTTGGAAGTTATAAATTTAGTGAGGACAAAGTAACCCAGAAATGTAGGACAGATAGGAAAGTCATTTCATAATTAATCAAACTAATGAGCTAGCAAGGTGTTTTTGGAAAAAAAATGCATTTTCATACCTGTTTACCTACTTACATGCAGTTGGAAAATACGCTATAAATATAAGTGCTTTGAGCCTATAATCCCAGCACTTTGGGTGGCTGTGTTGGATTGATCACTTGAGCCCAGGAGTTCAAGACCAGCCTAGGCAACATGGTGAAAACTGCCTCTACAAAAAAAAGGAGAGAGGGAGAAAAAAAAATTAGCCAGTCATAATAGCATTTGCCCTTAGTGCCAGCTACTCAAGGGACTGAGGTGGGAGGATCGCTTGTGCCTGGGAAGGTCGAGGCTGAAGTGTGCCATAATGGCACAACTGCACTCCAGCCTGGGTGACAAAGTGAGATCTTGTCTCAGTAAATAAATAAATAAGAGTGTTTGGAAGTGATACCACCATAAAAATATTGCCAGTTACCTCTTTATTAATATAAATGATTCCTATACCTCTGATCAGAATTAAATAATTCCATGTCAGATCACAGCTTGCCTGATCACTTTTATTTCCATTCATTTTTCAAGCCTCTCTTTGAAAGCTCCTTTATAATTTATTTATCCACTCTTTGGCTACAAAAGGATCTCAAAAATATCTTCAGCTTTTTTCCACCTATTTTCCAATATCAGACAGTTTACCATGTTTGGACATCCATATAAAGCTTTCAAAGAATATGCTGTGTATTCACCTTTCTCTTGTTTCTTAGAGGTGTGTACCATACACCTCTAAGAAACAAGTATATGAAGAGCAACATCTGAAAATGAACAAGGCCAATCTGAAGTAAATTGGTTTGTGTTGATGGTTTATAAAACTTACGTTTTTTAAAAATAAAATATTTGTGTGGTTAACATCATTAAAATGTATAAAAAGCATGTAGGCTTATAAATTAGAGCAATGCTCATCTGAAACTTCATTTGAATCTTGAGGATTTATTTGGCCTGCATGATCATTAACACCTTGGGGACCGCTTAAGTAAACTGAAGAAAAGTGGATAGAAAGGAAAGCAACAGGCATGTGAAGACTCAAACTCATCAGGTAAAATGTACTTTTTAAATTTCTTCTCCACGCTTCTCTCTGTTTCTCTGAGTTGTGATCTATTCTCTGCTCTTGTGGAAAATTTCTCCAGATGATGAAGAACAGGACATAGGAACTGCAAATTAGAAATCTCGGAAATCTAGAAAATTGTCTCCTAGTATGCATATACTGATCTCAGGAAAGAACACTCAGTATTATTCCTCCTTAGGTAGATGTGTTTTCCTTTTGGGCCAATCACTGTTGCCAGGAGTCTAGCATGTTATGATTACTCAGGACTCTGTCACATGCCTGAATGTTGCCCAGAGAACAGGGTCTGATAGTAAGAAGAAGGTATAAGACTTTCAAAAGAAGCCAAACTAGACTAGCTAGCAGATCACATCAATCTGATATCCCTGGGAAAATTACCAAAGCATGGGTGCTTTAATATTCTTATCAGGGAAATGTTTAAAATATGTTTTCAAAAGAATATCAAAAGTCCAGTGTAATGATATTTGGGATTCACCAAATTCTAAAATATATCATAATATAGTTTCCTTTATGTAATGGATTTACAACCAGAAAAAGGAAACTACTAAAGTGTATTAAACTGTGAAGTCTGGACATTCAATGAAAATCACTTCGTGACAAAATGTCTCCCTCTTGAATACCTATCCTCTAGTGTATTCCAGTTCATTGGAATTTACACCCACATGTTAACAAATTAGTTACTGTTATATTTTTGAAAGTCGGGCCGGGCGTGGTGGCTTATACCTGTAATCCCAGCACTTTGGGAGGCCCAGGCGGGTAGATCATCAGGTCAAGATATCAAGACAATCCTGGCCAACACAATGAAACCCCGTCTCTACTAAAAATAGAAAAATTAACTGGGTGTGGTGGTGTGCGCCTATAATCCCAGGTACCAGGGAGGCTGAGGCAGGAGAATAACTTGAACCCAGGAGGTGGAGGTTGCAGTGAGCTGAGATCTCGCCACTACACTCCAGACTGGCAACAAGACAGAGCAAGATTCTGTCTCAAAAAAAAAAAAAAAAAAGAAAGAAAGAAAGAAAGGAAACAAAACAAAACGAAAGCAAACAAAAGAAAGAAAATCACCAAGCCTGCAAAGTTATTCTTACAAATTTTAATATTTTAATAGACTAGTATTATAAAACATTACTAAGAACTATGAGAATAAAATATTCTTTTTTTTCATATTTCCAGTTTCATTTTATTTTTAAGTGGCTGTTAGAGAGCATTGCATAATGTATACAAGATTCATTTTTGAAAAGTTAATCTCATTTTTTTTCCCATTTATTTATTTTATTGCATTTTAGGTTTTGGGGTACATGTGAAGAACACGCAAAATTGTTGCATAGGTACACACGTGGCAGTGTGATTTGCTGCCTACCTCTGGCATCTCTCCCCTTGCTATCTCTCCCTAGCTCCCCACCTCCCACCGTCCCTCCCCATTTCCCCCCAACTGACCCCAGGGTGTAGTGCTCCCCTCCCTGTGTCCATGTGTTCTCATTGTTCAACACCCGCCTGTGAGTGAGAACATGTGGTGTTTGATCTCCTGCACTTGTGTCAGTTTGCTGAGAATGATGGTTTCCAGGTTCATCCATGTCCCTACAAAGGACCCAAACTCATCGTTTTTGATGGCTGCATAATATTCCATGGTGTATATGTGCCACATTGAAAATAAAATATTCTTAAATGGGTTAAGAAAAGATCATCTATTTAACTATCGGAGGAAATAAATAGCATTCTATTGATTAATGTTAGTTACCAGATATTTATTTATATTTAATTATCAGGAACGCTTGAGTAATATTCAGAGGTTAAATTTTATTAGTCGTTCTACTTTTGAGGCTTTATAAGTATATTAAATGGTTTCAATTTTCTCATCTCTTTAATGAGTACTGAGTATTCTTAATGTGAGAATTCAGATATGTCTGTTTAATTTAAAATAACCCTAAATTAAATGATAATGATGTCATTGGTATGAATTGAAAATGCAATTTAACTCCCTAGTTAAACTGGACTTGTTATACCTGTCATCTCTGAGCATGTGTTTTTACTTTCATGTATTAAAGTTACTTAATAAATAATTCATATGTATTAAAGTTATTAGTTTAGATTTTTTAATATAATAAGTTATTTTTTAAAAAGTAATACAATAAGTGGAAGTGTCAAGTAAATGACTTGAAGTGAAAGAAAGAATGTGCCCACATAACATTAACATGACTGGTTTATTTTTTAATATTATTGAATTATAGTAAAGCATGTCACCTATACTATTTATTTTCCAACCCTACGAGTATAAAGAAAACATGAGATCCATAGAAAACTATTCAGAAGCACTATAAATATATTCAAAATGCTTCTCTCTAACCAAGTTTTGAAAAGAGTGATTTTAGGCTTTTAAAGCCATATCTGAAACAAAACAAATATGTCATTTTAGTCCTTTTCTTTCAATTTTCCAATTCATAGAAATATGGTCTTTCTGCGCAGTTGTGGGCTTCTTCAGGCAAGTGGGCCATCAGTCTAAACTATTTCAAGTTAAACATTAAAGTGAAACAGAGAACTGTGAATATGGTAAATATTTCTCTATATTTCAAAAAGACCATCATCTTTTAAAAAAAGGGGGTCACTAGTTTTTCACCAATTTTTAAATGTTGCCATTGAAACAATTTCATAAATTTCTGAAAAATTGTCTGCATTGATACATCAAAAAAACTTAATGGACAAAATTTGGGAATGGCATCTAGAAAGATGGGCAGAGGGAGGTGATAGTATGCCTCTACATTCCACAAAATTCAGCATTTAATTTTTTTTTTTTTTTTTTGAGATGGAGTCTCACTCTCTACCCAGGTTAGAGTGCAATGACACAATATTAGTTCACTGCGACCTCTGCCTCCCAGGTTCAAGAGATCCTCCTGCCTCGGCCTCCCGAGTAGCTGGAATTACAGGCACCTGCCGTCACACCTTATTATTGTTATTATTATTTTGTATTTTTGTAGAGACAGGTTTTACCATGTTGGTCAGACTGGTTTAGGCTCCTCACCTCAGGTGATTCGCCTGCCTCGGCCTCCCAAAGTGCCATATTACACTTATGATCCCTCTTATGATAGCATTATTAAAGGCAATAAAGTCAGTAAGCAATATCCACTATTGACAAAGCATTATCAATTTCAGGAACAATACTCCATTAGGATGATTTAGAAACTGGTTTCAAGTTTAGAGCTAGTATCTTGTTTTTAGAATTATGTTTTGTTTACTTACTGGTTTGTACTATTTAACTGAGAGATTGTCAATTGAATCCAATTCCGTATATTTGAGCACCTATTACATGCTTATTGCATGACAGGACATGTGCTATAATGTGTCAGAACTAAATATTGAGTGTAATAGACAAGGTCCTTGCCTTCTTGCACCTTTGGGTCAAGAGGGAGATTGAGAAGACACCTATTAAATAACTAATTACAAATGAGCATTGAAATAGAATATATAGGGCGCTATAGAAACACATAAAATAATTTAATCTTTTTATCTGGGTTTTTTAGAGATGAAGTCTTGCTCTGTCTCCCAGACTGGAGTGCAGTGTCCCAATTATAGCTCACTGAAGCCTCAGACTCCTGGGCTCAAGTGATCCTCCTGCATAAGCCTCCCAAGTAATTGGGACTACAGGCCTGTGCCATTGCATTCAGCTCAAAAAGGAATTTAATCTTATCTAGAGGTTATAGAAGGCCCCTTGGACAATTAAATGGTGATTTAAGCATTAATTGTTATAACCAGAGAACGGAGAGGCAAGTATATTACAGTTATAAAAGCACCAGTAGATTGTTTTTTAAAGAATATTGTGTTTAATGAACTGAATTAAGGCTCCTATAGCTTAACATTTAGGCAGATGCCTTAGTTTTTCTTTTGAAAAGAAGGATAGGGGCCATGTCTGGGAAAGGAATGTACATTACATTAAGAACTTCATGCTTGGGACAATTGGAATCAACTGAATAATTATAATTACATATATGACATATATCAAATTGCACTTTGTAAAAGATATTTTAAAGCACAAAGGACACCCTTAATTCTTTATGTACAACCTAGGCACAATGCCTGGCATCTATTAAGGGTTCAATTAATTGAGTTGCACATAAAACTGGATTTAATATGAAACATCTCAAAAACACCTTGAACAAATCTTTGTCAAACCTAGAAAGGTTAATATTTTGAAGGTATCAAGTATTTCAGAGAACATATGTGAAATCCTTAAGACAATGTTATCTAATTAAAGATAGTTTAAATTTAGGTTCAAAGTTGCTTTTTATCTACTAATTTATTTTATACCTTGTGCTTTAAAAAAAAAATTGTTGTAGACCAGGGATAAACAAACTATAGACTGGAAAAATTTGGTCGATTGTCTGTCTTAGCCCGTGAGCTAAGAGTGATTTTTGTACATTCAGCCATAAAAATATCAGAGGAACCGTATTTTGTAATATGTTAAAATTATATAAAATTCACATTTTGGTTTATGTAAATAAGGCTTTATTGGAAGACAGCCATTACCATTTTTTTTTTTTGCATGTAATCTATGGCTGCTTTCTTGTAATACATTAGTGTTAAATAATTGCAACAAAATCTGTTTGGTCCCAAATATCCAAATATTTACTATTTGACAACAGGAAAATATTCCTGACCTCTGTTGTAGGTGATGTTATAATTAAGTCATTAAGAAAACACAGTTTGATTCTTTTAGCTACATGTCGCCAGAATCATTTTTAGTTTTATTTATTTTATTAATTTTTACCTTTCTATGAAGAGGCGTTATCTCCAGACATTTTTCCTTTCTTTTAACCATATGCAATGCAAATTTTTCACATTTGACAAAAGTACTGCATAACTCCAAGAGTCCTTTGTTGCTCTAATTTCTTCTTCAGATCCCCCTTTAGGATTAAAAGACTAAAACTGCCCATGTCGAAGAGGTCAGATTATATAAGTATTATTCCTCAGGCAGCATCATGAGCTAACAAAGGATATTGTTCTGCTTCTATTTGTTCTATAAAGACCTTAAAATATGTAGTAAAGGTCTTAGTATGGGAAAGTATGAATGAAATAGGCAGCAGAGATCAAAATGCACCTTGAGAGGAAGCTTTGAAAAGATCACTTGTTCTAATAAAAAGACCTGATTTACTGTTGTCACAAATGCAATAGTCCACCCCTGATGAATCTGCATACTGCAAATATTAACACTTTTCATTAAATACTTCCAAAAGGAATCTAATGAATTAAATGAAAATTAGACACACTGCACCTTCTCTTCACTAATATGTTTTCACACGTTCTTCAACCTTACATTTTCCATGGTAAGGTTACATTTAATAAGTCAGAGGTGTTAAACAGAAAGATAATTCTTCAGACATTGGATATGCCATTCATTTACTTACTAGAACACAATCCTAATCACAAGTTGTATGCAGTGATGGAGTAGATATTAAACAATGGTTTATTCAATGTTTACTTGGAATCCTGAAGGCCATTAAATGAGCCTGTTTCTCAACTTCAACATCTGTAGGGAAAATAAAGCTTGTCAAGTGGTTCCAGATAAGAACTCTGCAGGTAATGTGGTCTATCTGGAAAGTGAGGTCCCACAGGAGGCAGGGAAGAATGCATCAGCACCATGGACAGCAAGCAATGCCCAGTCTCAACCCCCAGCCCAGCTACCAAGAGCGCCTTTTTGTATTCTTCCTCCCTAGAATCATTTTTAAAGGAGAAATAAGTCTCCTTTGCTGACTTCATTGAAATATTGTTTTCTAAAAAATCGCACTGTGTATGTTAACAATGTTTACACCTCATATGACAGAATACAGATTCTGAATTTTGACAGAGAATAAATAAGGTCAGTGGTTTGTTGATACCTTATGCTAGAGATACCAACACATGCATAGAAAGTGTGAGAATATTCAGCACACAATAATTTGTCTTTTCATTGAACAGCAGTAGTTATGTGGGCTCAGAGATGCTACGACATTTTTTTCCTGATTTTTTTTTTTCATTTTACTATGAAAGCAAATCACCCTGTTTATGAGGGAGGTGGAGTATTTGAAATCCATTAGATGTTCATATGCTTATGACTTACTTTATTTCTTTGCCAAATCAAAGTAAATTTCTGAAATATAAAAGGTGATTACGACAACACCAAGAATTATCTGAAACTAAATATTAAAAGGTATCATTGTAATATTATTACTATTAATAATGCTACATAATTTTAAATATATTATGCATATATTTGTCATATCTTGCTTTATATAAGGTTCTTATGTCACTGTATATTAGAAACATAAGTGAATTTTTATTTTGTTTATGAGACTAGCATCTCCAATTCCTTTATACTAAACCCTGTATTATTAAGTTAATGCGACTTGCACAATCTTAGGGTTATTTTAATGTCCTATGGTCTGAACCATTATGGGAATTTCGATACTGATATTCCAGAACCACCTGAGTGTGCATTGTGAACAAGATAAATATAATAAAGAGGAAATAGCCTTAAATTTTGCCACATTTAACAAGGCTTCCACTATTAGAAACTCCCACCCCATATCCAGAGTGGCCCAAGGAATCGTGGGAAAAAAGTCAGCATATCACTGCCAACTTCAGTTTTTGTTGTTGTTGCCAAGCACATTGATGGCTAACTGCATTTTCTCACGTTTTGTTTTATGTTATATTCCCTCCTTATTTTTTTTATTATAATTTAACTTCTGGGGTACATGTGTAAATCTTATAGGATTGCTACATAGGTATACACATGCCATGGTGGTTTGCTGCCTCAGTTCCCCCTTCACCTACATTAGGTATTTCTCCTAATGTTATCCCTTCACAATTTTCTCACCTCCTGCTACCCCTCCCCTAACCTCTCACCCCCAAACAGACCCCAGTGTGTGATGGTCCTGTGTCTGTGTCCATGTGTTCTCATTGTTCAAAACCACCTATGAGTGAGAACATGTGGTGTTTGATTTTCTGCTCTTGTGTCAGTTTGCTGAGAATGATGGTTTCCAGATTCATCCATGCCCCTACAAAGGAAACGAACTCATCGTTTTTTTATGGCTGCATAGTATTCCATGGTGTATATTTGCCACATTTACTTAATCAAGCCTATCATTGATGGGCATTTGGGTTGCTTCCAGGTCTTTGCTATTGTAAACAGTGCCACAGTGAACACACATGTGCATGTGTCTTTATAATAGAGTGATTTATAATACTTTGGGTATATACCCAGTAATGGGATTGCTGGGTCAAATGGTATTTCTATTTCCAAATCCTTGAGGAATCACCACACTGTCTTCCACAATGGTTGAACTAATTTACATTTACACCAACAGTGTAAAAGTGTTCCTATTTCTCCACATCCTCTCCAGCATCTGTCTCCAGATTTTTTATTGATTGCCATTCTAACTGACATCAGGTGGTATCTCAATGTGGTTTTGATTTGCATTTCTCTAATGACCAGTGATGAACATTTTTTTCATATGTTTGTTGGCCTCATATATGTCTTCCTTTGAAAAGTGTCTGCTTATATCCTTTGCCCACTTTTTAATGAGTTTGTTTATTTTTTTCTTGTAAATTTGTTTCAGTTCTTTGTAAATTCTGGATATTAGCTCTTTGTCAGATGGGTAGATTGCAAAAATGTTTTCCCATTCTGTTGGTTGCCGGTTCACCCTAATGCTTGTTTCTTTTGCTGTGCAGAAGCTCTGAAGTTTAGTTAGATCTCACTTGTCTTTTTTTGGCTTTTGTTGCCATTGCTTTTGGTTTCTTAGTTATGAAGTCCTTGTCTATGCCTATGTCCTGAATGGTATTTCCTAGGTTTTCTTTCAGGATTTTTATGGTGTTAGGTCTTATGTTTAAATCTTTAATCCATCTGGAGTTAATTTTTGTATAAGGTGTAAGGAAAGGGTCCAGTTTCAGCTTTTTGCACATAGTTAGCCAATTTTCCAAACAACATTTATTAAACAGAGAATCCTTTCCTCATTGCTTGTTTTTGTCAGGTTTGTCAAAGATCAGATGGTTGTAGATGTGTGGTGTTACTTCTGAGGCCTCTGTTCTGTTCCATTGGTCTATATCTCTGTTTTGGTACCAGTACCATGCTGCTTTGGTTGCTGTAGCCTTGTAGTATAGTTTGAAGTCAGGTAGCAATGATGCCTCCAGCTTTGTTCTTTTTGCTTAGGATTCTCTTGGCTATGTGGGCTCACTTTTGGTTCCACATGAAATTTAAGATGGTTTTTTCCAGTTCTGTGAAGAAAGTGATTTGCAGCTTGATGGGCTTAGCATTGAATCTATAAATTACTTTGCGCAGTATGGCCATTTTCATGATATTGATTCTTCCTAGCCATGATCATGGAATGTTTATCCATCTGTTTGTGCCCTCTCCTATTTCCTTGAGCAGTGGTTTGTAGTCTGCCTTTTATTAGAAATGCCCTGCCCAGCAAGGAGGGAATCTAGTCACAGTCTGCCTTTAGAGGTGCTGCTGAGCTGCTTCGGGCTCTATGTAAACATCCTCACACTTTTGTTTACACTGGTAAAGTTAGAAGGCCCTTATCCCCCACTGAGTTCGACCATCCCAGGTCAAGCTCAAGCTGCCATGCTGGCTGTGAAACTCTCGAGACAGAGTGTTTTAGTTTGCTTGTCTTTGTGGAGGAGGAAGCCACTGAGCCAGATCACTTGGCTCCCTGTCTTCAGCTCCCCTTATTTCAGAGGAGCGGGAGGCTCTGTCTCACTGATGTTCCAGGCGCCAGCCAAAACAGCCACCCAGATTTGTGCTGAAAACCCGCAGCGCCAGCTGAAGCGGTGGCTCAGATATGTGTTGGAATCCATCAGCTCTTACTGGCCTGGTGGAAATCTCCTGGTCTATGGGCTGTACAGTCCATGGGAGAAGCACAGGATCTGAAGCGGAGTGCTGGGGTGACTGGAAAAGTCCCCAATGTCCTCTGTTGGGTGGGAGGTGGGTCCTCTGGCCAGTTGCACTTCCAGGGTGAGGCAGCACCCCACCCTGCCTCGGTTTGTTCTCCTTGGGCAACACCCACTGTCCAGTCAGTCCCATTGAGATAAATCTGGTACCTCAGTTGGAAATGCGAATATCACTTGCCTTCTTCATCACTTTCACTGGGAACTGTGCTCAGGAGCTGTTCCTGTTGGGCCATCTTGGTGGACCTGTCTGTCCCATCTTGACTTTTAATCAATGCATTTATCTCTGGAATATCTCTTATCTTCACTTAATGAAAGCTTTTAGAATATCTTTATCTTCACTTGATGAAAGATTTTGTAATATGTATCGCAATACATTGACACCAAGTATATCACTTGGCCCCTTCCTCCCATGTGTCTACCATGTACCTAATCAAATAAACACAATATTCTATAACAAAATAAATGTAGAGAAAAGATTAAAAGAGTGCAAACTATTGCAAGGATATTTTGTGCAGTAATATACAGCATCTATGACATCACAAGATGAATTGTGGCATTGTTAAATCATGGACAATTGTAGAAGAAGGAAACTAACTAGATCAACTTTAATTTAGGGTTTTATTGTACACATGAGGGGAGATTGACAGTTATCCTTAAGAAATGTATAAGTATGTACTAGTAAATCTATAAAACAAATGCATGACAGAATCTCTGTTATGGTACATATTTTTTATCAAGGGTGCACAATTTTTACCCAAGAACATTCTTTCCCAAAGGATTGGAGTAGTAAAACATGTATTTGTGCTTTTTGACTATATTCCATAAAAGGTCTAGAATGGAATTTACCTCAAAAGTTTTTAAACCGAAATTATTCAAGTTTCTAGAATCTCCACTGGGGAGTCACTACAGAAGGATTCCCTAGAGAGTGCCTCAGAAACCGCCAGTGAATGAACACTCAGCATTCTCTGATACAGACCCCTGGTTTTCATTGGCTTCAAAAATGAAAGGCTCTCTTAAGGAGTACTTAGATGTCTTATTTTTTGTGACTTCAGAAAGCAGAACAAGGCTCACAAGATAGAAGTTTCAAAGTAAATTTACAGCATTAAGGGTTCTAAAAGGAAGAAGTCCCTATTAGAGGAACCATTTTTACTCCATGCTGACGTGCCCATCAAACCCTAGTACGATTTCTACTACAATCAAGCCTTCTACAAACATTTGAGGAAAAAAATCCCAGCTTCCCCAGCCTCTGTTGAATTAGAATAGAATAAGTAAGTAGATATTTGAATTTCAACCGTTTCCTCTAAAAATGAATGCAAGCTTTCGTGTCTTCCAGCTTATATGCTGCCCACAAGTCTAAAAAAATTATTTAACAATTTTAGTTACAAGTTAAATACATTTGATGAAAGACATTAATAATATTGACAAAAAATTAGCCTTCTTAGCAACCTCATACATTAAGAAGGCTAACCAACCCAAACCAACTCTCTTAAAACCTCTACTTGCTTCAAATCCTCTTTGAAAATAAAATAAAGATTAAGCAAACATGCCAACTTTTAAAATTCTATAGTATTTCCATCTTCGATGAATGAAAAATTTAGTTATCTCCAAGCATAAACTTATAATATTATTAAATTATTTGGCTAATGTCATTTATATAGAAAGGAGAGTTAGAAGAAACAGTGGGTTTTAGATTTAGATTTGTATTATTTTCCTGGCTTTGATTTTTAATCTCTGAGTAACTTATAGTTTCTGGGTAGCCTACCTAAACTCTCAAAGCCTTTACTTGTTCATCTGTAAAACAAATGAGATGTAATTCACCTTACAGGATAGTTATGATAATTGAGATTATAAATACTAATCATTTGGTAATAAATAGATGCTCACTTTATGTTGCCTCCCTTTAACCATCTCTCTCTCTTCCTCCCCACCACACAACATACATCAAGATTCTATGTAGTCATAAAGCTTGTTGTAAGATGCGAATTGAAATACTACCTCAGTGCTGAGAACACTCACAGCACAAAATGTATACCAAAATTTAGAAGTTGATTTAATAAATCTACAATTTTATCCTTTTTTTTAAAAATAAAAACATGGTATGATATAGATAAAATGGGAAACTCTTAAATGTACATAATACATTTATATATCTATATATTTATATGCATATATATACACACACACACAAAATAATTTATTCACAGAAAAACTACAAGTTTTTTAAAAAAAATCCTACTGTCTCAGGAAGCTCCATTTCACCTTCTCTTACTAGGTACTCCCCTACCCTCCAAGGATAACTAGTATTTTGACTTGCATCATCACCAATTAGTCTTGTTTGGTCTGAAAAATCACACAAAAGGAATTGAAGGATACGTATCATTATGTGTCTGATTTTCTGCTTATCATAATATCTGTGGAAGTCATTTACATTGTATATATTAATATTTGTTTTCTTTCTCTTTCCTTGATGCATAATGAAATTACCATTTTGATCCAAATACATACTTGGATGTTTAGGGTAATAATTGAAAACATGGACAAATTTTCCAAAGGCTAACCTTCCATATTTCCTTGTTGCACTCATGGAGGTCTATTTCTTTCTGATCTTATCTGCTATTTTACCACAGTCAGAATAAGCCTTTATTTTCCTTTGCCCCTATCACCAGGAAATACCTCTCTCCCGACGTGTTTTAGCACCTCAAGCTCCATCAATCTCCAAATGAAAACATATTTTTATTCCCTTGATTATCTGCCTCAATTCCTCTCCCACTCTGCTCTTCATTATTTATCACAGCGACTTTATCACCTGACATCATAGAGCAATTCTCAATTAAGTTGGAAGTACAGACATCACACCAAACAAATCTGTTCTATTATGGTCTATCATAAAATTATACTTATGCCAAGGCTGAGAAGAATATAGTGGTTGCTAATGGATAGGGACAAAATCAACAAATTTAACCAAGTGATGCTACAGCACAACATACAGCAGTAAGCCCTTTCTTAGCATCCATGTCTTCAAATTCAACCTGAGAGCCCCAGAAGGGCCCTGGTACTGGGTAATTTTCAAAAAAACATTTTGGGTGAACTCTCTAAACATCCTATTTTAATTTGAGGACATTACCCTAAGGAATATTTAAACTGCATTGAGGAGCTTCAGACTCAGAACATGCCACTCACTGAGGAAGTTGCAATTAATTTCCTTCCTGGAGGCACTGCTTAACATGTCAACAAAAGAAATTTTTTCCAATGAGCAAGGGTGAACCTGACAAAACTGACCATCTGAACTCTCTACTAAACTTTTTTCTTAAACATTTTTATCCTTTCATCTGGACACATCTCTCAACTTAAAGAGGAATATCAAGTTAATAGATTTTAATAGCTGTCTTGCTCCACCACATGTGCAATGAGAAGGAGAAAGACTACATGTGAGGAAGCAACTGATTGATTTTATGTCACTAGGGAGCTGCACAAATCTAAAGTCCTTATTTCTTTCTTTATTCACAGATATTATCTTACAGATAGTATCAAAAGTCAATTTGTAAAACTTCAAAAACATTATCACTTAAAATGATTTATGAGAAAGGAAATATTTTGGTTTAGCTTTTTCTTGAAATATTTTTCTAGGCTATAAACATTTTATCAGATAAGGCTTCCAGGAAAAAACAATAACACCAACAACAACCTAGATAATTAAATGACGATAGCTACCATTTTGTGAACAATGGTTATGTGTCTGGGATTATGATTCATATTTTATAAACATTAATATATTAAATCTTCATTATGCTCTTAAGAGCTACTAATCCACATTTGCCTTAGAAGGTAAGGATTTAAAGTTTAGAAGTATTAGGCACGATATGCAAAATCACAAGTTTATTCAAATAGTGAATGTCAACGATAGGACTTAACACTCGTTTCTTTCTGTTTTCAAAAGTTCTTCCCAATAGCATGCATCTTAACTATAATTATATCCACTGCCTTTTTTGAGCAGGTCAGAAAGAGTGAGCAATGTTTTCTCATTAAAACATCTACAGGATAAATTAAGATTCTATTCAAAAAGGCATTGAAAATTAATGGTAGTTTTGTATCATTGATGCACAGAAATTACAATAGTGTTAACATATCAATGAATTTTTTAAACAGTAATTTGTTACTAATTCCTTAGGGCTAAAACCTATTAGCATGATCCATGTCTCATGCAAAATTAACCACAAATTATTGAGGTGACAAGATACATGTACACATAAACAAGGAGCAGTTTTTGAGGGATTTGTTATAAAAGTGTCAGAAATTCTGGGGAATTTAAAAACATATGGGAGAGTAAAAACCTGAATAACAAAGGAAAAAGAGAAAAGAAGAAGAAAAGGAGAAAAAAGGAAATGAAAGAAAAGAAGAAACGAGAAGAGATGGAAACACTTGGGAGGAAAATCTGCCTATGCTCTGTCAATAGGCTCTCCTCTTAGTTTTTACCGTGCTTCTTTCTTTCTGTTGTTTTTTGTTTGTTTGGTTTTTGGTCTGTGTGTTGTTGGAGAACTGGCCACATTTACTGTGAGCTTTCACACTTGTTTGTCGAATTTCCAATCTCTGTATTTTTTTCCATTGAATTAAACCTTATACACAGTACTCTTCTAGTTCTTTGCTCAGTTCTATCAATAATTTCCAGTTTAAAGTTCTTCCCAATTCTTGTCTCAGCCCTGATTTCCAGCCCCCAATCTATCTTTGCTCTGAGACTCTGCCAATGGTTTATTCTACGTGCAGAGAAATTGTGATGTATTTGTTGTTTGCCTACTCTAAATTTGCATGACAGTGTGTTTCTCCAAATACTTGAGACCATGGATTGTAACTCTTATTCTTGCAAATAAGTATAATGAAGTTTTAGGAAAGACAATAAATATTTTCTAGGTTGGTTCAGCAGCAGGTGGCAAAAATAAGATTTAACTCTAGGTCTCACCATACCATAACTTGAAAAAAAGGAAAGGTTCCTCTGGCTCCATCCAGCTTAGATCTTCAGTTTCCAGCACAACCTTCAAAGTAAGTTTAAAAAAATCAGAAACAGATGATCTGTTTCGGGTTTGAAAGTATATGATTAGATTATTTTCAGTAATAAAATAGGACCCTCTAGTTTCATTGCTATTGTAAAAGAGGAAAACATAATATGCAGAATGACACCTTCAGAGCATACCTCTTCTATAGCTCTGACTACACTACATTGTCACATAATATGCATGTTTTCAATACTTGAAATACAATCAAATCCTTCAAACCATGGTCTTTGGCATTTTCTTCATATCTACCATCCTTAGCACAGGACATACATCACAAAACGTTCATTACATGTTGGTTCAGTGGAAGACTAAATGGACAAATCAACGAAAGAAGGACTGAACTTCTTTTCAAAACTCCAGATCTTGGGTTATGTTCAAAGTAAAAGATGGTCACATTTCACATTTACTGAGATCATCACTCTCATCTTTCAAGCATCCATGAATACTATTCTTTCCCAGTTTGCTGTCCAGTATTTGACCAGATTGCCAGACCTCCTGAAGACAATAAAATATTCCTCTTTCTTATTTAACCTTTATATCGCTCCAGTCCATTGTCCTCACTAAAGCCAGAGTTAATTTTCTAAAGCACACTCACACTGAGTTATTCACCTGCTTTCAATGGGTCATGGTACTCAGGATAAAGGTAAGGCTCTTAATAAGGCCTTCAAGGTCCTACACAATCTCTATTCTGCTTATCTCCAGTCTTACTTAAGTTTCATTACTTACAAGCAATAAATAATAATTATATTCTACTCTAACATGAACTGCTGACTCTTCTTTGAATGATCAGTCTTGCCTTTGGTCTTTGCATAAGCTGTTCCCTTTGTCTGAAATGACAACCATGTCTCATCTTTGTCTGAGTTGTTCTTATTCTCTCTTTAAATTATAATAAATTTTTCTCCTACCCTGGAGGACTTCAAGGTTGTCTCTTACTGTGCTTCTATGTAAAGTGGTGCTTATCACTCTCAGATAATTTATCTTCCTCAATATAGTAAATTGGTTAATTTTTTTGTTTATCCTTATCCAGCCCCCATGCATACCTTCAGGGAAGAAACAACTATACAATTTTTTTTTTTTTTAATTTGTATTCCCACTTTGTAACACTGAATCTAACACGTAGTAATTGGTGGCCTTAGACCTTTGGGCTGATATAAAACAATACTGTTGCCTGAGTAGCTTATAAATAATAGAAATTAATTTATCACAGCTCTGGAAGCTGAAAAGTTCCTAAGAATGTACCATCAAATTCTGTTTCTAGGGAGGGCCTGTTTTCTGCTTTATAGATGATGCCTTCTTACTGCATTCTCATGTGGTAGAAGAAGCTTACTAGTTCTCTAAGGTCTCTTTACTAAGAGCATTATCTCATTCATGAAAACAGAGCTGTCATGACCTAATTACATCCCAAAAGTACCACCTTCTTAATATCACGATGTTGGTAATTAGGTTTCAACATATGAATTTGGCGTGGGGGCACAAACATTGAGACCGCAGCATAGGTATTCATAGACTGTTCATAGCATATGCCACATGAAAAATACAACTTGACAAAGCTGCGAAGGTCAGAATAGCTCATCAAGAGTTCAGCCTCATTCTCTTGTCTCTAATTCTTGACTCCCTCCTGAGAAAGTAACTGAAAGCACAGTTGGAAATTTGCTCTCTGCTTTGATTCTTGAATGTCTAGTTCACTGACTGTTTCCATTCCTTCCAATACCCCTCCCGTGGACCTGTTTAAAAATGCATGCTGCATTCTCTCCTTTCCTCAGCTATACGTGGCCAGAAATCCTAAGAGTAAAGCAATAGATCACCTCCAATGTAAATCAGTGCAACACGTGTTTTGTGCCTTAGATCAGAATTGCTTTTTTCCCAAGACCCCTGCCCCATCTGAGAATGAGATCTGTGAGCAAGCCTCTGTATATCTAATCTATATGTATGTATACAAGGCGAGTATTAACAAGAATTTCTAACATCCTAAACAAATTTAAAGAACTGTTCATTTAGAGCATTTTATTTGTTACTTAGATTGACGGCTATGTGAAAGACCTACTCGCAACTAATTTGTAAGAATAGCCACTGTTTATTGAGTACCTATTACGTATCAATCCCTAGACAGAGGGCTTTCTCTGTAGTAACTTAAATTCTCAGTTGAACCTTATGAAGCAAGATGGCATTTTGTCAACACTGTAGGTAGGAATAATATAGCTATGAGAGTATATATAATAATAATATAGTTGTCTAATGTCCCACAACTAAGAGATACAGAAATGGGGTTTGAATACTTGTCTGATTTTAGAACACTTGATCTGATAACTATGCAATGCTCTTATATTGAAGAAAGTGCAAAAGGGCTGCCAGATGTGCTGTTTTGCTGTGATTGCTTGACCCTTGTTTTTTCAGACTGACAATTGTTTGTTCAAAATCATCCAATTTATAGAAGTAACTGAGAAAGAACATAAACAGGAACATACTGATAGTAAAAAAAAAGCATCATTCTAATGGTCTGAAAATCCTTTAGCAATTTTATATATATTTCACATGGAAAAAAGAAAATAAATGTCTTGCAGAATAGCAAACAAGACAAATAACCAAAGCAAATGTTTTCACCACTTGGCAGATATTTCTGCACCTTTCAGATAATGCAAATAATGTAAAATGAGAAATAAGGCTCACTATGACTGGGGTAATTTTAAGGTACTTGACAAAGCTGATAACCTGTGAATCGCTTGAATACTGAACTTCTATCCATATGATATACTTGGTGCCTGCATTTCCTCAGTTAAAGTCTGTCCCTCTCTAAAATATGTTGGATAAATGTTCCACAGAAGCTTCTGTTTGCTTCCTTCTAATTTCAGAAATATCCTATAAAAAATATGTCTCTATTTCATCCACTGCTATGCAAATGATCATTGTTGGAGACAGAAAATTATAATAGCGTTTATGATTTTAATAGAACACAAAATGAGATAATATAGGCAGTAGAAATCATTTTTTATCAATTAATAATAGGACTTGACTCACTACTCCCTTTAATTTTTGCCTGAAAAAGAAAATTGGGGTAAAAAATGACCCTGAATTTTGTTTATTTAGGATCCCCACTGTCCCACATGTTGCTTTACTTTATAAAGACAAATTTAGCCACCCTGACTACCCCTTACTCCCCCTGATGGGGTGTCTGACAGGCATTTTCCTGGATGGATGGATGGTTGGGGGAAACAGGAACAAAGGGGTGTGTAATGGTAACACATCACCATGAACAGGAGAGGGTGAAAGGGGACCTCCAACTGGTTTAGGACCAGCTAGAGGCTGCAGAGAGAGAGTAGCCATTGGACCATTGCCGTTGCCGGCTCACTTTGAGGTGGTGGTGAAGCAGGGCTTCTCACTTGGAGAGAGGCCCCTCCTGGGTGTGTTCCACAACTGTGGGACTCGTGGACACGTCTGGGTTCATGCTGGAAATGCCTGACTCCAGCCTTAATTGCTCAATGGTCTCCTTCCCTCCCTCCAACACCCACCAGGGAATATAGGAAGCACAAGGAGGTGTGGCAAAGAAGAGTTGGTGGAGCCATGAGAAGCTGCTCTCATGAAATGCAGCCTTGAGCAACAAACCTGTTACTGGATTGCACAGCTCAGTGCGGCTGTGCAGTGGCCATGTTTAATACCTCCATGGAGAAACTGCAGTGACAACTGTTCAAGCGAGACTATGCTATATGCAAACACACACAAATGTTTGAGAATGACTTTAGCCAGATCAGCAGAGGGCATGTGGCTCATGTGCACAACCAAGTTGAAAAGGTGACTCTGGACATTTTGTCCCATTGTGTCTAGCCCTAGCCTTGCACTACCTAATGTCACATTGCTGGCTGGACTCGCTTCAAGCTGTGAAGACGATGCCAAACGTGGCTATGACATCCAGGCTAGAGACAACAAGCTTAGTAACACCTTAGAGGTAACTGGTTGTTTTCATTGAAATTAGTAAAAATATTTGCCAATGATACTGAAAAGCAGTAACCCTTCCAGAAAACACCACTAGCTGCTCATTTCACCTTTTAGTTGTGTGTAAAAGATCTTTTTGTTTATTGGAAAAGCCTCATTGACCTCCTTAAACCGCTAGAGATTTCCAGCAGCACCCAGGGCATCCCAGCTGCAGACACAATGGGGATGCCTGTGTCTGAGACAGCAGTCAGTCTCTGCTCCATCTCCAGAAGATGGGGCCAGGAAATTTTGGGAGAGTAGATAAAAACTGCTTCTACAAAGCCTTTTGATGTTCTCTTAGATTCATTGGGAAGGTGTCTCACATTTGGAAGGATGTGGGCCCATTCTGAGGCCTTGCCATTTTTGGGAGGCCCCTGGGGCTTTTTCCAGTTGTTCTCCAAGGCTGAACTCCAGAGTTTTCTTGATGTCAGCTTCTCCTGTCATACCCTATATAGCTTCCTTGCCATCCAATCTAGGGTAGGAAGTACCCTAGTACAGGCAATCTGATCCGTCATGGGCATTTCTAACTATTAGAAAACTTTTTCTTTGAGCCATAATCTGCCTCCCTCTGACTGCCATGCACAGATTCCTATACACATTATGGCAGTACAACATGCTTGTGTGCACGTGCACAATTTTCTGTTTATCAAATGCAAATTATGCATTCCTCATGACCAGCAGTCTCACTTATAGCAATTTACTCTGTGATAATAATAACACAGCTGTATACAATATAAGTGTATGAAAATGTTTACAGGTGAATTGGTTCTAGCAAAACCAGAATGGCCATTCTGTGAGGTATCTTAGAGGGTTTTCCTGTATCATATGGAAGACTGAACTTGATGATTTCAAAATTTCTGTAATCATAAGCTCTTGAGTTGTTCTGCTATATAAGAGAGGTGGTCATTTCCGGTCACATCTTTTTGGTCTCATCTTCTCTACTTCACTTTTTTTCCCTTCCTGTCTGCCGTGGAGCTTGATAGGGAGGGATGTCAATGTCAGGCCAGCAATAGGAGGCTTTACATGGTCCCTGAGGTGTTTAGAACTGCCTTTTCTGATAATGCTAGGGAAGGAACCCAACATGAAGACAGGACTGAAAAAGACAGGATGGACAGGAATAACCTTTATGATCCAGGAGGAAGCAGAGCCAGCACAACCTTTCAAGGCACTTCTGACACATTTTGAGAGGATCTTATCATGTTTGCAGCAAGTGTTTCAAGCATTTCCGTGTCCTCAGAGGATACTTTCAGCATGTCAGCAGGATGCTTGCAGCGGTTTCAAAAGCAGACACAAATGGTAAAACTGTTGCAGAAGGAGCTCGGGGTTCAGTAGTGGGGTTCCTCCCTTCAACCCTGCAGACTGAAGTTTACATGAAGAACAGGATGCAGCTGGGTGTGGTGACTTATGTCTGTAATTCCAGCACTTTTGGAGGCTTAGGCAGGAGGATTGCTTGAGCCCAGGTATTCAAGACTAGCCTGGGCAACATAGTAGTAGGAGACCCTGTCTCTATAAAAAATATTTTAAGAAACTTAGACAGCTGTGATGGCACATGATTTAAGTCCCAGCTATTCAGCTGGCCAAGATGGGAAAGCCACTTGTGTCCAGGAGGTTGAGGCTACAGTGAGCTGTGATTGCCCAGCCTGGGAAACAGAGTGAAACTCTTTCTCAAAAACAAAACAAAACAAAAAAGATTTAAAAAAGAGCAAGAGGGAAGTCAAAAGATGTTCCAACATAATGCTGAAGCCCAGAGAAAAAAAAGACAGGAAAAGACAGAACTCCTGATGAAAGCCATTCTCATCACCACAGGACTGGGAAGGACCAGCAAGACCCTAAAGACATCCTTATTCTGACCTTTATCTTGCTATGGAGCCACTAAGAATGAGAAGAACGAGAAAGGACTGAGGGGCCCAATAACCAGAGGACACAGCCCTTCCCCCTGCGGAAACACCAGCCTCAGTTCTATTACAAATGAATCTCAGGTTGGAAAGGAATCTGCCTCCCACTAGTGTGCAGGGTTAAAGCAAGACCGTTAGCAGGTTGGGTTACATCTCGATTGACTTCAAAGCCCACCCAACAGCACAGACGTACTCCTAGGGTCTGCAAGTAAGAGAACCAGAAAGATTGACTTTTTCCTGAAAAATCTTAAAGCCCTCCCTACTACATAAAGTGAAGTCTCAGGTGCTAAAATAGGGACCCAGAAGGATCAGATCTTTATTAAAATGCTTCAAAATCAATTGCAATGTATGCAGTACAGAAAGCACCATATTTAAAGATATGAGGGAGAGCAACATGGAAACCATTAAGCAGCCAGAGCAAGGTGGTGAGGGGCTGGCAATCATTGGTAACATGATATCTGAGACCAAGGAGACAGCGACCCCTGAATCCCGTCAAAACTGGAGTCAAGAGTGTAGAAAATCAGGATGTTTCCAGCTTAAGTTGCCTTAATTTAAAATAACTATGTATAAATTAAACAATACATTCCCAAGAAAAGAATAATTTGAAACTACTGCATCCCAACTCCCCTAAAGAGTGTTTTTTGGGATTAGGTATAAGTCTGTAAACTCCAATCCATGTTGCCTACTGAGCTTAAGGAAAATAGTCAAATTGACTGTTTATATTTGATAATCTCCTTTTCCCGAGTCTCTACCTTAGTTCCTTATCACTCAGCTGCAGTTGCTGTGTGGTGAACATTAGAAGTAACTTTCAATGAATCATGAATATTTTGTTTTTATGATTTCTAGTTTGGCTTGAAACTACGATGAATGATTGTGTTCTAACAAAGGATTATGATGAAAATCCCATCTTGGTTGCAAGTAAAATAGGTGTGTATACTAATTAGGCTATTTTAGAGAGTGTTAATTGTTATTTTCTGTAGGTATTTCTCTGATGCTGCCCTTGTAAGAGGCAGATGCTTTGGTGATACAATTTCAAGAATTTTACAGAGCTTTCCAATTCCATTAGATTCACAACATACAGAACACTGGAGACTCTCACACACATAGCCACACACAAACACACACATTCGTAAGCACACACATGGACAGGTAAGGCCCCCAGTTAGGGGAGGCTGCAGGACTACCCTGAAGCACATACCTCTTTGCTATTCAATTACATTATGAATTTGTTTCTCCTAGGAAAAGTGTGTTACTACACAATGTGTGAAAGAAGTCTAAAATTGCAAAGTTTAATGAGGCATAGAATAAAGCATGTTGTGAAAGGTAGACCATGGGCTTTGAAATCAGACTAATTTGGGTTTGAATCTTCACTTCACTCACTGTGGAATCCTTCAGTAAGTATTAACAGCACATTAGAGGTCTGATTCCTCAACAGTAGATGTCTAAACCATCGAGTACTGAACCATATACATAACCGGGACTTCAAAAGATTATGGTCGTTCTTCCCATTCAATTGCTTAAATTCATGTAGCTCCTGGGCTAGATGCAGTGATAAGATCACAGAATATCTGAAAAAAGGGGAGTAGGTAACCCCATTGGAGCCTGACTTCAGAAACAGATTCTAATATATATATACATATATATATATATATATATATATGTATACACACACACATATATCCCACCATATATATCTATTTATATTTATATATAAATGTATTTATGTATATATATTATATATATATATTGTGTATATATATATACATATATATGGTAGAATCCGTTATATATATAAATATGTACATATATATGTATATATGTGTATATATATATAATTTCTACCTTTGAATATGGCTTATATAAAATTTTTTAAGAGTTAAATGGCTAAAATACCTAAACATGAATTACGTTTTATTTTCCTGTTTGAAGTAAGCTAAAGATCACTTTTGGAATGCTGTAGTGAAAAAAATCCAAATACCCTCACTAGAATCTCAAAGCTGTCGTGTTAATTTCTATTACCACTACTGTGAATATTGCAATAATATAGACATGAAGTCATGTTAACAGTCATCTTCATCACATGTGTTTCTCCCATCTGCCCCAGCTGAGTGATTTCTTTCACTACTGCTACATGGCATTTCAAAATAACTTGCTTTACTGCTTCCTTTGTCTACAAAATGCATCCCATCATTTTTAATGACAAAAGGTACATGAAAAATCATATGAGTATGGCACAGAAGATTAAAAAGTGACACCACTGGGGCTGCCCTTAGCTGCTGAGGGCAATCACAAGTGCTGATATTTTGTTATTATGTTCACCTTGGACCTAACCATCTTTCTGATGGCTGTATTTGGGAGTCACTGTTTCTAACTTCCTTCTATAATTAACAATTGTAATGAAAAGAAACAGAAATGGAAGTAATCTTCGCTGACTGTCTCAAATGTGTTAGGTAATATGTTATTGGATTATACGTATTGTTCTGTTTCATCCAAAAGCTACCCTTTGGGAAATGTGACATTTCCATTTCATAAATGAGAAAAATTAAGCACGTAGGCCAAAGCACAAGGATAGTTACTTATACTGATCTAGTCACTAAACCAAAATCTCCAAAAAATCGGTCTGGGAATTCAACTCAGACAATAAGAATGTTCAGCTCCCTCTGTAAAAAAATGTAAAACCCAAGGTAAGTTAACGTGATTATTGAGTTCCTTCTTGATTCCGTGTCCTTTCTTTGTCAATGTTTGCACCTCATCCGGTTTTCTCTGAAGAATGACTCCAGGACTAAACACAGTAAGCCAGAGGTGCCCCCCTTCCCAATTAGAGCCATGTATCTAACGAAAGTTACCGGAAACAGTTCCAGCTTCCCTAGTAGTCACATCAAATCACTGACATGTGTCCTACTCTCCTTTTTCAAATGTTCACCTCATAAACAATATCTCTTTTAGATGTGCTTTTATATTTCTGGACTTCTTTGCCTTTCCTGAAACAGTTAAAATGTAAATGGAATTCAGATGGATGTGACACATCATTGTAAGTTAGAATGAAGCATTTGAATCCCATTTCTATTATTCAGCTTAGTTATTTCTCTCATTTCCTGGTCTTCTGAAAATGTGATCACCTTACAGGATGGCATTATGCATGTTATCTGCAAATATGCTAAACATGTCGGGACCAATAACCTTGCCTGTCAGATCCACAAGACCACAAAAGCACTTCTATTTCATGTGAAATTTGTGTGTGTGTGTGTGTGTGTGTGTGTGTGTGTGTGTTTGGCAAAAATAGAACTGCGATCCTTTGCTGACCTGCTCCCTCCCTCCACCTACCCTGTGAAACAAATCAGAAATCAGCAATCTTGGATACAGTGTGACTGACAAGGACAAAAAGACAGAATTAATCCACCTCTGATGCAGTATGCTAATAAAAAATTAAAGCAATTTCAAAACAGAAGAAAAGGAAGCGACTGAGAAAAAAATTATACCACATTTATTCTACTTATTCATGAGCAATGTTAGCAAAAGTTATAAAAATAGTAATTCAGGCCAATCTTCTTAATTATAGATAATACTGCTTTAAGAACAATGACTAAAGAGGAAAGAGTTTAAAATTGTTGCTAGACTATCTAATAATTAAAAAATATGACAAAAACCTCAATCATACTTTTAATTCCTGATCCTTGGATATAGAATAATCTTTCTCATGCCCATTGAATTTTACTCAGATTGTTCAGTTTAATACAAAAAAAAAGTTTTAAAATTACCTTAGTTTTCAAAAAACAATCAAATGAAAAGATAAAAGAATTTTCTCATATCCAGGCTTGAAAAGACTTAAAGAACATTATAACTAAAAAGAGGAAGAAATTAAAAATGTGTGTGAATGAAGATTGGGGATATATATATTTTTAATCTCCCATGAATACGATCATTTTCTTCTCCAATGTGTTTTTTCCTTTTCAGATCACATGGTTGTAGTTTTCCAGGAAACAACTGAGTCAGTGGCTATAGTAAGAGACAGCAGACCAGAGAAAAGGGACTTGCTATTCATATGAATCTTACCTTGAATGCTGTTCTAGGCAGTGAATTGTCACTGCAAGCACTTCTGAGCTTCATTTTTTCCCATCCATAAAATTGCCATGATACTATTTAAAACATAAGGTCCTTGTGATGTTAAAATGTATGATAATATACATTAAAATATATGTGTACATATATATATATAAAGTCTCCACATTTGTGTATATGTGTATGTATGTGTGTGTGTTGTGTTTTGTGTGTGTGTGTATATATATACATCTGTGTACATATATATATATATATATGTGTGTGTGTGTGTATATATATATATTTCTCCATGTTTCAATTGTTCCACAGACTGCAAACCCGTTAGCATTACTTAAAAGATACAACACAACCGGCCCTCAAACTTAGCTTCTCTTGTAATCTTTTTTATCACAACTTTCACCATGGTTTGACCACAATGTCCTTTGTGAGAGACTCACACATCATTTTCCTGTGTCTGGCAGCTCTGATTCCTACTGCTTGGATCCCTCTTTCTGGAAATCTAGGTATGAGATCTTTTGTGACTCATATCTTAGATCACCTCTTCAGATGCACCATCTGACCTACACCATGTGTCAGTGATTTCTGTCCCATCATCATTTCTCTAGTTTATTGCTATGGTTATTTTTTCTTCAGGATGATTGCCAAAGTGTTTACATCTTATTAGGGAAGTGGTCTTGCCTATACCTTTCACTGTTTGTCTCGAGTGTTGGCATAAAATAAGAGTATACTATATTTTGGTCAAATGAATTTCATATAAAGGGTCAAAACATTGTTCAGAATACCATAGGCATAGAACAAGTACTGGATTATTCCCTTCTATATGAGCTTTCTGACTGCATACCAGTGGCTTTGCAATTATGTAATTAACCTCTACAATAAGAAGATAAGTAGATAATAAAATCAAAAGAAAATACACACACATAAACACAACTTACAAAACTAAGAATAGAGGCTGTGTTGCCTATCTGAGTGTACTCAGTTTGTTTAATGACAATATTAAATATTTGGAAGGAAACATATCTCTAATATCTATACATACTTTGCTTTAGTAAGACATACTCTACCTTTGCATAAAGATGGAATTAAAACAAATAAGCAATAGAACTATATGTCAAGATCATGAGGAGTTCTATCATGCATTATGGAGATTCTGTACAGTTGGAGTCAGATTTTATTTATTTATTTATTTTGAGACAGAGTCTTGCTCTGACACCCAGGCTGGAGTGCAGTGGTGTGATCTCAGCTGACTGCAACCTCTACCTCCCAGGATCAAGCCTCCTGAGTAGCTGGGATTACAGGCATGTGCCACCACACCTGGCTAATTTTTGTATTTTCAGTAGAGACGGGGTTTCACCATGTTGGTCAGGCTGGCCTCAAACTACTAACCTTGTGATCTGCCTGCCTTGGCCTCCGAAAGTGCTAGGATTACAGGCATGAGCCACTGCTCCCGATCTATTTATTATTTTTTTTTAATCTACTTTGTAATTTCTTATTTTCTCTACTTTCCCATTAAAGTTGAAAAATCTTAGGTTATCTCATCAATGTGGGTGTGTACTTTTGTTGTTTTATATCTGTCTAACATTCTCTCCTTCTCGGAATTCTTCCTAGTTCACGCCATGTAAGTTTTGGGGCTATGAGAGATGAGATCCTGCTTCCTTGCTTATGACCTGACAGGTTAGAGGGCCTCATGACTCTAGATACAGTGAGTGGTCTGAGACTGGCACATGACTTAAACCAGAAAAGAGTCCTGGAGCAAGCTGCCTTCATTAGAGAAACCATTAACATTTATGTATTTCTCATCAAAAATTATTCTACATACCCAGAAGAACCATTACATTACCCAAGAAGGTTAGTGTCCTAAAAGTAGTTTGCATTATTATTCCCAAAGAGAAGTCATACATCTTCCTACTTCTACCTAAGCCACATACTCAAATCTGGAACAATGATTGGGCAAGAGAGTGTCTTGTCTTTTTTTTTTTTTTTTTTTTTTTTGGTTAAATGAGCTATAAGGGTGATATAGTTTGGCTCTGTGTCCCCTCCCAAATATCATCTTGAATTATAATCATCCCCAGGGATGGGAGGTGATAGATCATAGGAGCAGGTTTCCCCATGCTCTTCTTGCAATAGTGAGAGTTCTTATGAGATCTAATGGATTCAAAAGTGGTCATTTTCTCCCTACTCTCTCCTGCCGCCTTGTGAAGAAGTTGCTTGCTCAACTACACCTTCTGCCATGATTATAAGTTTCCTGAGGCCTTCCCAGCCATACAGAACTGTCAGTCAATTAAATATCTTTTTTTATAAATTACCCAGCCTCTTTATCGCAGTGCAAAAACGGCCTTAATACAAAGGGTATTAACCTGACACTATTGTATAGAGAGAACTACCTGAGCATAGAGTCACCACAGAAGAAAGTAGGACTGAGCAAAAGAGCGAACAGTTTCCCAGACAGATTATTTAAGCATGTGAGCTTATCCAGGTGGGAGGACAAGAGCAAGCCTGTAATTTTAAATTCCACAATCCTACCCCCATTTCTTTCAATTTGAGTTTGGTTAGCACAACCCTCCTCTACACTGTGTGAGTTGCTAGCACCATCCTCAGTGGCTCAGGGGCATCCTTCCCTCCCTCCAGCACCTGCCAGGGAATGCAGAGACTGCTTTGAGGGGAACACCTCACTCTACAGAATTTTTCTGGCCTCATTTACCACTTCAGAGGATACAATAGTGGTTATGTAGATGTGGGGTAACTTGAATGTTTTACACTGAATGTTTTAGGTAATATGTAATCTCTTCTTTAGCGTGACTTACATAGTGGAGGCAATGTTCCCAAAGGTATGTTCTGACCCCTTTTCCATTAAGTGAAGAATATGTATTGCTTTAGTTTCACCTAAATGCCATTAAAACCTCAAGACAAAACATAACAAAACACAACAAGAAAAAGCTGACCTAGATTAGATTTGCTAACTTCATCTTACTTCTGCAAATTATAAGCTTTTCTTATCTTTCAAGGTTGTAATGTAAAACAAACTTCTGTATGTACAATTCCACCCATTTTTGCTTTTAATGTGTTTCTTAATAACCATAAACTCTTTGTTTTTCTACTTGCTCATTAATTTATTCTTATAAATAATATTTATTGAATATCAACTATGAGTCAGGTACTATGTTGGATGCTGGGGTTTGAAAATGTTAAAAGGAATATCGTAATTTTATTTTTTAAAAAAATCAGCTGTTCAAGATTACTATAGATGATGCAGAAGTGGAAGCCAGCTTCCTGATTCCTCTGCCAATGCCCCTTTTTAAATTAAACATATTTCACTTATAGAGTGAAACCGATTTTTCCTCACCATGCTAGACAAGTACAAACATCTACATTATTATTTTGCTTAGGAGGAAAAAAAATTGCTCAAACAGCAGCCTAATCTGAGAGAGGGGAGGGGATCCTTTCCACTGGGTAGACTATCTCAGAAAGATACAAAAATATCACCCTCATTTATGACAACTCAGCCATGAAAGCACAATTTTTATTTCATCAAAGACAGCACTTAAAAATTAAGCTTCTCTTGAAAATATCCAGTTTACTAATTGAAGAGAGAATTGCCAACAACATTTTGACAATAACAGCAAGGTAGACTTTAATCAACTTTTAAGAAAAGGGCCGAAATGGCTTGATTTTTGTCAATGATACCTAGATATATAATTAAGAAAGAAATGGGTCAAATATGAAGAGACTTTAAAGTTTGCCTCAGTTCTTCACCTGACCTGCTGGGTGAACCTTGGCAAAATCTTCAGTTTCTGGGCCTCAGCATTCAGCTAATTTAAGCATCTCAGGTTTTATATACAAGAGATAGCACTTAACATTTTGTTGAAATAGGAAAGTTAGCTCACTTAGAACCTAACACCAAATTGTCAAATGGGGGATGGTACAAATTGCTGTAATCTTCATCCATATACATCTCAGATTTATTCATTCATTCTTTTCATTCAGTCAGTCCATTCATGTATTTTATTCATGCTGGATAAAAAGTTCTTTCTTTATGTGAATGCCAGAAAATAAATACTTTAATCTTTGCAGGCTATATAATCCCGCATAATGTTTCAATTCTGCCATTGTAATAGGAAAGCAATCATAGACATTACATTTAAAAACGTGTGGTTGTATTTCAATAACATTATTTTTAAATCAGGGAAGGTGCCAGCTATTGCTCATGGACTGTAGTGCTGAACCCTGCTTTAAACAAACTAATAGACAAAATAACCGGTACAATTTAAATTGAGTAATAGTCCTCACGGTAATATTTTTATATGAATATTCTGTTTAATCCTCATATGCACACATAAATTCTATTCATTCAATAGCAAAATGTACCAGAAAACAAGAAACATGTTCCACAGCCATAGATTTTAATTTTTTTGTGTGGAAAGAAATGTGACAAAGCACTAGAAAATAAGTAAGTGATATAAAGAAAAATAAAGCTAGTAAAGGTATAAAAAGTGGCAGGTGTTCTTCTCAATAGGTTAGTCCTGAAGTTCTCTATGATCAGATGACATTTGAGCAGAGACCTGAATGAAGTAGGGGCATGTCTTTTACAGATATCTGGAGAGGAGTATTCTAGGAAGATAAAAGAAGAAGCTTAAAGGCTCTCCGAGATGGGAGTGTGTTTGTCATGTTAATGGAAAGTAATGTGACTGGGGCCCTGAAGCAAGTCTATGGAGATAGGTCAGAATCCCACCTGAACTAGAATAGGTGGGATCCTGTAGGCTAGAAACAGGAGTCTGGTCCGGGTGGGTGGCTCATGCCTGTAATGCCAGCACTTTGGGAGGCCTAGGTATATGGGCAAATCACCTGAGGTCGGGAGTTCAAGAGCAGCCTGACCAACATGGAGAAACCCCATTTCTACTAAAAACACAAAATAAGCCGGGTATGGTGGAACATTCCTGTAATCCCAGCTACTCCAGAGGCTGAGGCAGGAGAATCACTTGAACCCAGGAGGCAGAGGTTGCGGTGAGCCAAGATCGTGCCATTGCACTCCAGCCTGGGCAACAAGAGCAAAATTCCATCTCAAGTAAATACATAAATAAATAGGAGTTTAGATTCTGTTTTGAGGTGAGCAGAGGAATTATATGATGTCACTAATATATGTATTTTTAATCATTCTGGCAACTCCCCATCATGTTGCTAGGGAGTAAGCAGAATGACAAGTTAAATATATACTGCATAGTTCAGGTAACATGTTATAGTAACAGGAACTGGGAAGATATTTGGGAAAAATATGTCAAAATTTTGGATAAATCTTCAAGCTAGACATTATTAACAGGTACTAAGAGTAAATTCAGAGGTGTTAAATGACTTGTCCAAGTTAAAACAGTTAGAAAGTACAAGGATCTAAAATACGCTTAGTACCAGAATCCTGTGGACAAGAATGCTTTCAATTAACTCCCTCCCTCAATCATTCACGTGTTGAACTGTAGGTAAGTGGTAAGAATTGGTAGAAAGGTGCATTGTTCTCAAATCAACCCATCTCCACAACTTCCTTCCTTTGGCCATGACACAGTTTATCTGTTTTCTGAAAGAGGAATTAGCTAATTTTTGCTTATGACTTTTTGGAGAATATGATATTTAGGAAAATGGGTCTATCTTGTGCAGAGGGGGCAGAGTATGAAGTTATTAAAAGAAGGGCTTATAGACATCACACTCATACACACACACACACCCACACACACACTCCACCTATTGCTCTAATACACTCCCCTTGAAGTTACAGTCCAGTATGAGAACATTTTTGTTATAGAATATCATGGATTTCAGGAGCCTGTCCTCTACCTCACTTCCTAATCCAGCCAGTCTCTTCCTTTCAATTCACTCAATGTCCCCAGAATATTGTTGTAGCTAGTATTAAGATGAGCCAGAGCCAAAATTCAGAGCCAATTGTTGACAGAGTGAAGATTCATAAAAGAGAGCAAAGGCCAGAGCCCTGAACCCAGAACTAAGCTACACATAGCAGAGCCAAGACAACAAACAGGACAGCTTGGTGGTTAGATTCTATTGATTATAATTCTGGTTAACTTATTAATTTGACCAACATTAAGTATCTAGTGCATGTATAGCCTATGCAAATAATAGATATTTCAGTAAGTTTTCCAGGCATATTTTTAGAAATAGGTCTTTTAATTTTCATCAGTGTGAATGAAGAACAAGTCCTCTATTGGAGCCGTAGCAGATACCCATCAATCCTTGAGTGGTGGAACTCTGAGGTGTGTTTCATGTTGTTTTACAGAGTTTTGTCGACTCTAATAGTTTTCTTTATTCCCCTTACTTCGCCATTTCCCTACAAGTCCTCCTGGAAACATCTTGCAAATAAACAAATGATTTGCATTTTCATCCTTATTTCACAATCCAATTCTGGGGGATACCAGCCTATGACATAACTCTGATATACATGCAATACATTGTTCATCTGGACCTCACCTGTCCTCAAGCACTCCAGCCAACACAGTTTGAAAATACCTTCACTGATAGTAAAGAGGATGGATGCTGAAATGATAGAAGCTAGAGTTCAAGCCAAGGTGTTTTTTTTTTTTTTTTTTTTGTAATGTGTTGGTTGTATGACTTGAGCAAAACCAAGTAATATCTCCTAAATATCAGTATATTAATCTATCTGTACACTAACAATAGTCTTCCCACATCAGTAATTCTCATTCTAAGTCAGAAAAACAATAGGTAGTTTAAATCCTCCAGCTTTTCCAGTTATGCCTTCTTTATCAAAATGCTAGCTATATACCAATCTATCCTGACATATATTTACACAGCATGTGTCTTTTATCTGTGTTAAACTTTCTGTACTATTCTGTGTATAAAGCATACTTCACAATCAGAATCCTGACATGAATGTTAATCACTATAACTCAAATAATGATTTACAGGGAAGCACTTCTAGGTCCGATTGGGTTAATATGAAACTTGTCTGTTTAATCATTGCTCCTTAAGAGTAATACAAATGATAGCCGTTCCTAACATCGTGTTAACTTATTTTAGCATTTATATTAAATTGTATAAAATCACAGTAAGGGAGGTATTGCTTCCATTATTAGTTATGAAAACCAGGGCTCAATCCAGTAAGTAAACTTAGTTTAATAGCTAATAAATGTTAGAGCCAAGATTTGAAACTTGGTCTGGTTTGACATTCAGTTATAAATATCTGAAATAAACTGTTGTGCATTCCATCAGACCTTATCTATCTATCTATCTATCTATCTATCTACGAGATGGAGTCCTGCTCTGTCACCCGGGATGGAGTGCAGTGGTACCATCTTGGCTCACTGCAACCTCTGTCTCCCAAGTTCAAACAATTCTCCTCCCTCAGCCTCCTGAGTAGCTGGGATAACAGGCACGCACCACCATGCCCAGCTTTTTTTTTTGTTTGTTTTAATTTTTAATGGAAACAGGGTTTCTGAATGTTGTCCAGGATAATCTCCATCTCTTGACCTTGTGATCCACCCACCTCGGCCTCCCAGAGTGCTAGGATTATAGGCATGAGCCACCTCCCCAGCCCAGACATAATATGTTTTTAAGTTGGATATATTTTCCAAGTCCAAGCCTCCCTTCTCACTTTCTACTTTTACCTAATACAAATTATTGACCCACAGATCAACTATGAACAAATGGCACATAGCAAGTTGTTAGTAAATGGTAGCTTCAATTACTACCATTACGATTATAGTTTTTAAAGGAGGATATTTGGAAGTTCATGAGACTTGTCAGATACTATGTTTATTGCTAATTTTATTTTAATAAAGAATCATATATCTAACTCCATGAATTCAGTATACAGAAACATGTCTGATATCAAAATACTCATAATTTACACCTGGAATCTTTGTTTAATTTAACTTTCATTTTATTTCTACAAGCATAGTTCCATCCTTCTATGTTTTACAAAGGAAATTTATCATAACTAAAAATGTGGTTATTATTTGCACTAATTTATCTAGGAGTAGTTTATATAAGTTTGGTTCAATCCCATAATTTAATTCCTTGCCAGAATTCTTTGCTTATGATGTGTTACTTTTTTCTCTGATCTAATACTTTACAAGCCTGACTTTTGGGGTCTTTCAGAATTTCTGCAAATTCTTTAACATACTTTTTATATTTCCTTTTAAAATAATTAGAGTAGGTTGGTAAACAGGAACCCAAACTGTTCAATATCCAAAAATATAGACCTTAATCCATGCCAGTATCAATAGATCATTTAATAAATGAAGTACAGGACCTCTGGGTTTCAGAGCAGTTCAAGAAAAACTGAAAAATTCTGGGTTGCTTATATTTTGTTCATACAAATAAGAACTCATATGCATCTCCAAACTCTCTTTTGGGGTTCTCCAAATTTCTGCATTTTAAAGTCTCTGGCCTAAATAGAAAAGGAGTTCTAAAATTGAGTATATTTAACTTTAGTTACTCAAATGAATCTTTTAAAAGATTAACTTGTGGTTAATATCCAGTCAGCAAAAAAGAAGTATGTATTTATGTCTTATAACGTTTTTGCAGTTCTCCTTCAAAGAGTTGTACACATAATCAAATTAGGCTTGTTTATTTTTTATGCATTTAATATATTTGCCACAAGAAAATGAATCATTCCTCTATTTTAATGATGCTAACTCTCTCCAAGTTTTGTTCATACATATTAAAGGAACTTGGTCAACCATCTATTAAATTAGGATTTTAAAAACCCTACAAAACTATTTATTTCTTAATTTCTATAAAGCCTTATTTCAAATTCAGAACTAAATGGTAAACTATTGAACTGATACTAAAAAATGTTCTCCCAAAGAACTTCAGTTCTTTATATAACAAAATTGAACAGACACAAAATTTTTTGCTGTATATTGAAACACTATTTCTTACATATCACTATGTGATGGATTGTATTAACAAAAATATGCATAATTTAGGTGCTAGAAAAACAAGAAATCCAAAAATTTATCATCTGAATTACAATTTCTCCCACAACACAACAAATCCCTTTGAATGACAAGCAAGATATATTAGGCATAATATATTTAAACAAAAATGTATTATTTTTAACCATGTTTTCCTAAGGATGCTAATTTAAGGTTCTGTAAAGAGGAGAAAAGTGTTGGAATATAGATGTATGTTTATCATATTTAATTGCATTTGAAATGGCAGCATTGGACTATGGAATCATTTTAATTTTAATCTTTGTATCTTGTTTTCATCACGGACTATTCCATATTAGTGGCATCTTCAGAAAATATTCAAAACTTTTAAAACACAAAAAGAAACGTATAATATTGCAAGCACAAATCAATTTTTAAATACATTTAAAAAACAATTATAGCCATTCAAACATTTATCTTTTAGGTTTTCTCAATTCCAACACTCATGAGCAATACTAAAAATTTTTTTGGTTACAAGATAAACATGTACTCAAGCAAAGTACTCATATAGAATAAATATGGACAATCATATTTCAAATTATTTTTACATTTTTTTTTACATTTTTTCCCCATTTATTTTATTGCATTTTAGGTTTGGGGGCACATGTGAAGAACATTCAAGATTGTTGCATAGGTACACATGTGGCAGTGTGCTTTGCTGCCTTCCTCTCCATCACCTGCATCTGGCATCTCTCCCCTCCCTATCTCTCCCTCTCCCCAGCTCCCCAACCCCCACCGTCCCTCCCCCATTTCCCCCCAACTGACCCCAGTGTGTAGTGCTCCCCTCCCTGTGTCCATGTGTTCTCATTGTTCAACCCCTGCCTATGAGTGAGAACATGCGGTGCTTGATCCTCTGCTCTTCTGTCAGTTTGCTGAGAATGATGATTTCCAGGTTCATCCATGTCCCTACAAAGGACACAAACTCATCGTTTTTGATGGCTGCATAATATTCCATGGTGTATATGTGCCACTTTTTCCCTGTCTAGTCTATCATCGATGGGCATTTGGGTTGGTTCCAGGTCTTTGCTATTGTAAACAGTGCCGCAATGAACATTCGTGTGCACGTGTCCTTATAGTAGAACGATTTATAATCCTTTGGATATATACCCAGTAATGGGATTGTTGGGTCAAATAGAATTTCTATTTCTAGGTCCTTGAGAAATCGCCACACTGTCTTCCACAATGGTTGAACTAATTTACACTCCCACCAACAGTGTAAAAGTGTTCCTATTTCTCCACATCCTCTCCAGCATCTGTTGTCTCCAGATTTTTTAATGATCGCCATTCTAACTGGCATGAGATGGTATCTCAATGTTGTTTTGATTTGCATTTCTCTGATGACCAGTGATGATGAGCATTTTTTCATATGTTTGTTGGCCTCATGTATGTCTTCTTTTGTAAAGTATCTGTTCATATCCTTTGCCCACTTTTGAATGGGCTTGTTTGTTTTTTTCTTGTAAATCTGTTTTAGTTCTTTGTAAATTCTGGATATCAGCCCTTTGTCAGATGGGTCAACTGCAAAAATTTTTTCCCATTCTATTGGTTGCCAATTCACTCTAATGACGGTTTCTTTTGCTGTGCAGAAGCTGTGGAGTTTGATTAGGTCTCATTTGTCTATTTTGACTTTTGTTGTCAATGCTTTTGGTGTTTTGGTCATGAAGTCCTTGCCTACACCTATATCCTGAATGGTTTTGCCTAGATTTTCTTCTAGGATTTTTATGGTGTTAGGTCTTATGTTTAAGTCTTTAATCCATCTGGAGTTAATTTTAGTGTAAGGTGTCAGGAAGTGGTCCAGTTTCTGCTTTCTACACGTGGCTATCCAGTTTTCCCAACACCATTTATCAAACAGGGAATCCTTTCCCCATTGCTTGTTTTTGTCTGGTTTGTCAAAGATCAGATGGTTGTAGATATGTTGTGTTGCCTCCGAGACCTCTGTTCTGTTCCATTGGTCTATATCTCTGTTTTGGTACCAGTACCATCAAAATATGTTTAAAAGATAGGGAATTCTTACTGTTAAAATATGCCAAAATGATATTTTCTTTCATTATTAGAGTTAATTTACATTTTCTTAATACTCCATTTTTAGAAGAGATGCCATCTTTTGGTATATTTTTATCATACTGTTCAAAACCTGGTATGATTAATATGATAAAAATGTACTGCAAACTGTACCTGGTGTTGTCCATATACCAGTTTTGTCAAGAAAATAATGGGGGTAGTCAATACTTTAAGCTCTGGAATTCAACAAAGTGTTAAAACTTGCTTTTTTCTTCCCCTTTCTTCACATTTTGCCAGAATTTGGTTTGTGTTAAAAGAGGGCAAGAGAGTGAGCAAATTTCAGAGCACTGTCACCTTCTGAAAGCTTTCCTAGTTGGGGATGTACTACCTACTGAAATACACTAAAGACACTTCTCAGGGGAAAGTGACATTTAATCCCCTACTAGCAGTATGAGCAAATGCTGTCATTACAGTATTTACAGGAATACAAGTCTATTTCTTCTCAAAATATCCACCACTAATATATATGAAATTTATCTTGACACGCTCTCTTTAAGAAATATTCTCTCCTGCTAAAAACTCAGAAGGTGACCCAGTGGATGATCTCTTCTGAGCTCACTGACTGTTAAGAAAACAATCAGAAAATCATTCCTAGAGTTTCTACTGCTTGGGAGTTCATTGGTGTGAACATACAGGGTATCAGTTGTGTGTCACTTTTTCGTCCTAATAGAAACTTGATAAAGTTAACAGGAAATTGTTTTAATTTTTTCTATGTGCCTTGTACTGTTCTAGAAGGTACTTATGATGCAAGGAAGGTATACAACACTGTGGGTTTTTTTTTTCATGAAAATTATTCAGAATCTAACCTTACCTGGCAATAGTTCTATACTTAAAGTTAATACTGACTATATATATTTAAGTATTGGCTGGCACTGTTGTATGAAATGTAATTGCCATGTTTTATCATATTAAGTCAATGAAATTGCCTTAAAAGGCTGTTTCTTTTATTTCTTGAGGTAGGTTGGAATAAAAAAAATAATTATATCTTTGATGTAAGGGATATTGGTTCAGATATAGTATCTTACTGGCTCAGTGATATTTACCTAATTTCTATCATTAACATGTGTTAATCTCTCCCATGGGACTAATTACTAAAAGTTAAATAACTTGTTTGAGTCATCAATAACTTCATGAACTAGGATTGGAAAATCATGTCTTCATCTTCCTTGAAAATTTTTATCCACTGGTAAGAGGGCGTGTTCTATTAAGAAGCATGCTAAACCTATATCAACATTTGTTTATGTATCTATTTTTTAAAAGTAAATTTGATATATTACCAGTGGTATGTTGGAGCAGGCTTATATAGACTTGCAAGAAAAAGTAGTTGTGTAATTTGGAATTATGCAACCTGGATATTAAACACGTACACTACAGAAAAATTAAACTTTATGAAATTCAATTAAAATAAAGTAAATTATTTTAAAATAAATTAAAGAAAAATAAGAATAATATAAATTATTAATTTCTTAAATAAAAATAATATAAATTATTATTTTATATTGTATATGATTAAATATATAATTAAATAATATCAAAGAAGGTGAAGGGATGATTAATTTTAATTCTTTGAATTATATTTTAATTCATTTATTACATTTTAATAACTGTACTCTTAAATGTCTATCATAGCTATATAATAAAAACAAATCTGTGTTTCAGATACTACTGTTCAGTTCTTTCCAACACCACTTTTGGTGATGCCACATTGAAGCTGGAAATTGACTACAGCAGAATTATTTACACAACAGAAATCAGCAAATACTCCAAATTAAAGAACTTCCCCTTCTTACTCTCCCAGAGCCAGGTGTTAAACATTTAATAGCACACCACTGTACAGTGTTTATGGTGTGACAGACATTGTAATTGTTTTACACATATTAAACTAATTTGCTCATCTTAATCAGCCTCTGGAGTAGTTGTTATTACTACCCCTCATTTTTCAGATGAAGAAGCTAGGGTAAATTGCCTAACTCCTCAATGCCTATGGCCCACACTTTGCAAGTGGTGGAGCCATTATCTGCAGCTGGGCACACTTTGCCTCATAGACTGCACCAAAACACTTTGCTCAGTTTTATATATTGTTGTTGATGATCATATCTGCCTTGGGAGGGAGAATGGAAGAGTGGTCAGAGCCACATTATTGTACATCCTAGTCTTGGCATTTCCTAAAACTGTGCAGGGAATTGTCTGACATGTGACACGTGGCAATTCATACCTGTCTCCTCATCAGAGCAATGTAGACAGTAATCATCTCTAATTCTGAGACTGAAATGAGAGATACGTGTAAAGCATTTAGTACCGTGTCTGATACTTAGCAAGTTCTTACATTCTAGTTGTTTTCTCATCACTTTGTTAAATGTACTATAAATATTATCATTTTCTGTAACTGTAGCAATTTCTCAGAAGTAACTTTTTTTGTAAAGAAACAAGTTAGTGCAAGAATAAAAATTCCTTAAAAAGGATATGTAATGTAGTAGAATTAGAGGAAAAAGCTTAAAAAGTGAAAAGACGTGAGAAAATAATGAATATGAGAACTGGGAGAAAATATATGACAGGGGAAAGAGATGATAAATGAAACAAAATGAAAAATGAAGGAGCATAAAACAATTAAATATCTACAAAATCATAATGCTGATAAAGTTATTACATTCCAAGATTACCTATAACCAGGGTGAATAACACAGTCTTTGTATAGCACTCACTATTGTAACCTTTTTCAGATACTTTTGTAATATACTTACCTGTGTTTCTCAAAATAGACTGAGAGCTTTGAAAGCAGAAACCTTATTTTATATCTCCCCTAATTCTTATCACTAAGTAGTTTCTGTAACATAAACAGAACTCCATGAAAGTTAAAATTAAATGTTGAAGTTTAAAACATGTAAATAAAGGTGCTGGATGTCTTGTGAATTTTCCATGAAATGAATACATTTTTTTCCCAAAAAAAAGTATATTCTTGCTGTTCTCAAATCCACTCTGATGATTTAGAAACTTTCAAAACTGAGAAGGTGGATGATGGAAATGCTTGCTGGGCTTCTAAGTTAGCAGTTGCCTACAGATCAATTTTACTCAAATCAATTTAGGCCCATTGGCACATTTTTACTAAACATCACATTATCAAAAATTTAAAAGATGTTTAGCCAGTCAAAAAGAGGAAAGTGTTTCAGTATGAGCTGCACTTAAGATTTTATTGGTATGCAATAATAAAATACATGATAAATGGAAAAAATGAATATAAACATAATCATTGGATACAATTCAGAATGTTTTACGTGTATGGAATATAAACATAATCATTGCATTCAAACAGAATGTTTTACAAGTATGGAGTAGGCCTTATAATTATTCCTTATTAAAATATATGCCAAAGAGATAGTCCAAGTAGAAGGAAGCCATGAACTTCTGCTCCAGAAGGCAGCATATTCCCTGTCATGTGCTTCCCAGGTTCTGCTGGAAACTTCTACCTGACACATGAGGTGGAGGAACATGTCTGCAATGGGAGGAAAACTGGATTAGAATCTGACCAGTAGTCTCTTCCACGTGTACTGTTATGAGACTTCTATACATACATTAACAATTAATGTCCTGAATTAATAGCTTATTTTTATTACAATTCAAATTTCAGAGCATAGTTATTGATCATTTAAGACATACAAGACCTTAGGCAAAATCCAAGAGGTGAAATGGTGCATTCAGTTAGCCCTTCAACCACAAAAAATAGTGGAGATATTTCATATATGCCTGGAACTATAGTAGGCTGCAGGACTATAATGGTAGCAGAACACAGCCCCTTCCTTTAAGATTTAAGTAAAGCAATATTCTTCTACCAGTAGAAGGCAGTATGATTAATTTGAAAGGTATAGCCGATGGAATTAGATAAAGTTGCCTTTCATCCCTGAACTCTTCTACCTTCTTCAGTTGTGATATCAATCTGTTAAATTTACTGAAGTATTTTTTCATCTTAAAACTGATGCAATGCCCAACTCATAGGTGGTTGTGAGAGAATTCTAGCACAGTGTACAACCATGTAATTTTGTTTTTTTGTTTGTTTGTTTGTTTGAGGCAGTGTTTCATTCTTGTTGCCCAGGCTGGAGTGCAACGGTGTGATCTCAGTTCACAGCAACCTTTGCCTCCCAGATTTAAGCCATTCTCCTGCCTCAGCTTGCGGAGTAGCTGGGATTACACGCATGCACCACCATGCCCAGTTAATTTTGTATTTTTAGTAGAGACGGGGTTTCCCCATGTTGGTCAAGCTGGTTTTGAACTCCTGACCTCAGGTAATCTGCCCGCCTCAGCCTCCTAAAGTGCCGGGATTACAGGCGTGAAACCATGTAATCCTTGATCATATTCTCATGATAGGTACCATAGCATTCATACCAGTGTTATCATAAATACATTTTATATCAAGGCATAAAAATGCTGTTTATGAATCCTCATATAATACTTAATCTCTTAAACAAAATGTTTTAAAAATATTAACTATTATGTTTACTGTCCACCTCTAACTAGATGTGAGTCATCTGACAATCTCAAGATTCAGGAAAATATAAACTCCCTCTGAATGTATGACTGTCCTTACATTTCTGAGTGAAAAACTCTATTTTGAAATATGCTATAATATTTAATGTTTGTTTAAATGACAATAAATGCAGATTATTAGCCCATTCAGCAACTATGAAGAGATCATTTTTGGGAGAAAGATAAGAATTAACTATTAGTAAAAATGAAAGATATTTCAATTCACAGATGCCGTAAATAAACTAAACAAAGTTTATAGACAAATTTTTGACTTACTTTTGGATGTTAAATTGGAATAAGAAAGGGAAGATGAGGAAGATTTAAAAAATTAATGTGTATGGGTATCTTCTATGTGTTAGGCATGATGTTTAATCAGGCCGGGAAATATGTAAAGTACATAATGTTGCTCTTAATTTGTCATGAAAAATAAGAGGAAGATAGACACCTGTGCCTGAATGATTAAAAACCCACATTGCATTTGTCCCAAGCCATATGACAAATAATTAATAGAACCACATTTTAAACCCAGATTGGTGAGCCTAGAAATTGTTATTATTATTATTATTATTATTATTATTGAGAAGATTACTGCTTTGGAACCAGGTGCCAGGTTTTAGGTAAAAGGGCTAAAGAAATAAAGCTATTATTGTAATCTAGCACTTTGGGAGGCCGAGGAGGGTGGACCACCTGAAGTCAGGAGTTCGAGACCAGCCTGGCCAACATGGTGAAACCCCCATATCTACTAAAAATACAAAAATAAGCCTTGCTTATTTTTTTATATGTTTTTACAAAGTGTATTTTTATATGTAATTTTACCAAGTGGCAGGCACCTGCAATCCTAGCTACTAGGGAGGCTGAGGCAGGAGAATTGGTGGAACTCAGGAGGCAGAGGTTGCAGTGAGCCAAGATTGTGCCACTGCACTCCAGCCTGGGCAACAAAGCCAGACTTCATCAAAAAAAAAAAAAAAAAAAAAAAAAGAGAGAGAGAGAGAGAGAAAGAAATCAAATGTTGCTGCATACCTATGTAAATTTCTACTGCCTCAGATATCTGAAATCTTAATTTTAGGCTCTTCTTCCATTCCAAAGATGGAAGAATAAATATTTTAAAGCTTATATCTGGATATTGTTTTTCATGTTGGGTGGTATGTTGAATTATTACCTTTTTCCCCATAGAAAGAAAATTTACTGAATTTTATTTTTACTTTTTTTAGAAATTAATTACAGATCAACTAGTGTCTCCTGAACTTCTGAGACTTGCGTTTTTCCCTGTGGTTGGCAGCAGTTGTGTCAGGTTTTATGATACAATAACCAATGTAAAATGCATCAGGCCAATTCGAGCCATTTTTTTCTTAATGAGTCAGACTTAAAAGGGCAAGAACTTTAATCGGAGAGGAGGGGAATTTCAGATGCTATGCTTGCTATTGTTCAACATTTCTGGATGACTAAGAAAGCTGTAGGAAAGCCTATCCATTAGCAGTTTTCAGAAAGCTGGTCTCAGGCCCAATTCCTCTCCTTCCAATTCTAATTGTTAACTCATGTGTAAATACTAATCCACCTCAAGAAGTGGCAACGAATGTTATCCGATATAATGTGCATGATGTGTGGTGAACTAAAGCTCTATAACATGTTCAGAGATCAACTGTGGCTTACTCCGTATTAGTTCATTTTCCTCTTCTATTAAGAGGAAAGGAAAACAGCTGAGACAAGGGGTATGGTACATTGGCTTCTTATAACTTGTGCTGATATCTTTCTGTCAGCATTATATTCTTTGGTTTACCAGTTGCAGCAAACAGATTAGTAAACACCATTAGCTAGATTCTAGTCACTATAATAAAATTATCTTTGACCACAGTAATAACTACACAAAAGATCATTTACTACTAATGAGATCTGAGAGTTCTGCTGAAGAGAAAATTCTGGCTATAATTTCATGGGAGAGGTGTACAAAGCCTTCCAAAAATTGATTTCCAAGAGTCGACATGGTTTCATCAAAACTATGCAAATTTTCTTGGTAAGAAATAAAATTAATTCTCAGTATTTAGAAAACAGAGGAGGCTAAGTCTGATAAACAAAAGCCTGGGTAAGTGGCTGGTGGTTTGGGTAAGTGTAGGGATCTTCATAGTGAGGCTGAGAGCCTGTGTCAATCTGTGCATACTCTGGAATATCCTGAAGTTAGTCAATTCTCTTTAACTATCTTTCCAAGATTAAACAAAGTGATCCAAGACATTATTTATTTCATAATGATGCCCCAAAATAAAATGTTCCATTCATCAGATATGCATTGTAAAAAAGAATTTTTCCCAAACTTAAATAATTATTATCTAGAACTCAGAATCTCCTAGTATACACCTTCAAATGGAATCTCTAAAGTGCATTGCTCTGTAAGTTTTTAAACAGAAATGAAACCATAAGGAAGACAGCATTTAAGTTCCAGGAAACATAATTTAAGTTAGTTGTTTGGAAGTTTCTTACAGAAGTGCGTTAAAAAATAAACAACAGCGACAACTAGATTAGTGATTTCAAAATAATTCATAAGCTATTAATAATTAAACGTAATGGTTAATTACATGATTTTAGCTTCCAAGTTAGAGTCTTATTGTGTAATATTTTATGAAGCATAATTTGTTTAACTGGTGGTGTTGTTAATTGTTCATATGTAATAAAATAAAAGCCCTTTAGAATTGAGCCCAAATAGTTGTTTTCAGGCTTTACAGATGAAATGAAAGCTTTCCAACAACTTTATTTTTTTCCTGAAACATAAGATCTGACATAATTCAGGTTTTAATAAATTCAGAACAGAAAACTCTGTTGTGTATTCTAATTTGTTGGGGACATGTTCAATGTTCATTCTCTCTGTTAACATTATTTCTGATATAAAAATTCAAAATGATCGCACCTCTTACTCTGAGGAATATTACTTGGTGAATCAATAGATATAAATTTGAATAAAATTTAGATACCAAACCAGCCTCAGAATTGATCTTTTGTTAGTCCTTTTGTTAAAACAGTTGTTGGAAAGTGGTGGAGGTGACAAAAATGTCTGATATCTTAATACTGTCTCTATTTGTCACCTGGTCATCAAGATATTATTCAAAATGGAATGCGAATTCTAAAAAAAATCTACCAAATCTTTTATGTGCATCTTGGGAAGCCAAAAATTCAGGCATAACAAACTGAACAATAAGCAGTGTCTACCTAACATTTGTTGAATTTAGGACTAAAGCAAAATATGTATGTTATTTTGTGATAAGAAGGCTTGCCAACTTTCCCAACTTCCATTTTTTTTTCTCAGCTCAGAGCAACATAGACATAACTAGCCAATAGATACTCATGGTCATATAATTACACATCACATTTCTTAATGTTTGTGTTCAAATTATCTAGGTTGCTTGCTAAAATGGAGTTGTCACAGACCCAGCCTAATTCAACATAGTATTTTAGAAAGCTGGAGTAGAGAAATCTCCTCTATTTTACAAAAAGTATGGGGTCCAAGGGGATAAACATATTAAAGAGAAATTTTAGACTTTGCTGTAACTGGCTCCTTTGCTCATTGGAATCCCTTTCCACCTTCTCTGTTCATTACAAAAAAAGAGAGTTACACATTGTTGATGCTCCACCGAACTGCATGTGGTGGTGAGCTTTCATTCATTTCACTCATTCTTGCTTTCTGCCAACTGTATTCAGGATTTCACATTTTTTCAAATACTACTTTAGCTGTATCACACAAATTTTGATGTGGAGTGCATTTCATTGTTATTAAATTCTAAGTATTGTGCAGTGCTTCTGAAGGCTTCTTGATGTGTAACTCAAAATGCTGTTTCAAACAGAAACCATTTTCCAATAGTGATTAGCAATAACTGAAATAATCTTATTGCTATAGCACCTCAAATACACTGGAGTTTCATGAGATTTTTGGCTGTTGTCTGCAATCCCAAAAACTAATCCACCCACGATTTTTATGAAACAATGAGATAAAACTTAAAAAACAAGTATTTGTAAAAGTGAATTCTTATAATATACAAATATTTTAAAGTTGATGCTTTCCTACATTGGTACAATGTCTTATTGGAAAAAAAAAACTATATAATATTGCAGTTCTAAGAATATTTAAGATTCTGATTCTAGTCTTTCCCATAGATATTTTCTTTATGTAGGTATATGAAGATATCTGAACAAAAAATATGTTGAAAACTAACCTTTGCCAATTTCTCCCAGAGCAAAATGTCCTGTTTTTCTTTTTGCATGCTTGACTTGCTAAGCCAACATAATAATTCACAAACTTAAATGGACAATAGTTGTAATTCAGTGTCCTTTATTTCTCCTGGATTATTATTATTTTTTAATGTTTGAGACAGGCTAGGAAGTGGCAAGTAAAGACATTTTTGAGCAGACAAACTGCTCTCTCAATACTGGGCATATCTTATCCCTGGTTCTTTCAAGAGCAGAGAATAGAACTGAACGGAGCTAGTTGAAAGACTTTTCAGAGCACTGATAATAGTAACAATAAGATAATCATATTTTAGAGTTCTCCTGAATAATAAATTTATAATCTGAAAGCCAGTCAATTGGAAACAGACCCACTTTATTGAAAAACAGTCATATAGTAATAGTCACAATACAGTCATCATCTCCACTGGTAAACACCAATTAGTATCTGAACATTATCACATCTCAAGTCCTCTACTCTCTGCACTCCTGACTCCCCTAATCTGGTATGAAATGATCAATTTGCTGTTTCAAAGAGTTCATTCCACAAAATTCACTGTTCCTTTGCCCTGTAAACAAAATTAAATCTTTTGTTTTAAATATTAAAATATTAAATAATGGTTATTGCCTTCATTTTTTCTTATTTTTTATTTTTTATTTTTTTGAGACAGAGAATGTCTTTGTTGCCCAGGCTGGAATGCAGTGGTGCAATCTCAGCTCACTGCAACCTCTATGTCCTGCATTCAAGCAATTCTCCTGCCTCAGCGTCCCGAGTGGCTGGGATTACAGGCACCCTCCACCATGCCCAGCTAATTTTTGTATTTTTGCTAGAGATGGGATTCACCATGTTGGCCAGGTTGTTCTCAAACTTAGGACCTCAGGGAATCTGCCCGTCTGAGCCTCCCAAAGTGCTGGGATTATATAATCCTTTTATAATAGCCAAATTGCCTAACAATATGGTCTCCTGTATTTCAAGGATACGATCTCATTTTGATTATCTATTGTGGTAAATGGCGTGTACTTTTGCTTAAGAAATTATGTGGGAAAATATAAATAGGGTACACAGGGGCAATCACACACATACACACTTAGGTACCATTGTCGTAAAGCATTAATTTTCCTTTTGAATTACACTCATGTATTAGAGGAAATTGTTTGAAGAATAAATGGGAAGTGAATGACATGTTAGTATGCTCCAGAGTTAAAGCTGTAAATATTAGCTTCAAAACTTGTTTCTACTTAAGAGTACTAGGAAATAAATAATAAAGTAACTTTTCCTTGGCAATAATTTATTTCTTTTTTCACGGGGTGTAGGAAGCAAACCTCAGTTTTCTGCAGAGAATTATTTTCTTTGGGAGATGTATCTTCTAAGAAAAAGTTCTGAAAGTCAGTATACACTGTTAAATATGCTATAGATTGAGACAGAAGACACAATCAATATGTATATAAACCTTTGTCCATCATACTGAATATTTGATCATTACCAAGGGACATGGCTACATGATGAACATGTGTACGGCTTCTGGGAAGAACAGAAATTATCTGTGAGCAGTGGTGTGTCAGAGGTTGAAAGGGAAATTTAAGATTTCCATTGGAGGGAGATTGTTTGTTCATAAATTATTTATATACAACTATTGGGATGCGTGCATGCATCATAATCAAGCAGGTTATATGATGGTTATTAGGACCACAAACCATGTATGACTGGTTGTACAACAGATATCAGGGAATAAAAGATGAGGAGCACCTAGAGTCTAACATAGTCTCAGAATAATTCTTCCAGAAACATCTATGGGAACTTTTATATCTGGTTTAGAGGAAAGTGGCAGAATAGCATTAGCACATGTACCATTCATAATTTAATTCAGGTTTCTTTATCAGTTACTAATAAGAAAGCAATGATGCTCTTCTCTTCTGATGTCTATACTGTCACTAAAAATAATATTAAAAAAATAAAATGCCAGAATAAAGGAGATAATTATATTTCATTATCTATTAGAGGTTAAAAAAATCTACATATGTTCTCAATTCATCCTCACAACCACCCAGGATTTAACTCTTGGTATTTCCATTATATAGGTAATAAAAAGGAGAAACAGAAAAATAAACTGATAAATATAATAAAGATAAAAAGGCTAGTGGCATCAATAAAAACGGTAAAGTACAGATCTACAAAAATCCTCCCGTCCACTAAAACAATGAAAATGAGGGCCAAAAAAAAAAAATGCAGAATCAACTTTTACAGAATTCAGTTAGTTAACTAAAGACTTGTGGCAATCCATAGACAGTTTATTAAAACTACACACAAAACCCCGCTAAATCTCAGTAACAGTGAACTTTGTAGCCATTTAACTAATTTGATTCCTATGGTTTTCTCCAAGGTCTGTAATAGCCATGAAAAACAAAATCCAACAACCATTGTGATGACCACAAACTGTGTAGTCACGAGAGGGGGCAGAAGAAAATTAGATTGCCTTGAACACCACATCACAAAGAATTGTCCTTATCTAACATTTCTGTTTCCCTGAAAGATTTCACTTGCAAGGGGACACAAAGTTTCCATTGCCAGCCTATTTTGCCAGGAACATTTGTGAAAAAACTAAATGCAGTACTGTAGATTGACAAAATGGTCATAACTCTCTACCCCTCTGTATTCATGTCTGGTAAAATATCATGTATTTTCTTCCATCAAGGGGCTCAATCTGTTTCTCTGCATCTAGAATTTGGATACGGATTATGACTTGATTTTGCCCATAATACATAGCAGATGTGATGTTGTGCCAACTCTCAGCCTAGGTCACAAACTAGCATGCTTCTGCTCTCTTTCTTGGAATCCTCCTCAGCTTCCATGAATAAGCCCGGGCAAGCTTATTCATGATAAGATGCTGTGTAGAAGAGAGATGTACCATCCCAGCTGAGTCCTTCTTAGATAGCTATCACATAGCCAACATAGCAGCTAACATCATGCGTTAGAAAAAAAATACGAAAAATCACAGTCTGAGGCTATTATTGCACACCCTGGCTGCCTGCAGCAGTAGATAACAATTAGGGAAAATAATAGACTTTTAGAGGTGCTTAGAAGGAAACTCTGGGGAATAGAATGACTATCGAAGGCTTTGGCAAGCTACCAATGACCTTCACAGACTTGGAAAAAAAACACCTTAAACTTCATATGGAATGAAAAGAGAGCCCGCATAGCCAAGACAATCCCAAGCAAAAAGAACAAAGCGGGAGGCATCATGCTACCTGACTTCAAACTATGTAAGGCTACAGTAATCAAAACAGCATGGTCCTGGTACCAAAACAGAGATATAGACCAATGGAACAGAACAGAGGCCTTGGAGGCAATGCCACACATCTACAACAATCTGATCTTTGACAAATCTGACATAAACAAGCAGCGGGGAAAGGATTCCCTGATTAATAAATGGTGTTGGGAAAACTGGCTAGCCATGTGCAGAAAGCAGAAACTGGACCTCTTCCTGACACTTTACACTAAAATTAACTCCAGATGGATTAAAGACTTAAATATAAGACCTAACACCATAAAAAAACCCTAGAAAAAAAAAAAAAAAAAAAAAAAAAAAAAAACTAGCATTTGGGAGGCTGAGAAGGGCAAATTGCTTGAGGTCAAGAGTTTAAGACCAGCCTAGCCAACATGGTGAAACTCCATCTCTACTAAAAATACAAAAATTAGCCTGGCATGGTGGCAGGTGCCTGTAGTCCCAGCTACAGGAGGCTAAGGCAGGAGAATTGCTTGAACCCAGGAGGGGGAGGCTGCAGTGAGCTGAGATTGCGTTACTGCACTCTAACCTGGACAATTTAGCAAGATTCCATCTAAAAATGTTAATTAATTAATTAAAGAAAGAAAAAATTATACAAATGGCCAAGAGATATATTAAAAAATGTTCAGCATTGCTGATGATTGTGGAAGAACAAATTAAAATTGCAATGAAATATCTTCTCACACCTGTCAGAATGGCTAGTATAAAAAGTAGAAATGCTAACAAATGTTGATGAAGATGTGGAGAAAGGGAGCCCTTGTGTGTTATTGGCGGAAATGTAACTAAGCACAGCTATGACAGAAAATTGTATTAAGGGATCTCAAAAAATATAGTTGCCATAAGTTTCAATCGTACCACTTCCCTATGTTTACCCAGAAAGATCTGAAATCAGCTAGTCAAAGTGATGTCTTCCCTCCCATTTTCATTGCCACATTATTTACAATAGCCAGGTTATGGGATCAAGGTAATTGTCTATCAACAGATGAATGGATAAGAAAAGAATGGTATGCATGGACAATAGAGTACTACTCAATCTTAAGGAAGAAGGAAATTGTATAACTTGCAATAACATGGGTGGAATTGAAGAATATTATGGGGAGATGATTGTCAAAGAGAACAATAACTCAATTGGGAGGAATATGCTTTTTTTTTTTTTTTTAGTTCTATTACACAGCATGAATATAATTAATCCCTATAAAAATGTTGGTGTTTGAAATGATGGAAATGTTAATTGGCTTGATTTCATTATTTTACACTGTGTTTGTAAGTCATAACTTCATTTGCATAAATGTATACAATTATACATCCAAACATTTATACAATTATATATTGTCAATCTACAGTTAGAATTCAGTGATTCCCACTATATGTGTTTTAGTAGGGGAAAAAAAGAGATAAAAGATTCAGACAGAGCGCCAGCTGGTGATAGCAGTGTAGAAATTTAGAAGGACTTGGGCTCAATAGTTGGTCTTCAATTTCCTCTCTGTGACCTTAGATGTGATTCTAATACTGTCTGGTGCATTACTTCTATAAAATCTCAGCCGGGTAGTTTCTCTTGCTCTACTGAATCACCACAAGTATTGGAAAAGAATTTGCAATTGTAGGGGTTCACCCTATGACTGGGGTGAACATAGCCAGAAGTAGGTGAGAAATGTATACTTACTTTTCACTATGCACCCTTGAATCTTTTGAAACTTATAAAACGTGCCTATTTTTCTACTTAAAATTAAATTTAAACTAACAACAACAACAAGTACGCTGATGGACATTAAGAAATAAGTAAAATGCAGGGAGGTGAGAGGCCGACTGAGAGAGAATGAAAATAACTTGGGAATTAATTGACTAATTGTGTGGGCATAATGAGAATGGGAGGGAAATTAAAGGAAGGCAATGCAAATACAATATAAACTTATGGAGGGTATAAAGTTTAAGTAATATGAACCCAAAATTGTAAATCAGAACAATTACTTAAATTGTCATATATATGTACGTATATATATTCTTATAGAAATGAAGAAAATATTGTTTTCTATCTCATAGCATTGAGCTAATTCATGCAATTGTGGGCAATATCATAATATTAATCTCATAATAAAGTGCTAGCTCTCATTATTATTACTATGTGTACACATTAAGTATAATTAAATAAAGTTCTGCTCCTACTGGGCTGGATTGATCTACGGAGAGTTGCTCCTGTGAAAAAGGTGCTGGATGAAAACCATGATCAATAATTTTGAGCATCTTCCCTTCTTTATCTGTGCTGACATCAGGATTGTAGTATTTTTCTCTTTGATTATCATTCACGGAGGACTCTCAAATTCAGTTTATGCTCTTCAAATTAAGCACTGTCTTCTTTTTAAGGTACTTTAAAACTTCTATTTCCCTAGAAAACTTTATATGTGAAGAATTATGCTTTACGGTGAGGTAAACCTACACACATTTCAAGTGTGGAATTAATTTTATCTTCAATTTCTCTACCATATACTAAGACAGTTGTGAAACACCGCATACAAACTTTCGAAACTAACGCTTCTCGGCCTTTTGGCTAAGATCAAGTGTAAAATCTTTCAAAACTATATTTTCTAGCTACATAGTGTTTCAACAGTTTTAAGGTAAGTTTTCACTTGGAAATGTAAATGCCCACCACACAAAAATAACTTTAATATATTTATTGCTGCTGTGGGATTTATTGATATCAGAAAACCAATTAGATTTGACTCCTACTTCCAAATTTAAAAAAAAAATCACTTTTTATTTTAACTTCTTTTCCAGAAAAAAGAAAAAAGGACATTTTTTACTAATTTTAAATCTGTTAAAACCATTGCTATTCTAAACAGAAGGCAAAATCCTTGGGAATGCTTCATATGGAGGTAGAATAATATCAAGAGATCATTAATCTGGATGTTCAAATTTGTGGAGTGTGAGTTTATATTTACCAGAAGCATTATAAAGTCAAAATTACTTTGTAATTACCCTGAAAGTAACTCTCTTTCCCTGGCACAATGATTGGGTCAAAAACTCCTAGCAAACAGAAAATCTATCTTATTCACTTTAAATCCCAGGTGGGCATTATGTTAGGTAGTGGGACTTTTATGTTATGCTGGTAATTATTTCTGATTTCCACTAGCAGTGATTTTGGAATTTAAAAGTCAAAGTAAATAATAATACAGCTAAATAGTCACTGCAGAAATATTATCAGAAATAATAAAAAGAATGGCAATAGAAAAGGTTGGGACCACTCTCAGTTTTGAATTATAAAAATCATATGAAATAAATCATGTGAGTTCTAACACAGATTTTCAAAGAGAGTACTACTTAAAATGCTATTTGTTTATGAGTGTTATTTATGTCTTGATACAGGGTTGAGATGGGATATACCTAATATCCTGGAGGCAGGGATTTACCTTTAAGAAAGAGAAAGTTAAAAAGTTTGCTTAAAGAAAATTTTCAAAATTTCATCAAAGTGGAAATTTTATATGTAATATATTATTTGATTTCTGTTCTCCATAGTACAGGTATTGATCAACTTACGACCTATGCAACTTACGACCATTCGACTTTACGACCACAATCGCTAGCCACCACTGCTCCGCGTCTGGCAGCGCAAACGTTGCCCAGCTGGGCATATGACAGTGCGGACCAGCTTCCGGCAGCACTACCATCTCCGCGTGCATATAGCCTACTCAACTTACGACCAAATCGTGTTACGACCGGTCTGTCGGAACCAATCGTGGTCGTAAGTCGAGCACTAGCTGTATGTGAAAGATATGCTGCACTCACTATAGCACGATTGAAATATTTCTGATAGTACAGTTTTATTAGCCTAAGTATATTTATTGCAAATAATGAGAATTTTTGAAGTTGCTTTCATAAAATTGAATAGTTCAATTATTGAAAATTAAAGTACAAGAGACTGATGTTGTTATGTGGCAATTGGCTTGAAACTACTATAAAACAAAGCAAAATTTGATAACAAATGAATCGGTGTACAATATGCATAAACGTATCTGGAGGCCATTTAACCCTGACCCTCCAAATTCTATTTCCATATTTGACTAATACTTCTTGCTAAAAATATCTACTAGGATAATTTTTTTCAACCAAAGTATGTCTTTATTCCAGTCTCCTTAGGAACAGAAAACCTGAAGATCTTGCAGCAAGGTTGATTCATTGGCTTCTAGTCAACAACAAACAGCAATGTGTATTTATATTATTATTTAGTAAATGCACATCAGCAAAGAAGTATAACTTATTTACTTTTCCTTTAATATATACTGGTGCCATTTGGATTCTTCATCTCAATGGCTTTGTTTCCGATGCTAATGTCTCATGGGCATCATTTAAAGCGACAAGCCTAAAAATTATAGCTCTCCTTCTGTCTATCCCCATAACAGCTAAAGAATCCCACATCTGTTCCCCAGTTTTGCTTGATTAATAAAGATGTGCAAAATAAGAATTATCTTCTCCTGCTCAATTGGAAAAGAAAAACAAGGGGATCAGGAAAACTAAACAAATTATCTATGAAACAGAATATTTTTTATCAGCTCAATGCCAAGAGGAATTAGAACATTGTTACCATATGGATAGCCTCTAATTTTGATGGTGCATCATTTTCTTACAGTTGAAAGAATTCTTTTCAATTTTGGAGATGAAAAGAAATACTATTTTCCTAAATTCACAAGAATATAAATGGATTGTAGACCTGTGTTTGCCAATGATCTGCAATAAAGCAATTATGCCTTCATACTATCGAGTTCCAAATTCTAATTATTTGCCACACAAAAATCATCCTCTTTTTTGCTGATATAGCTTCTATCTTAATGATTCTCAGTTTGCTAAAGTAGCATTGAGTTTGGTGTAAAGAAAGTGACAAGGAAAACACAAATGAAAAGTATTTTTCCAGCCAGGCGCAGTGACTCACAACTGTAATTCCATCACTTTGAGAGGCTGTGATGGGCGGTTGACCTGCGATCAGGAGTTCGAGACCAACCTGACCAATGTGGCTGACATGACAAAAACCCATCTCTATCAAAAACACAAAAATTAGCCAGGCATGATGGAGGACACATGTAGTCCTGGCTATTCAGGATGCTGAGGCAGGAGATTCGCTTGAACCCAGAAGACAGAGGTTGCAGAAAGCTGAGATTGTGCCACTGAACTTCAGCCTGACCAACAGAGCAAGACTCCATCTCAAAAAAGGAATTTCCTTTATATTAGTTCAAATATTGTTGATTGAGTGCTTTATATGTTCCAGGTATTGTATCAATGAACAAAGAATTTAGTGGAGAAAATATTTCAGGAATATTTTGATCATTTTTCTATAATATTAGATTTCATGGCTTTCTCAGAATGTATGTACATAATGCCATAGGCTAATTTCAATTTATTTTTACCTCCACATACAATACAGCAATTAACATATTAAAATAGAAAACATTTATGCTTATTGCCCAACCATAAGTTCCTGGAAGTGAAATTTTCATTAAGTAGTACACAAATGTTTAAGACATTGGCATTTCTGTAAAATACTGTTAAGATTCAATATTCATAGAGAAACATTTAACAATATGTATAATTATTGCCACCTTTTACAACAATCTAGCTTTCTGTATATATGTCACATTTAGCAATTTAAAGATGTTCTTGGACCTAGGTTATTCTACATTGGAATAAAAGGTATTCTTATAATTTATGACAAAGCAAGGAAAACTTTATGGGTTATAGTCAGTGGAATAGATTGTTGATCTTCCTCAACTATTTAATGCAAGTTTTACTGCAATTACAGAAATTGCACCAACAATCAGAAACTAGTAGAGTAGCTATCAACATTGGCATTAGATTAGGGGTCCTGAGATCTTCAGGTCTAAACAAATAGACAGCAGGGCATCTGCTGTAAACAGTGACAGCCAGAGAGAAAATACAAACAGAAACCAGGATCTAATGTCACTATAAATTAGCATGACATTTTTTAATTGTCCCTGCAATATTAGTGATTTTGTTTTATTTATAAACTAGTAAAACCACATGTGTAAATGACTTAATTTTCATTTTATACAGCCAAAATATCTCATATTATGCATTTCAAATTACCATTGGACCGTCGATGAAGAGGAGAGAGTGAAGTTCCCAGGACTTCCCCCAAAATGATATGTTCAGGTTACTAGAAAATAGAATAAAATCTTGGTGGAGCAGATTATCAAAGGTATACATTGTACATAGGTTAAAACTTTCAACTGAGCAGCTTATCAAACAAAACTGTACGTGACAGTTTTTGTTTGTTTGTTTGTTTTTTTTGTAAATTAGACTTCAGTTACAATAAAAAGAGGGGATAGAAGGAATAAGACGAATCTGGCTTCTCTTTCTTCAAAATGAGTAACCTGTTTTGTTTTCTAATGCCAACTAATAGTATTATCTATACAGTATTTTAAATCTTTTAGAGAATTAGCTGGAGCAAAAAACAAGCTTATAATTTTTATTATGTTTTGTTTTATAACTGAACAATGACACATGCAACACTGCTGGGATGCCAACACAAGATGTTCTAACTGTAAGCCCAAAATTCTAAACCTTTAAAACTCTAGCCATCTGGAATTTTTAGCCTTTTAGAAATGGAAGGCTAAGTTTATCTGTAAAAATCAGCCAAAATTCATGTAATCTCATTAAGGACTGGCTGACATATTTGCTAAGCTGGAGACTGAGATTTGGTGACAGTTCACATTAAGATAAATTGAGTTTGTGAGATATAATTTTTACTGAAGTACAAAGGCATAAATATCTATATTCTAAGCTTAAAGCTCAGCACAGTAAATTGGTGAAGAGTAAGTGGAACTCCATTACAAAGCATTCACTTCTTAAATATGCCCAGTTTTCTAGGGGAGAAAGGGGTGTATTTGTGCACAGTCATCCTTCGGTATACATGGGGGAATGGTTTCAGGAACACTGGCTGATACCACTATTCATGAATACTCAAGTCCCTTGTATAAAATGACAGCGTATAATCTACACACATCCTCCTGTTATACTATACGTAATCTCTAGGTTATTTACAACATCTAATACGATGTAAATGCTTTGTAAGCAGTTGTTAATACAGTTTTATGATTTATTTTATTTCTTATTATCATATTTTTTATTAATTAGATGTTCGATGCAATCCCAGTTAATATCTCAAAATTTCAGCATGTTGTTTTGTGGATACTGACAAACTGATTTTAAAGTTTATATGGAGACGGAAAAAAAAAGCAGAATAACCAGAACAATATTGAAAGAGTGCAAAGCAAAATGACTGACATTACCCAATTTCAAAACTTGCTATAAAACTACAGTAATCAAGACAGTGTGGCATTGGTGATGAAACAGACAAATAGAACAGGTAGAATAGAGAGCTCAAATAAATACAGTTAACTGACCTTTGACAAAGGAGAAAAGACAACACAATGGGGAGACACAAAAGCAATACAATATTTTCATCTTTTTAATAAATTGTGCTGATACTGAACACCCACATGAAAAAATATATATAAATTTAGATACACATACTCCTCAAAAATTAACCCAAAATGTTTCATAGACCTAAATATAAAATTCATAACTACAAAACGTCTAGAAGATGTCAAAGGAGAAATTCTAGATGTTCTTGGCTTTGGTAATGGCTTTTAAAATTCAACACAAAGACATGACTCATGAAAAATGTAATTGATAAGCTGGACACCATTAAAATTAAATGATTCTGGTCTGCAAAGCATCTTAAGTCATACATTGAAACAAAATGTTTTCAAAATACATATTTGATAATGAATTGTTAGCTGAAATATACAAAGAACTCATAAAACTCAACAATAAGATAGTGAACAAGATTAAAAAATGAACAAAATACTTACACATTCACCTCACTAAAGAAGACATACAGATGGCAGAATAGCATATGAAAAAATAATACATATTATTTGTCATTAAAGAATTGCAAGTTAAAACAAGATGCCATCACCAAACTATTAGAATAGTTGAAATCCAAAACAGTAACACCATATTCTGGTAAGGATAGAGAGGAAAACGAACTCTCACTTTTGCTGATAGGAATAAAAGATAGTAAGTTATTTACTATGGAAAGTAACTTGACAGTTTCTAAATAAAGTAAGCATACCAATACAATAGGATCCAGTAATTGTGCTTCTTGGTACTTCACACAAATAATTTGAAAACTTATGTCCATTTAAACACTGGCACGTGGATATTTATAAGAGGTTTATTTGTAATAGCCAAAACTTAGAAGCAATAAAGGTGTCCTTTAGTGTGTGAATGGATAAATAAACTGTAGTACATCAGGAAAATGGAATATTAATTAAGCACTGAAAAGAAATAAGCTATCAAGTCAGAAAAAGACAGGAAGGAAACTTACATTCGTATTACCAAGTAAAAGAAGCCAACCTGAAAACACTATATACTGTTTGATTCCAACAATGTAACATTCTGGAAAAGGCAAAATTATGAAGGTGGTAAAAGGATCAGTGTTTGCCAGGATTTGGGGGAAAGGAGGGATGAATAAGCAAAGCATAGAATATTTTTAGGGCAGTGAAACTATTCTACCTAATGCCATAAAGCTGTATACATTTTATTGTATGTTTGTTTAAGCCACAGAACACATAATACCAAGAGTGAACCCAATGCAAACTATGCACTTTGGGTGACAATTATGTGTTAATGTAGTTTGTTCAATTACAACTAACTTACAAGTAGGGTGAGAGACGTTGATCATAGAAGAAGTTATGCATATGTCAGGGGAAGGGTTATGTGGGAACTCTGTACTTTCTGCTCATTTTTTCTGTGAAATCTGAAGCTCCTAAAAATAGTCTACTTAAAAGGGAGGAAAAGTGAAACGAAAAAACTAAAACATTTTAAAGAGAAATTTTAAAAGTCAGTACTCAAGTATTATAAAAACTCATAGTAAAGCAAAACTAGAAAAAAATCCCCAATCTATTATTTTTTCATGTTTAATCATTTTTTTATTATACTTTAAGTTCTGGGGTACATGTGCAGATCATGCAGGTTTGTTACATAGGTATACACATGCCAGGGTGGTTTGCTGCATCCATCCTCGCGTCATCTATGTTAGGTATTTCTCCTAATGTTATCCCTCCCCAATCCTCCCACCCCCTGCAATCCCTCCCCTAGCCCCTCCCAGCCCCCAACAGGCCTTGGTGTGTGATGTTCCCCTCCCTGTGTCCATGTGTTCTCATTGTTCAACACCCATTTATGAGTGAGAATATGTGGTGTTTGGTTTTCTATTCCTGTGTCAGCTTGCTGAGAATGATGGTTCCAGCTTCATCCACGTCCCCAAAAAGGACAGGAACTCTTCCTTTTTTTAATGGCTGCATAGTATTCCATGCTGTCTATGTGCCACATTTTCTTTATCAAATCTATCATTGATGGGTTTTATATACACACACACACACACACATATATACATAAAAAAATTGAAAAATTATATGGGGCTCTACAGATATATCTGATAGGCCCTACATAATTTTTCAAATCTTGAAACCAGGTTAGACATCATTAACTACATTTGTTGTTCCACACAGATGTTTGACATTTTACTTTTGTTGTTGGTGTGGTTAATGATGGGAACAACAGAAAATCTGAATTATTAAAGACGCTTTGGCATCAAAGGAATGTAACCTCATTTAATGTTGAGGCAGAGAAGACTCTCAAACTAGCTGTGCATGAAGTATTCAAAATATCCCAAGTTTTGCTGTGTTTCCTTTGAAAATTTAAAATATTATGTGGTGCTTCTGGTACCTCGGTTAACCGTTTTGGATTGATGACCACATACTCTTCACAAGATTCCTTAGTATTAACATTTTATAACACTTGCTTTACTGTTCCACAAAGACATATAAATGCACTTTTGAAATATATCAAGCAGATGGTTAAGAGATACGTTATTTTAAATATTAACACATTATCTTCTAAACTCAAATGGAATCTTCTAGCTTGTAACTGTACCAAGTGTTTTTAAAATCATTGTTTACAGTTAGAACAAAATCCGTAATTTGCTAAATACTGAATCATACACACAAACAAATGCACACATACAGCTCTATGTATGTATGTATTTATGTATGTATGTATGTATATCTGCATGTGTGTAAGTTTATATATATCTATATAATTTTTACTTTTAACTCCAGCTCATTCTAGGATATTAAATAAAGTATATTTAATAAAGCAAGCAATACAAACAAAAAAGACTTCTCATTCCCCAAGACATAAAGCAAACAAATCAATAAAACCATAAAACAATAAAAATTTGAGTCACTGTTTACTAATATAAAATCACATCTGCTTCTGTAACAAAACAATATAAAATTTTCTGTAGCAACATGCAAATAGGTCAAACAGTAAAGAGTTTGAAAATGTCCTGTGAGTTCTTTTTGAAACTCAAAAATTCTTCTATAAAATTTAAGCTCAGTTGTGACAGAGATTTGGCTTGCTAAATGACCCAGAGAAATCTCCCAGGCATGGTCATAAGGCAGAAGAGAATTACCTGGGGCTCCTCTCCCCCGTAATCAGCAGGTACCTTTATTACTAGTTAATGCTTTTGCTATTTGTGTAAGACACAGGAAAAGGCAAGCCTGATCACTTCCATTATGTTTGGAGTCTGATTCTAAGTGACCACTTTTCGTTGTGAGTTTATGAAATCTTTAAGAGAAGCTGTGAAAGAATGTAATAAATTTGAGAAATAAAGCTGTCTCTAGCACCCCATAGATCCCAGTGGATATAATTTCACAGAACTGAGTTACTGCCCAGGACAGCTAAGATATTCTTAATGCTTCTATGGGAAGCCCAAGATTTGCTGATTTACAGCCCTAGAGGGAGTAAGGTCTTCTGGTTAATGCAATGAGGAAGAGACAAAAGCTACATACAAAATCCGTGATTTAATTAATATAGTGTTGTCTGACTTTCTGAATATCTCAGAAACTTATATCACTAGACATAGGGCTCTTATTTCAATGATTCAAATAGCACCAATGTCAAATACTATCAAATCAAAGTGAAATATCTTAAAGATACTGCGAAAAACAAAGGGAAGTTTTGTTGATTCCTTTAGATATTTTTGGATGTCTGAATGCACAAATCTAACTGAAAATTTATATTGAAGCTGAACTTCACTTATAATTTTATCAGAAACCATGAGCTTTCTGCCATGTAAAAACCCCAAGTTACTAATTCCAAAAATATACAACAAAATGTTCCTTCTCAATGACCGGTAATTGATTGTTTTTACATATAGACATCGTGTACCCCAATATCTCGAAGGACACTAATATGGCACTAGAAACTGGTTTTCGACTACAAATCCAAAACTTACTAGTCTATTTTTTTGAATTTGATTATGTAAGTTCTTTTCACTTCTCTATGTTCATCAGTAATATATTCAGTATTCAGGAAGACATTCATTCTCCCTTTGTGAATCCTTCTTTCCTGACCTGGCGTAGCAAAGATGGTGAATTCTGTACTGCAAAGACACCAGCTTCTCATCATTTTCTGTTACTTACCAATTGTGTTCAGAACCTCCTGACCTGATACGTGCACACGCTGCTACAGTATCTATTTATCATCTTATCTTTTTCAGACACATACATTTATTTTTTGTCCATAGTCCCACCTTTTGCCCAACCGGTTACCTTGGACTGTTGTTGTCTCTTGTCCTCTAAGAACTGGGTACTTATTTGAATGACATAGCCACCACTTGCTTCATGTACATTTTTCACCTACCCTAGCTTGGACCCTGGGGAATTAAATTTACTCTAAGTGCTGTCAGAGTTTCCTGAGGAGCTCATCTTAGTCCTAGAATAGAGCTCAAATGGCTATTTTTGATGAATTAAATATTTCTTGATTGAATTTATTTCATACTTTTAATTTTTCAATGGAAATGAAAATGTCTTGCCTGTTTTCAACAGCCCAAAGAATAAAAGGCCCAGTTGTGATAATTTTATTTTACTAATTATGATATTAATAGAATATCACTTCATCCTATTATACTTTTTATGCTATAGTAAACCAACTCATTCTGTCCTTTTAACAGTATTGTGAACTGTGCATTGCCAACATATCTTTTCATGTACAGACCATAACTGGATTCACCTTGTGCTTGTACATGGGAATCATATTGGCCAAAACCTTTTAATGTTCTGTGAGAATTACAAACTTCCAAGTGTTTTGTTAATCCTGGAGACTTGTTGATTAATAACATTACTTGCTCTAAGTCTCTGCTTCTGCTGAATTCTTTCTATTCACCATGCACATGTTGTCCCATTTATCATTCTGAGTCACCTAACTCAACACTAGCAAAACCCCTGTACTCTGAAGTTAATACAAAGCAAAGATTATCTGAGCATAGTGACTGTGGAAATATTAAAGAAATGATACGGAATTATATTTTGATTTACTAGTTTTCTCCTTGATAGGATTTTTCATTGCTGCATAATACTCCTTGTTGCAAAATACTCATTGCTACAGTATTCTCATTGCCGCAAAGGCAGAAAATATCTTAGGAAAAAAATAGTGAATTTATCTCTCAGATGTAAGACAATGTATATTATAAAAAGTGCATGCTTATAAAAAAAAAGAATCAAGTTTTTGAATGTATACTTTGATTTGATTCAATTTCTAAATCTAAAAATTAAATCTACCCTAACTGAACAATTTTCCCTTGGAAAAAAAAATAAATCTTAGATAATTCTTACTCCTAAAAAACCTCAAGTCAATTCACAATTGAAAGGATGTCTTATTCCATGGGTGTGTTTCAATCTCATCTAATAATTCTAAAATATTGAGCATCTACTCTGTGCAAGATGCTATGCCAGAGCTTGAGATACTTTGATGAATAAAATATACATGGACTGTACTCTAATGGGAGTTATATTTTAGTGAAGAAAAATAAAAAAATCTAGTAGACAATCATGTAACAATATTTTATGTGAGAATAAATTCAATGACAAATGAATAAGGACACTGAATACAAATTGATGAGGGGTCTTCTTTCTATAAATTTTAGCACCTTAATTCTATGTTCTCCTTCCTTTTTTCCTAACTCTGATTCATAAATTTTTGAGAAAATTTTATAATAACTCGTTGGATGTATATTAGGATTTTTGTCTATCCAGTCAGTATCTTTGACATTTCAATTCCCCAAAGTAAACAATCAGGGTTTGTTCTAAAATAGAAGTATGTGTGTCTTCTAGAAATCTTAGTGACAACCCTTAAGTTATATTTTATTTTGTTCACACCTACATTTACTGAAGGAAACTGAAGAAACATTTTAAGTGGGTACTTGTTATTATATTAGGGTTATTGGGCAATGTTCTTCTTCTTTGGCAAAACAACAGACATTAATTTTCTGGAATTTAGAAGTTCAAGATAAAGGTGCCATTATGATTGTTTTCTGGTAAGGCTTCTATAAAGTCAAATAAAACATAGGGACAAATCTATAAAATTAAAATGTTTTATTTGGGAAGAATGAATTGCAATTAGGGACATACACTGTAGATTGGCTTGTCTTTAGTACGTCCAAAGAATGATGAGAATTTAGTGGTTTTATGAAAAGAAGGAATGTTATGCACTGCTTTTTGAGAAATTTTGTTTAGATTAGTAAAGTTTCAAGGAGTTGGTAAGCCCTGAATTGTAAGTGACAGTGATGGGTAAACTAGTCTTTTTTTTTTTTTTAACTTTTATATGAAAGTGAAAAAGAATCAAGAAACTGGGGGAGCTGGGCGTGGTGGCACATCCTGTAATCCCAGTTACTCAAGAGGCTGAGGAAGGATAATCACTTGACCTTGGGAGGTGGAGGTTGTAGTGAGCCAAAATTGCACCACTGAGCTCCTGCCTGGGTAGCAGAGCGATACTCTGTCTCAAAAAATAATAATAAAATAACAAATATATATGGCTTAAAAATTTGACTGTCTGACTTGAATGATCTTCTAAAATTTCAATTCTAAGATGGCATCAACTATAAGATATACAATGTATTTAATACAATATTTTTGAAGAATATAATTAAATGCAAACATTGATTGCATGCTCATCCATATTCAGACGTCAGAAAAATGGTGTATCTTAAAATAAATGAATTTTTAATTTAATATTTGTCCTTGATACATTATAAATTGTGTGTGTGTGTGTGTTTAAATAACATCAACTTGTGAGATGGTAATGATAAAAGGAAAGAAAGAAAATAAGCAAAAAAAAAGAGAAAAATCCCAGAGATTAAAATATCACCATCAAAATACTAGAGAGTACTTTCAACCAACGTACTAGAGAATGTTGAAAAACATTTAGTTTATCAAATGACAAAGTTTGTTTTTATTTGTTCTTTAGCTCTGGCAGATAAAAGAAAAGGGGAGAATTTTATAAAAAAAGAATGGTTGGTCAACTTTTGAAGTTTACAATGCAAAGAAAACACAAAAAGGTAAAAATTATTAGGATACAGTTATAATACAAATATAATTATGAAGGTTTAATAAGGTTTATATGGTTAAAATTTTTATATAGACACAGTTTTTAAATAAGCTACATTTCAAAAATGTATGTTTAGTATAACAGCTTCTGGTAACTCACTCTCTAAATATTAATAGCAAGTGATGTTAGTTTTACTGAATTTTAATTAACTTTCCTCACTTAATATTGCCTGACATTGTGGTTCAAATTCATTCTATGAATAATTTTGTTAAAGATAGAAAGTAAAGATCTTTATTTGCAAGATGGGAAAGCTTAAATAGTTTAAAATGGATTTCAAATACCATTTAAGAAAAAAGTAATTAGTAACTGAGAATATTAGACATAATTTAAAATGCTTGACAGATAATAAAACTATTTTTATATCGTGTTATATATCATAAAGTAAAAATATTTCTATATTAATACAAATATTTAAGCTTTCTTTGTCATTTAATTGCCTGAAGCCTTTGGAATATTGCTCATTTTTACACTATTGCAAAATTATTTCAAGTCCCTTTACAAGGTACAATCATCTCTCCCACTTACCACAAATTCAGCAAAATGACACAAGGTACATAAAAGTACTCATAAATTCAAATCATTCAAGGTAGTGAAAAGAGGGACTCTTTGCAGAACTGGAAATTATAAAAATGGCTTAGAGGTGAAAAAAGGACAAAAACAGCCACAAAATTATTTCAAAGAATAATGCTGCAAATGCTGGGATTGCCACCAAAACAATGTTTCATAACTTAATATAGCAAATGCTTAAACGAACTGACAAAACCAAAAAACAAAACTCCACCAAGTTTAATTCAAGGGCCCTTTGTTTGAAAGTGGCTTCAGCTCAGCCCTGTGACCTACCTGTGAGTGTTAGAGATAGGAGTGTCTGCCCTCAGAAAGCAACACTGAGCCTGAGGCACAGGCTGTCAAAGTGGGAACTCAGAAAAACTTAAATTCAGACTTGCTTTGCCCGCACTTACTGAAGACAAAGGCAAGACCCGGCCCCTCATGTTGCGTTATCTTAAACGGTGCCTCAGATAATTTGCCCAACTTTATACAGCAAGAATCAGAGGAAATCCCAACAGATTTGATTGTATCACAAAAGCAGCACAAGCTATAAAAGACAAGAAATTTTATATATAAATGTAATATTTACAAAAGGGAGAGAATGCAGTAGAGAGTAGAACTTTAATAGAGATAATAATTAAACTCTCTGAAGTCCATAATAAAAGTCATAAGTAACTGATATTATATATTATGCTCCTTGGTTTAAGAAAAACTCAATATAATACCTATAAAATGTATTCAAATTAATAAGTAAATTTAATATATCTTAATAAAAACTTTACCAATATTTCTATAAGGTTTCATAGTTAAAAACAGTTTACAAAAAAAGTTTAAAAAATTGAAAAAAGGAACTACAAAAAGGGTGGACATTCATATATAGTAGCATAACACATGAGATAATTAATATATATTGATATAAAATGGCATCCAGCAATTATTAAGAGGAGAGGGAAGGCAAACTGCAAAACAATATGTGCTTGGGTATATAATTTATGTAAAAACAAATATAACATAGTTCCAAACATGTATCTGATATGGTTTGGCTGTGTCCCCACCCAAATCTCACCTTGAATTGTAATAATCCCCACATGTCAAGGGCAGTGCCAGGTGGAGATAATTGAATCATGGGGGTGGTTTCCCCCATACACTCTCATGGTAGTAAATAAATCTCAGGATATCTTATGGTTTTATAAATGGGAGTTCCCCAAAACAAACTCTGTTATCTGCTGCCATGTAAAATGTGACTTTGCTCTTCCTTTGCCTTTGGCCATTATTGTGAGGCCTTTCCAGCCATGTGGAACTATGAGTCAATTAAACCTCTTTCTTTTAGAAATTACCAAGTCTCAGGAATGACTTTATTAGCAGCATGAGAACAGACTAATACTATACCTTTTTACTTCCTACACCAAATAATGATTAATTAGCTGATTAGGGGGAAAAAAGTGATGTTGGGGGCTGGGAAGAAGGGTAAAGAGAGAATTTCACTTTTTTAAAGAAGTAAAATAAATATTTTTATATATCACTGGTAAAAACATCATTTAATCTGTAGCTATAATCTTCAGTCATTTTAGTTTTTCCATACTCCCTGTTAATACGTGGCTTTTTCCTCTTTCTCCAGAAAGAAAAGAAAGCACCATTTACAGTAGGTAGAATTATGTTCTCTGAAAACATTTCCTTACTGTCCTGGCATCTGTGACTGCAAATATGGAGATCTGTAACACCAGTAAATATATTACCTTCCATGATAAAGACACTCGGTCGTGTAATTAAGGTTGCTAATCATTTGACCTTAAATTAAAGAAATAATCCTAAATTATCGGAGTGGGCATAATGTAATCACAAGAGCCTTGAAATCAGAGGCAGAAGTCAGGAAGATGTAGGGAAGAGGTAGGTAGAGAGGCTGAAGTGTAAGGGGAATTTGATGTGCAATTCCTTGCCTGAAGATGCAGGAAGCCATTTGTGAAGGAATATGTTAAGAACTCTAGCAGCAGAGCAGCAATCTCAGCTTTCAGGTGTAAGAAAACAAGGATAAAAGGCTTTCAACTACAAGTAAGTGGATTGTATCAATAGCCTGAATGTGTTTAGAACAGCTCTTACCTGGGTCTACAGGTAAGAGCTCAGCCTGGTGGACACACTAGTTTCTGCCTTGTATAACCCTGAGCAGAACACTCAGCTGAGCACACTCAGACATCTAACCTACAAAACTGTGAGATAATCAATGGGTATTGTATAAAGTCACTACATGTGTTGTCTTTCACTACACATCAATAGAAAACTAATACTCCATCAGAAAGAAAATAAAATTAACATCCCAACTATCCAAATATGTGTACTTTTCTTTGAAACTTTCTCTGTAAATGACAGAGGTGTCATCACTTTTGCCCTTATCTGTGCTTTGAATTTATTCTCCTACTTCTTTCTTTAAAATCCTGATTGTTCTTCTACTTCCAACTTAGTCTTCACTCTGGCTGTCTTACATGCATATGAGTTATTGGAGACTTTTCAGTCTTAACTATTCCCCCATGCATGACCTTATACTTGCTCCCACTATTGTCCTTTCTCATCTTTCATTTATAGCTCATTCTTCATTCCAGCTCTCTCACTTGGATTACAAATCTAGATATCAAACTAGCTACTGGATAGCTCTCTGGCTGTCTCACAGACAGCTCTAACTTAATAGAATAAACAAAACTCATCTATCCCTGCTGTTTTTTAATATCAGTGAGTGGCACCAACATCTCTCCAATTGATCATGGAGAAACCAGTATATCACATCATCCTCTCCATGCAAGAACTTACCATTCTTTGTTGATTATGTACTCTGGAAATCTTTTTACTACCCCATTTCTCTCCAGCTGTTTTGTCAATATTCTGCAGCACACCATCATCATTTATCACCTAAATAAATAAATTAAACTAGTTTTTTTTTTTTTTTTTTTGGTGGGGGTTGGGGGACAGAGATTCACTTTTGTTGCCCAGGCTGGAGTGTGCTGTGCAATGGTGTGATCTTGGCTCACTGCAACCTCCACCTCCTGGGTTCAAGTGGTTCTCCTGCTTCAGCCGCCCAAGTATCTGGAATTACAGGCAACTGCCACCATGCCCAGCTATTTTTTTTTTTTTTGTATTTTTAGTAGAGGCGGGCTATCCTCATGTTCACTAGGCTGGTCTTGAACTCCTGACCTCACATGATCCACCTGACTCAGTATCCCAAAGTGCTAGAATTTAAACTAGTTTCTAAACTCATCTTCCCACAAAAATCTTGTCCTCTTGTTTAACTTTCCACCATATTGAATCTAAAGTGAGATTTCTAAGCCCAATATTTGGTTATATTACATTTAAGCCCTTACTTAACACCGCAAAATGTTCTTCATGTGTTTTAATTTCTTTAATGGTTAAAAAAAAGCCTGCTTCCTAGATGGGAAAACTGAAACCTGAAGAGGTTAACCTGACCAGATCAAATGCCAGAAAGTGGTGAAGCCAGTGGTTGGACTTCAACACTCTGTCTACAGTTGTTAACTATTAATTACACTACCTCTCCATTTCCCTGACACAGTGGTCTTAGCTATACTGCTAATTTTCAACATTTCCCTTTTGAGTGTTAAAACATGAGGATAATAAAAGTTACCTAACCTTCCAAAACTTGTTTGCAGATGGGTAGTGATTAGAGCTCAAAGAAGCAGTCATTTGAACATCACATCAAATTTGGTGATTTTCCTGAGAGAGAAAATAAGTACCAAGATGCTTATTTGGCTCACAAAATGTTCATTGCTAGATGACGGCATAGTTGAAAAGAATTCATTTCTCAAACTCTAAGCCCCACTTGCTATTATTTTAAAATATTTCACAAATATTTATAGATCACATTTTATGAGAAAAATATTATTATAGGGGCTATGGAAAAAATAGTGATGAACGAGGCAGGCATGTTTCTTCTACTTGCAGTTCTTTGGCTTTGGTTGGGATAGAGCACTTTGAACAAATAATTAGATAGTTAATAATTTATTTATATTGCTTAACCTTTACAAGGGAAAAAAACACTACATACTTAAAAATGGAGTGACATGACCTGGTCTGAGAAAGCTTCCTAGAGAAAGTGATGTTTCAAATAAAGTCTACATAATGAGTAGGATAAATTTGACCATAGCTCCACAATGATTCATTTCATTTAAATGCTGCCAACATCTGCCCTGGCTGCACATCCACTATGACTGCTGATCAGAGTCAGTGTCTACATAATCTCAAGTTAGAGACATAAAATGTCAGTCAATTCAGGGCAATGAGAGCAGCATCTTAATAACTGAATTCAACTGGATTGGTGAAAGACTATTTTTGGAATGTCTGCTCTCAGATCGTTACTGTTCAAATAAATCTGAAGCTGCTAAATAACTATGAGGTATAGACCTTGTCCTCAATGAGATTTTTCAGTCTCTGTGGAGATAAGATGAACACAGGTTAAGCAATTTAGGAACAATATATTGCAAGCACTCAGGATTTAAATACTGTGGACTAGACAGCCTTTATTCAAATATACTACTTTTCCTTACCTGAATATTTTTGTCACACCAACTAGATGAGTTTTTGTTCTTCACTAATCATATTATATTTTATTGAGAGATTCTACCTTATCCTACATGACTGAGTACTGGTCTGCACACCCTCCTGCTCATTTACTGTAAGTGGCTCCCAGCTACCTACAGAGAAAACCCAGCCTGGTTGAAGCCTGTCATCTAGATTTCTTGTTTCTTTTCATTTTTACGTAATTTCTAAAGAAGCCCAGATTTTGTGTAACTACTTTAATAATAGCTGTTTATTCACTTACAAGGTTGTGCATTCAGTTGCTGGGCAGTTCAAGTCTTTTTTATTTTTTCTTTTTCTTTCTTTTTACTATTTCGTTTGAGCTTCAGCTACCATGAGAGCATACAGTAGTGGATTCTAAAGAGTTATTTGCTGTTTCTTTCCATTTTAAAACAGAACATTGACAAAAATATACCTAATTAACTTCTACCCTTTATTTTATATTGGACAAAAGCCCATAAAACATTTGCAGTTTATTAACTAAAATATTTATTGACTCTGTGTGTCTGGACTATTTCTCATTTTAATAAAAAAAAAAAATCACTGCTTCTTTTTCCAGGGCCTATAAACAGATGAATACAAAAATTAACGGAAAACAAAAAGTTTTCAAACAAGCCATAGGAAGCAAAGGTTCTCACCTGCCTAACACCATCAATCCTCTGGAGAATTGCCAATGCTTTCTCTTCCCCAGTTACATCTGTGAAGTTAACTTATAAATGAGTTTAAACAGAGTATATCAGACCTCAGCTTAAATATCACTTCATTGGTGATGGCTTCTCTGCGCCCTGTAGCCTTCCATATGTTCTTTTTAACATTCCCCTTTAGTACTCTGCTCGTTCCCATTTCAAGCCACATCATTCATTATTACATCTTCTTATTGAATGTCTATCCTCTGTACCAAAGTCTTGGACAATTGCAACATTTACCTTTAATTGTATCTATTCCCAGTTCTAACACAGTCTAGTGCATAACAGGGGATCAATATATCTTTAATAAATAAATAAATAAGAATTGGAACCTACTGTTGTTTACATGGATGGAGCCCCTAGGCCTGGAAGCCAGGTTCTATTTCGGGAGCAAAAAACCAAAACCAAAACCAAAAACAAAGAGACAGAAAAAAAAAAAAAAAAAAAAAAAAAAAAAAAAAAAAAAAAAAGCACGATTTTGGTAATTTGATTTTCCAGTCTGGACCTTAAATTTTATAATTTAAAATTAAAGGATTGGAGGAGGGTGCAACCACTCTCCAGCTTTTGCAACCATACACATTTTTCCTTTATTGTTTTGCATAAAGCTTATTAGGATTTATCTAAAGGCAACTTGAAAAACTGAAAATCAAATCATTGCTTGTTTTAATTCTCTACTATTTCCCCAACTAGAACAAATACCTGCTTACATCCACTGTAAAATTTTCAGAACAATCTGAGGTAACTTAGAGGTTTCCAAAAATTTTCCTGTTGAAATTTATGCTCTTTCTGAACTATAAAAATATGAACCCTCACAAAAATATAAAACCAAAAGGAAAGGAAGTAGGCAGAAAAAAAGAAAACATAAATTAATATATTCTATATGTTTAAAATATAACTGTTTAAAATGATTTTAATTTTAAGTGCAACATTATATGCTCTCAAACTAAAATGACATTTTTTAAAGTCATGCTCCATATTTCACTGTAAAAATAGTTTGATTTCCTCTCTGGATTTAAAAAATGGTAATAATGAAAACATGTGTTTCAATAGTACAGCTTTCATTAATATGAAAGTATTTCCTTTAGAGTGGTGCATGTGCTATGTTGTAAACTTCTACAATTGTTATGAGAATCACTAACATGTCACTTTCATTTTTTTCATCTTAATCTTCTTCATTAATAAGTATATCTCACATATTTACATATCCACACCTTCTAAGAGAAAAATGGCTAATTGAAATAAGATATATGGAGGATGTATGTTTTGTATCAGAAAATCCAAAGCAAAGATTGCATTCATTAATATAAATATTTAATTAAACATAATCTCGTAAAAGAAATAGGCTTTGTACATCTTCTCAAGGAGAAGCAAAGTGATTACATTTTTCAGCATAAAACACTGGTATTAAATGATGGACAGATGGGATAGTCTTGGTCAGAGGTCATGTATTGTGACCTTTTTCAAGATTGGCTGCAAATCCATCAAACTCTACAGTTGTGGAGCTGTTAATGAGTTCCTAATTAGGAATTAGTCAGCCATATTAATAATATGTAATATGCCCCAAGCCTGTCAACAAGGAGAACAAAACATTCACCATCCTGAATATTAGGTTTATTGATGTCTGTCCAAATAGGTGACCTTTGTAGAGCAGATACATTCTCTTTTGGAAGGGGAGTTCTCTTCCTAAAAGTATAAGGAATGGTAAGCATGAACATCAGGAAAAGAATAAGCCCTAAATTATATGCAAGTGTTTACTCTCTTGACAATAAATTGTCTCCTTTCCAAATTTATACTGTTTTAATTAATCAGATAGCTTATTTCAAATTATTTTAAAGGATGCCACGTTTATTTATTTATTTATTTTGAGACAGGGTCTCCACTGTCACTCAGTCTAGAGTGCAGTGGTGTGATCACAGCTCACTGCAGCACTGAACCCCTGGGCTCAGCCTCCCAAGTAGCTAGGAATACAGGTGTACACCACTGTACTTGGCTATTTTTTTGAAATATTTTGTAGAGATGAGGTTTTTCTATGTTGCCCAGGCTTGTCCGGAACTCTTGGCCTTAAGTAATCCTTGCATTTTTGCCCTCTCAAAGTGCTGGGGCTATGGGCATGAGCCGCTGTTCCTGGTCCCCCATGTCTTTGTTTAGTGTAAATGTATGTGTGTGTTTGTGTGTGTGTGTGTGTGTGTATGTGTATATATATATATGCATGTGCATATATATATATACATATGCATATATATATACATATATGTACATATAGATATACATACACACACATACACATATGTGTGTGTATGTATATATACACATAAATATACATACACACAATATGTGTGTGTATGTATATACCTATATATATGTATACATATATACACACATATATATACATACACACATATATACATATATATAGGTATATACATACACACACACACACGTGTGTGTGTGTGTGTGTGTATGTGTATAGATAATTATATATAATTAGAAAAGGGCAAAGAAATGTCAGATTATTTTGTTTTTGTGCAAACCATTTCATTACATTTCAAATCAGGAGAATTTCAGAGGTAAAAATTTTCCCTTTGGCATTAGTTTAGAATGTATAAACTCCTAAAAAATCAAACAAACAGGAAATATTAATGCTTAAAAATTAATGCTAAACTCCATATTCAAAAAAGTTGGAAAGAGAGAGATTAGTATTTTCCTTAGGGTAACCACATGAAAGAAGTCGAAAATTGTAATCCATATTCACCATTCTCACATTTCCCCGGTGAAATATTTTACATATCCTTTCTGAGCAACATTTAGTCATTAAAATAAGCTAGAATTACATGTCTGTGGCCAAAAAAGTTTGAGAGAAACAAAGTCATACAGTGTTCTCTCAATGGCTAGAACTCATAAAATCATAAAATTTTCAATGAAAAGCTACAGAAGAAGTTGGGAAAGAGAGAAAAGGATAAAAGGAAATTAGTTTTGGATCACCCAACCAGGAGTGACCAAGTATCTGTCTTAGGTCATTTTAGTAACTTGCTCAAAAAATAAGTAGATAAATTTAAAGACACAAATGACAAGGAGCGTGTGTCTCAGAATGACAAACTACTTTGAATTGTTAAAGGGAACAGTGTTCCTTACTATCTGCAGTTATTACTGCATTCTTTGATCAACATTGACAACAGTTTTTAAAAGAATTAACTTTTATAAGTTGTTTTTCCCAGAGTGTTTTAAAGAACTCACACATACTTTGCCTTGAAATATATTTTAGATGAGAAATAAATACTTGAATAACATAACACACATGCATTAATCCTAGTTAGATTGCTGCTGTTGTTGTTTTTAGATTATTTTAATAACCATCCAGCAAGTAAAATGATTTTAATTTTAGGCTTTGCAGAAAAAACTATAGGTTTACTACAAACCTACACGTTAGAGAATGTCAGATGCTAAGAGAATTTCAGACCTATTTCTATTAAAAAATAATAATTTACTTGTATTTGCTCAATCAAAATGAGTTTCTTATGGAAGAAATCATCCAATAGCCAGGTGTAAATGCTCAGAAGCACAATGCAAGAAAAAGTATCTAAGGACAGAGATGTATTTATATTGCTTTCACAGCAGCTGTTTTAAAGCAAGTCTATGTCTTAGCAAATATCAGATGCTCAGAGAGTTTCAACATATATCCATTAAGAAAAAATAATAATTCATTTGTTTGCTCAATCAAAATGAGCTTCTTATGGAAAAAAATAACAAGCAAACAGCCAGGTATAAATGCCCATAAAAACAGGAAGAGAACAGGGGACTTTTTAGTGTAATTCTGAGTCTAATGAGTAAATCCTCCTTCCTCCCTGCTCACATAAAAGACGATTTAAGACTATCCGTGACATATTCTAGGAATTAAAGATTTTCTAACTTCTTCTTAAGAAACTTCATTTTTCTTCTTGAGGCCATTCAACATAAGTTGCTTTTGTCATGGGTGTGGCGGCCATTTTAGTATTGGAACAGAGCTCCCCACTTTGCCGTATGGTCTTGGTACCCTACAAAAGATATGGGCCCCATATGGAGCTCCTGGCACACAGAAGTTGTCTACTATCTTCACTGTTCCATTTTTCATCTAAAAAAACTGAATAACATGAATTTGAAATGATGCTTAGGCACAGGATCAGAGGACATTGAGTTTAAATTTTCTGCTCCACTAGAAAATGTTGGAGAATTTTCTTTACTATGGTTTCTTCAAATGTAAAATGAGAATAAAGACAGTCATGCTTGACGTGGCTGGCAAATAGTGAGGGCTCAATATAGGTATAAAAATATAATAACATTTTTTTATGTCAATCTCTTTCAAGCCTGCCTTTTCATTCAGAGCATCCCCTGTTGCCAGCTCTAAATATCAAGATCTATATTGACCTTTGTTCGTTAAGCAATTTATTGCAAGGTCTCCTTAGTTCCTCATCTTTTAACAATGCTGGAAATCTCCTTTGTTCTCCTTTTGCTCCATACCCACATACTTCTCAGGCAAGTCCAGTCTGATTCTTCATTTATGTGGGATTAAGGGAAAAAAAGTAATGCTATCAAAAAAGTTGATTCTGTATTTATTTTTTGGATACACACACACATATATACACACACAGAGAAGACTATTGAATGTACCTAATGGGTAAAGCTTACTTCTACATGTGATTTATAACTTGGTCGTAGATTTGTGTCTTAAACCAATGTAAAGAAGACTTGCAAATTCTAGGTATAATGTTTTACTTTAATTGGGTAAGTTACTAGGCAACTTCAATAGGTTTTTAAAGTGTGATGCAAATAAAAAAGTATGTTCAAATTTTCAAATAAACAGTTAATATGTTCTATTTGCAGTTTAGAATAAAGAGCTTCTGTTTCTTGATAATTCATCAGTTAGTACCTAGGCAGCAAGCAGAAGGTACATTCTTTCTTTCTTTTTCTTTCTTTTTTTTTTTTTTTTTTTTTTTTTGGAGATGAAGTCTGACTCTGTCACTCAGGCTGAAGTGCAGTGGTGCAATCTCTGCTCCCTGCAATCTCCGCCTCCCAGCTTCAAGCGATTCACCTCCCTCAGCCTCCCGAAGAGCTGGGACTACAGGCAGGTGCCACCACGCCTGGCTAAGTTTTTGTATTTCCAATAGAGACAGGTTTCACAGTGTTAGTCAAGATGGTCTCCATCTCCTGACCTCATGATCTGTCCAACTCAGCCTCCCAAAGTGCTAGGATTACAGGTCGTCCCAATTTTTTAATTTGAAAAGAAGTTAATAAAGGATTTAGATAATGCTGTGGGCAGGATGTCAGGAAATAAAGGTATAGTGCTAGGGATCTATAAGGATTAGTAAGGAGGGAAATACTTCATTACCATCATCAGGCTTGAAGTCCTGAAGGGTAAAAGGAGTCTCATTCTCTCTCAACTGCCTCATTCTCTCCCACAGCAGGGAATGAGACAGTTGATGGGAAGACACTTTATAAGTGCACTTATAAACTTGGTTTTGAGAAAGAGCAGATGCAAGCGTAGGCCAGAAAAACAGAGCTAAAGAAATAAATACTTGACCTCTGTTCCCTCCCTTCTATCTCCAGAAAGTTTTCTTTTTGGCTAAACTCATCCAGAAGGAAGAGGCCAAGAGATCTTCTATTAGAGGAAGATGAAGAGTGGACCTAGGGGACACATGGAATATAATGAGCACAATTTGGATTAATATTCATCAAAAATAATTCTTTCCGAAATATACCCATTATGTTAAAACTTTAAATGAATAAACCCACTGCCACCTTAAGGTGATAAGAAAAAATAATGTAATCCCTTTATTGAGTGATGTTACAGTTGACTATAATTAGCAATGAAAATCAAATTTAAATATGTAACCAGTTCCTTGAATATATTAGGAAGGAAATTTAAAAACATTAATTGAAATATGTTAAACATTAAATGTAATTATGAAAATTCACTTGTATATTTTAAAAATTGTATATTAAAGAGGTTTAATATGTGAACATATTTAGTAGGACACTACATCGATAATAACTTTTTCAAAATAGTAGGGATTTGCAAATTATAGGCAGTATAGGTTATTTTGTTATTCAGTGAGGTTATAGAATAAATTTTAAAAAGAGTCTATTCTCTGGCTGTTATTGATATAATCTTAATTAACCCCATCTTATATGTCATTTATATTGGGTTCTTCATATTGCTAGACAGTTGGACAGGGGTGGAAGTTTGAACAAATCCTTAATATATTAAACTTAAAAAGTATCAGTTTATTCTTTAACAAATTTAGAACCCAGGTTGATATCACTCTAGGTTCAAATTATGAAGTGTTCATTACACAAGACTTCAGTTTCTAGAGGCCCTAGTTCAAATTGCTTTTAGAAAATAAAATTTTTTTAATGATCATTATTGTTTCAATTAAGAATATCACCAAATGTGAATGTTAATGATCCTAATGACAGACCCTTGGATAACTTCAAGCCAGATGACAGTATTTACAGTTAATGTACATGAATGAGCAGCAGCTTCTCTAAAACCTGTCAAATGAATCCCAAACATATGCTCTAGTTAGAAACTCTGAAATCTGATTAAATTTTTTCTTCAATTTTATTTTGTTTGTTTTTAAACATAGAACTGAAGAATTAATCCAAATGCCTAAAGAAAAATAAAATATGGAAATGCCCTATTTATATAACAGAGATAATGTTTATTACAGACAAGCTGCAGTGCTCTATCAAGAAACGAGTTTATGATGGATTTGATTCCCCTTTCCCAAGAGTGGTCGCCCAGGGCTAATGGAATAACATTACGGAATAATAGGTGAATGAAGCAGGAAGGCTTGCTATTACATCACTTGGTAATAAATGTGTGGATGTTCTTCTCCCCAGTGCTTCCAGACACTGCAATTGACAGCCCAGGTAAACATGATTGTAAAAGTGCAGATGTTTAGCAGTAGCTCATATAGGTCACTTTTCAAGTGTTGAAAGAACGTCAGGGGAGTAGGAAAGAGTAGAAGGACAGAAAAAGATGGACAAAAAAGCAAACACTGCTGTGATTACTTTTGCTTTGACAAAAGTGTTTACTCCTTCCTGTCTCCCTTATCCTTCCTGTCTCCACTGTTAAGTACAATTATCAGCATAAAAGAGGTTTTTAATACCTATTTTTAGATTGCATTCCAGCCTGGGCATAGAGCAAGGCTCCTGTTCTCTCTCCCCCTTTCTCTTTCTCTTTCTTTCATAAAACAACAACAACAACAAAAACCTGCTTATATAAAGAATCTTAGAAATATAATATAAAAGATCCCAAAAAGCCATTTTGTTGGAGAGGTATCCTTAACTATAGAAAATAACAATCAACCATGACTGAAACAAAGATTTTCCTGTTGTATGTGCTCAATAATCTGGAGACAGTGTACTGAGTAGTTTTGCTCTTGGAAAGGCACTGAATAGGTTATATCATTACACTCATTCTACAGCTGAGATAACTAAAACACAGGGAGTATTTTAGTGAAGACAAGTGATCTTTCTTCAGCAGTTAAGTGATCTTATCTAAGTTATACAGCTGCTGTATGGAAGGTCTGATAGATAAACCAAGGAAAATTGTGTTCTTAGCACAATATTTTACTCCTTTCGTATATGAATCAATGAATGCATTAATGAAGACATTAACATCAAATAAAGAAATGAATATGCGGTCTTCAGCATGAATAAAAATTTGTTGAGCAACAGCAGCTTATTGTAGTCATTTATTTCTTAAGGTGACTGACCGTAGATGTTTAAGTGGTGAATATTGTGAAAGGAAGAGTATCTGCAAACTGACACAAGAACAGAAAACCAAACACCACATGTTCTCACTCATAAGTAGGTGTTGAACAATGAGAACCCAAGAAGGGGAAGATCACACACTGGGGCCTGGGTGGTGGGGGGCTAGGGGAGGGATAGCAGGGGGTGGGGGGATTGGAGATGAATAGCATTAGGAAAAATACCTAATGTAGATGATGGGTGATGGATGAAGCAAACCACCACCATGGCACATGTATGCCTATGTAACAAACCTGCACAATCTGCACATGTGTCCCAGAACTTAAAGTATAAGAAAAAAAAAAAAATCATAAGGATTGTGGCACTCACAGCTACTTTTAGCCTGATATCTGGAGCTATTTTCTTTTCTTGAAATAAGTATTTGGCTACCCAGAATAAAGACCACATTTCCCCCCACCCCAATAAAAAGAGTGCCTGTTTATTTCTGGTTAAATGTGGTTAGTAACCATTTATTTATTTAGTACCATCGTGCACGAAGCATTTTGCATATACTGTTACTAGATGTTTACCATCCGTTAGTTGCAAACCACTCTCTGACTTTTTAGATAAATTGACTGAGATATAGAGATGTAGAATAACTTTCCACAAACCACACAGCTTGATGGAGACAGAGTTCTAGTCCAACTTTCATCGATTCCATAGTCCTTGAGCATCCCCTTCTTTTTTTCTTTTTTCTTTCTTTTTTTTTTTTTTTTTTTTAGTGGTGTGATTTCCACTCACTGCAACCTCTGCCTCCCGGATTCAAGCAATTCTCCTGCCCCAGCCTCACAAGTAGCTGGGATTATAGGCATGCATCACCACGCTCAGCTAATTTTTTTGTATCTTTAGTAGAGATGGGGTTTCACCATGTTGGTCAGGCTGGCCTCAAACTCTCGAACTCACGATCCACCCGCTTCAGCCTCCCAAAGTGCTGGGATAACAGGCGTGAGCCGCTGTGCCCAGCCGAGCATCCCCTTCTAAGATATATTGGAACCAGTACACTGGCAGTGTGGTGCCTGGGCAGAGACAGGCAAACCAGGGGAAAACAATTTGTATGTTTCCTTGGGAAATGATCAAAGTACTCAGGTAGGGGGCAGGACTTGAACTTCGCAGGTGACCGCCAAGTAATAAGTTGGCTCTTTTAGTCTCGGTAGTGCAGAGACAGTGTCAACAATAGGAATCAAATTCATTTTTAAAGTTACTGAAAGCTTCCAAAGTTCAATGCAAAAGTTCTGTTATTTGGCTTCAGGGTCAGAAATTCACAGAACTGGCCTGTCGCTTGAGCTCCTGCTCACTATTTTTCTGCCTTACTCACTTTTCCTCCTAAGGAAAGAAAGTGATGGTTTTGTGAAAATCTAAAAGTCATGTTTTATTCACTGTACTAAAATCTAAATAATTTTTATGGGTGTTTAGAAATATTTCATCCTTAGATTATGAGATCTGGCAAACTGTTTTTCCTTTTGCAGTGAAACAAATGCTTTTTAAAAAAAAATGATGAGATACTTATGAAAAGTTAAAGAGTGTTCAGTTGTGGTGGCTTACGCCTGTAATCCCAGCACTTTGGGAGGCCGAGTGGGGTGGATCACAAGGTCAGGAGTTCGAGACCAGTCTGGCCAACATAGTGAAATGCCATCTCTACTAAAAACACAAAAAATTAGCCGGGTGTGGTGGTGTGCATCTATAATCCGAGATGCTAGGGAGGCTGAGGCAGGAGAAGTGTGTGAACCCAGGAGGCGGAGGTTGCAGTGAGCCGTGATCACACCATTGCACTCCAGCCCTGGCAACAGTGCAAGACTTGTCTCAAAGAAAAAAAAAATTAAAGAGAACCATTTTTCTTTCTTAACAAAGACCTAAAAATTGAATAATGGTTGACAATTTGTCCAACAGTTTATTTAAAGTCTACAATGCCTTTGTAGAGCACTGATTTCCTTCCTCAATGGGTAGGCTTCAGGAAAAGCAATGTCAGGGATTCTCTTAATCACCTGCAAGTTTGATTCCTGTTCCAGTTATGATGATCTTGTTTCTTTTTGTCCATTCTCTATCGATAGATAAGCAAAATATTACTCTGTGCTTGATAAGCCAAAAAAAAAAAAAAAAAAAAGTGGCATGAGGCTTTTATTCTGCAATGTCTGTTGCCAATGCTGATACTTACTGGAAATTCATATCCCTTCGGGTAGATACTTGAATTTTTTTATTTGTTCATACCTACTATGCATCCTGCATCTATTCATACTCCCTTACTTGTATATCCTTTTTTGGGTGGTTATATACTGAAAATTATTGAAATAGAGAGAATACTTTGTTCTAGGAATGATAAAAGAGTTTACTATATAGCAAACTACTAAAGTAATGTTGGGTGAGTTACCAGTAAGCCATCTTTGCTTCATGCCACCAAATGACTTATATTGTGTACGATGGACCCACCTGAGAGAGAGTCTATAGGTGGGGAGTAAGTCAAAAATAGAATCCTTTGAGCAGCCACTTGCCATGAGCCTTATAGTGTTTTCTGTCTCATTCCTCTAAATTCTTAAGCTTAACCTTATTGTGGAGTGAGTCAAATGAGAATGTGCCCACCTTGCTTATTCTCCATTCCCAGATAATTGAATTTTCATCAATTTTACCAAGAGAAGAACTAACTTCCTTCTTTCCTTTTTGTTTCTTCCTTCCTTCCTCCCTTGCTGTCTTCCTCTCTCCCTCCCACCCTCCCTCCCTCCATCTCTCTCTATCTATACATGTATGTGTCTATCTCTCTTTTTTAAATTTTGTTTTTATTTTACTTTTAGTTTCCTTCCCTTTTATTTCTCAGAATTAAAGCTTTTTTTTTTCCATTTTTCAAATCAAGGGTTGACTGAAGTTTTTTCAACAGTGATAGTCTTTTCTTCCCATTCACTCTCATATGCTCCAAATTTCTGTATAGTAGCCATGCATGTCAGAGTTCTGAACGCAGACATGAGACATATAGTGACCAAAGTATCTCAGAGTCATTGACAATTTAGTATTTTAACACACAATAGGTTTTAAATAATAATTTTTAGTTTACTAGTTTTCTCAACTCTAAAAATACCCACTTTTTTTTTCTCATAACGCTTCAGATTCTCCATTTCAACAAGGCCAAAAAAAAAAAAAAAAAAAAGAAGCAGGCAGAGGTTGGACATGTAGGCAAGATACTGGATTTACTGTTTTTAACTAACATCCAATATTTTATTTCTATGGAAAACATCACAGAGGATATAGCTCAGTACAAGACGACATGGCCATGTTGAAACTATTCTGGTGTTGAAAGTTGCATAAAATCCTAGAATGTTATTCACTACTCTTTGAGAACTATAAGCTAAGAAGACAAACATTATTTAATTCTCTAATGTCAAGATGTGTCCAATTTCCAAACTTATCCTTTCTTTTTAAAGGTTAAAAGGTTAGGAGATTTGGTCACATTTTATCTCACTAATTAAGCCCATGGGCTCTAAACCTCTCCTCTTTCTATCTTCCATTCTTCACCTCTCTTTAGAGCAGATTCTGACATTTATTTGGATCTCATTGTAAAATTCTTACTTGGTTCCATCAAATTATGTTCAAATGACTGTTCATTGTACTCTAAGCATACTGAGTGGATGCCATTCTGGAGCAAGCAAGATCTTTTGATCTATTTGGAGTCATTTGTGCATTTCACTTTTCTGATGACCCTGCTTCACCTTCTCCTTTTTTGTTGATGAAATCTTTACCATCATTTATTTGGAAAGAATAAATATGTTCACTGACCTCTTTGAAATGTCAAATATTGCTTCCAACATTAGTAAAGATCTATGTTAGTATACTGATGGGAGAAAAAAGATACAGCATGGGGGCTTGCTAGATACTTTCAAAGATGATTAAAAGATTCATAGAAAAACACACACACACACAGTTTTACTCCCCTGTAGTTTCCTTCTTTCACATTCTATAACTCTTAATGAAAAGAAAGATGCAATATTATTTGTCACTTACAATGCTTCCCATAAGAAAATGCCCCAAATCTGAGTATTTGTCATGTAACCATAATTATAGATATAACTACTTATTAAAACATTAACCACATATATATATATATATACATGGTTAATATAAAATATATATGTGTATATATATATGTGTGTGTATATATATATGTATATATGTATAGTTTTTGCTTGGAGGTTTTTTGTAATTTGCTTGGAGAAGTTTTTTGACAGAATCACAAAAATTATAATTTACCTGATAATTTTTCCAGGAAGATCTTTTTGAAATTTAGACTCACAGGATCAAAATAAACCAAAAAAAAAAAAAACCTATTGCATACCAGTGGTCTCCAGACAATAAAGTTATGAGAGAACTAATAATGTTCTTTATATTGTATTTTCTCAACAAAATTGAACGATAACAAGAAAATATAGGAATGAACAACAGCAAAGGTCCAAGCTGTTTAAAGGAACCTGGATGAGAACAGGGAGAGAATGAATAAAAGCATGGCTTGAAGTATTATTTTTCAATTTATAAAATGTTACCTAGTCTTAATAGTATTTAATCTTCAAAATCCTCTGAGTATATAAAATATACGTGTTTTAAAAATGAGAATACAGGCTGAAATTTAAGTCCACAGAGATAATAACATACGTGAATTCTGTCTCATTGAAGTTGGAGAAGGTGGTTGAACATTTATGTTATTCTTATATACAGTCCAGCACTTAACTTTAATGAGTGCTAATCTTATTATATGACAAAAATTGTAGTGTGAGTGTAAATGTATTATTTCATATAGCCATTTCTGCTAGAATTGATTCTTCTTCCTTTTATAGAAGGAAAAGCCCAGTTTAGAAAAGTTAAATATATTTTACAAGGCTACATAGTTAACAAGTAGCAGAGGTAGAATTTGAATTCAGTCTGACGCCAAACTCATGTGTTACCTATTGTGCTCTACTGCCCCTTGGAAAGCCTTCCACCTTCAAGTAAATGTTTTTATTCTGTTTTTTATTTGTTTGTTTGTTCGTTTTGACTGATTTTCTATGGCCAGTAAGTCTGCACTGTCTGATAAAATTACAGTGTGAGCCCTGTTTGTGATTACACATATTCTAGAAGCCACATTAAAAGGGTAAACAGAGAGATCTTTTTTAATATTTTATTTAATTATATATATCTAAAATAGTATTCAGTATAAAATATTAGAGATATTATACATGTTTTGTACTAGGTCTTTAAAATCCTATGTATATTTTACGCTTATATCCCATCTCAGTTTGGACTAGCTAAATTTGAAATGATTAATAGCCACATGTAATTACTGACTACTATATTAGACAGTATAGTTCTAAGATTAGCATGTGTATGTGTATATATATACATATATATACATACACGTATGCACAGCATGTAAAATGTAACTTTATACACGTATATCAACGTGTGTATATCATTCATAAATATTATACACACACATAATGTATGTTTGTATGTTTTAGGAGTGAATCAATTCTCAAAGTATTAACTTTGAAATTACAGGATTTGATGATTACTAATGTTTTTACAAGTGTCAGACAGCAAGAATCAATAGGCTTTTTTTCCCTCTGAGTATGATTGGCTTTGTGCGTATAAAAAGGCTTGTCTCCATTTCCCATTCCTTCAGTGTGTTAGCAGCACACAATGGAGACATCCTGAGAATCCTTCTTGTTGCTTGCTTTACAGAAACGACTTTCTCCAGTATTAGATCAAAGCTGGAAAAAGTTGAGACTCCATGATGATATTCTAAAAGACTTATTCTCAATGCAGCTCCATCTGGAACCTACTGCCATTCCCTGTTTTCAAATGGCTTTGATGTTTGAGGAGACCCTACAATTTGTGACATGAGGATATTAGGGGCAGCTGGATGAAGACTGTATGGGAACTCTCTGTACTACATTTGCAAGAAGTAGACCTTGATTTTTTTTTTTAAGGCAGAGTGTATGATTACTTCAGAATGGTGAAGACAATGGCAATTATGCTACCTACTAAGATAGGCTAAGCAGGCAACTAAATGAAAACAGAGAATTTATTTAAGGCATTCATAAAACATGAATTCCAAAATTTGAATTAAGTGTCTATTGCAAATGTTCTTAAACAAATTACTAAATAATGAGAAATACATTTTATTGCTAATATATTTAAATAAATATTTTTGTTAAGCACTGTTCACTGGAGAATAATTCCTCTAAAAGAGGTTTATGAATTGTGCGCTGCCTTCTAATAAATTGTAAATCTCATATGCAGCCACCTCAGGAAGCAGCTGGGAGATTTGTTTGTTTTGCACTTTCCTTTGGCACTTGGTTACCAAGCCCTTCGTATCAATTAGAGTAGGAAACAGAGTTACAACAGTCAGGGTAGATACATAGATCTTGTTCTCATGGAATTTAGAGTCTATATGTGTATTTGGCAGGGTTCTCTGGAGGGACAGAACTGATAGGATATATATATATATATATATATCCAAAAAGATACATAGATCTTATTTTCATGGAATTTAGAATTTAGAATCGATATGTGTATTAGTCAAGATTCTCTGGAGGGACAGAATATATATACACACACACATACATACATACATACATGTTCTGTCTATATATGCATATACATATCCAAAGGGGAGTTTATTAAGAGTTTACTAAGGAGTATTAGTCACATGATTATAAGGTCTCACAACAGGCCACGTGTAAGCCGAGGAAAAAGGAAATCAGTCTGAGTCCCAAAGCTGAAGAATTTGGACTCTGATGTTCCAGGGCAGAAAGCATCCAGCACAGGAGAAAGATGTAGGCTGTGAGGCTAGGCAAGTCTAGTCTTTTCACATTTTTCTTCCTGCTTTATTTTCTGGCCACACTGGCAGCTGATTTGATGGTGCCCACCCAGACTGAGGGTGGGTCTGCTTTTCCCAGCCCACGAACTCAAATGTTAATCTCCTTTGGCAACACCCACACAGACACACCCAGAATCAATACTTTGCATTCTTCAATCCAATCAAGTTGACATTCAGTATTAATCATCACAGGTCCACCCCTTGTCAGCCTGAACTCATACACATCTCCTGAGATCATACATAATCTTCAAATAAAGACAATCATAAGGTCATAATAATACAACTATCCTTGGTACAACTGGAGATGCACCAATCTCCAACCCAAATGCTATTATGTGAAGTTAACAATATTTAAATGCTGATATAAAGTCAATAAATCTTATGTCACCCGATAAAGGAAAAGGACAATAAAGTGAAGATATTTTCTTAATACAAGTGTATACATGCACAAACATGTTAAGAAAAGAAGGAAGAAATACTCATGACAATTACAGTCCTCGTTTATGCAACTGGTCACATGGTCGTAGCTGGTATTGGTTACTGCCTTCTTCTACTACCCATTCTTTATTCCCTTTGCCTTCAGCAAGCAGCTCAGCAGATCACTATTTTTTCCTGATGTGACCCAAGCCTTCATTTTTGAAGGGTCTGGGCCATTTGTAGTACTGCCTGGTTTGGGCTGTTGTAGCTTGCATTGATCTTAAATCACAGGGCATGGTAATAGTAAGAGATGCCCTGATGGATCTCCTGTATTCCATGCATACTATTCCTTACCTTCATTGTGGAGTAGTAGACTGAATTTATCTTGATAGTCTGGATCAATCACTCCAGACAACACTATAATTCCCTCCTTAGCCTGTTGACTTAAAGGTAGGAGGAACCCAAAGTGTCCAGGTGGCAATCTTACCTTTCAGTTTAATAGAATTATTGTCTCTCCTGGTGGCAGTGTTCCTCCATCTGGGACTAAGACCTCTAGGCCAGAACATAATGTCGGGGGAACAGGAAACAAAAATTTGCTAGTGGATCACTAGGGGTAATGGTGAGTGGTGTCACTTCCATTTCTACTCTTTGATTCCTGGACCCATGAATCCTGGCCATGGGAGAAACAATACCAATGCTGACTCAGAGCATACACAGCCTTGTGGAGAACTTTGCCCCACCCCTGCAAAGTATTGTCACCTAGTTGGCATCATAATTGTGACTTTAAGAAGCCATTCCACCATTCTACCAATCTAGCTGCTTCAGGATAATAAGGAACACGGCAAGTGAATTTCATGAATGGGAGATCACTGCAGTACTTCCTTAGCCATTAATTGAGTGCCTTGGTTGAGGCAATGCTGTGTGGAATACCATGACAATTTATAAGGCATTTTGTGAGTCCACAGACGGTAGTCTTGGCAGAGGCATTGCACGCACAATAAGCAAACCCATGTCTAAAGTAAGTGTCTATTCTATTGAGGATAAACCTCTGTCCTTTCCATGATGGAAGAGGTCCAATATAATCAACCTGCCATCAGGTAGTTGGCTGATCACCCTGAGGAATGGTGCCATATGGAGATTTCAGTGTTTGTCTCTGCTGCTGGCAAATCGGGCATTCAGCAGTGGCCATAGCCAGGTCAGCCTTGGTGAGCAGATGTCCATGTTGCTGGGCTCATGCGTAACCTCCTTCCCTGCCACTGTGGCCACTTTGTTCATGAGCACATTGGGCGATGACAGGGGTGGCTGGGGAAAGAGGCTGAGTGGCATCACAGAACAGGTCATCCTATCCATTTGATTATTAAGATCCTTCTCTGCTGAGTTCACTTGTTGGAGAACAATCACATGGAATATCAATATCTTCACAGTTTTTGACCACAGAGAGATCCATCCACATACATCTTCCCCAAATTTCCTTGTCACCAATTTTCCAATTATGTTTCTTCCAAGTCCCTGTTCATCCAGCCAAACCATTGGCTACAGCCTAAGGATCAGTATATAATCGCACATCTGGCCATTTCTCCTTCCATGTGAAGTGCACCACCAGGTGCGCTACTCTAAGTTCTGCCTACTGGGAAGATTATCTTTCATCACTGTCCTTCAGGGATGTCATAGAAGGGGCTATAGTGCTATAGCTGTCCACTTTTAGAGACTACTGAACACTGCCTCTGAGATGATGTTAATTTCAGGGTACTCAAAAGTATCATTGTGGTCCTCCAGTTAAAGTAGGGGCTTATGTAGGTCAGGTAATTAGTAAAGCTATAGCTCAAGTCTCACTTACAGTGGGTCTAGTGGGTTCCTGGACTCATCCTGTGGTCCAGGGACCCACTAGACCCACTGTAAGTCAAATACTGAATATTGTGCAGAACCATCTGTGAACCAGGCCCTAGTCTTCTCTTCCTCTGTTAACCGATCATAGGGAACTCCCCATGAGGCCATCAGAGCAGGCTGGGGGGTAGAAGGCAGGGTGTCAGGAATGGAGACATGAGCATTTGAGCCACTTCCTCATGTAACTTACTTGTGCCTTCAGGGCCTGCATGAGCCTGATCACGTACATACTACATCAATTTGATGAAGGAATGCTGCTGTGCGCTACTCACTTTATGGCTAGATGACCCAAAGTAAAACATTCAGTTTCCACCAAAGCCCAATAACAGGTTAAGTGCTGTCTCTCAAAAGGAGAAAAGTTATCTGCAGAAGATGGCAGGACCTTGCTCCAAATCCTAGAGGCCTCCACGATGATTTATCTATGGGGCCCTGCCAGAGGCTCCAAACAGCATTCCTGTCTGTCACTGACACAACAAGCACCATTGGATCTACTGGCTCATATTGTCCAAGTGGCAGAGCAGCTTGCACAGCAGCCTGGACCTGTTGCAGATCCTTCTCCTGTTCTGGATCTCACTCAGAACTGGCAGCCTTTTGGGTCACCGGGTAAATGGGCCAGACTAACACACCCAAATAAGAGATGTGTTGCCTCCAAAATCCAAATAAGCTCACTAGGTCACATGCCTCTTTCTTAGGTCTAAGAGGGGCCAAATGCAGCAACTTCTCCTTCACCTTAAAAGGAATATCTCGCCAGGTCTTAAATACCACTGGACCCTAAAAATTTTATTGAGGTGGATGGGTCCTGAATTTTAGTTGGATGTATATCCCATCCTCTGGCATGCAAATGTCTCACCAATAAGTCTAGCGTGTTTGCTACTTCCTGCTCACTGAATCCAATCAACATAATGTCATCAATGTAATGGACTAGTGTGATATCTTGTGGCAGTGAAAAGCCATAATGTCGTCAATGTAATGGACTGGTGCCACATCCTGTGGCAGTGAAAAGCCAAAATCTGAAAAATATTAAAACACAAAGCTGGAAAGTTGATTTACCCCTGAGCTAAGACAGTAAAGGTATATGGCTGGCCTTGCCAGCTGAAGGCAAATTGCTTTTGGTGGGGCTTATGGACAAGAATGGGGAAAAAAGCCATTTGCCAAGTCAATGGCTACATATCGGGTACCAGGAGATGTGTTAATATGCTTGAGCAACAACGCCACATCTAGTACAGCAGCTACAAATGGAGCCACCACTTGGTTAAGGTTACAATAATCCACAATCCTCCAAGATCCAGCTATCTTCTGCACAGGCCAAATAGGAGAGTTGAACGAGGATGTGAGGGGAATCACCACCCCTGCATTTTTCAAGTCCTTGACGGTAACACTAATCTCCACAATCCCTCCAAGGATGTGATATTGTTTTTTATTTACTATTTTTATAGGTAGAGGAAGTTCCAGTGGCTTCCATTTGGCCTTTCCCACTGTAATAGCCCTCGCCCTACCAGTCAGGGAGCCATTATGGGGCTTCTTTCGGCCGCTAAGTATGTCAATGGCAATTATGCGTTCTGGCACTTGGAAAATGACCACAGGATGAATCCAGGGACCCACTTGACCCACTGTAAGTCAGACCTGAGCTATAACTCCATTAATTACCTGATTTACATGAGCCCCTACTTTAACTGGAGGACAACAATGACATTTTGAGGGCCCTGGAATTAAACATCATCTCAGAGGCAGTGTTCAGTAATCTCCAAAATATCTGCTCATTTCCCTTTTCCCAATGTACAGTTATCCTGGTAAAAGGCTGGAGATCTCCTTGGGGAAGGATGGGAGAAAGAGTAACAGCATAAACTGTCAGTAGTGTAGTCGGGTCTTTCCCCAAGTGGACATGGCCTCTCATTTATTCAAGCTGTCTTGGGTCTGTAAACTGGCTGAAGTCTAGAAATTGATTGAGAGGCCATGATTCTCTGTTTTTACAATTGGAAATAGTATTTTATTCACTTGACCTGGAATTTTTCTGCTTATATAAATTCAGTAGGAATGCAGTAGGCTTCCTATCAATTTCACTGCTAGAAACACTTCTTAGCTAATGCCACAGCACTACACAAGTCAATCTATTCTGATTGCTGTTTTGTCTCTACTGTCCATTACAGTAGCTATATCCATGTTGCCTTTGAAGGTTGACTGCTGACACTTGGCTCCTGCCACCTCAGGATTCAATTATTCCTATCGTATTTAAATTTTGTAGTTGAGTGACCATAGTTCCCATGGTTAGATCTGACAGACAGAGAAGAGTAAGTACGGCGCTTTTCAGAGATGCAGGTGGTGCCCTCACAAATTTATTTTTATAAGCATTGGTCAAGAGTATATCTTCTGTACCCTCCCAGCTGGGAAGAGTAAGTCTAAAGTGACTAATACACTTCACCATCCCAATCCCCTCAAGCCTTTGAATCCCTTCCTCTACGTTAAACCAAGGGAGATCAGGCATTTCCAGCTTGCTCACAGTGGGCCATCTTTTAATCCATATTTCAACTAATCAAGTAAATAAACTATTAGAACCTTTTTTAACTCACTAAGCTACAACATTAAATGCAGAATTCCTCCTTAGTGGGCCCAAGTCAATAAGTTCAGCCTGGTCCAATTCTATGTTCCTTCCACCCACATGCTTAATATCCATTCCCATACCTGTTCTCCAGATATCTGCTTATATATATTAGAAAATGTAAGCACTTCTTTTCAAGTGTACTGCAAATCCTCATGGGTCACACTGTGAATCTCACTTCTAGGTGCCCGCCAGGAAGTCTAGTTATAGGCCTAAAAGCAAACGGGTGTGTCAGGAGTAGCTCCTGAGGAGAATCAACATTATCTTGTCTGGCAACGGCCTTTAGGGGAGACCCTCACTGTTGCCACAGGCAGCTGACGGTTTATCTCCTCAGATAAAGGTGGAAAGACCAATGACAGCATGAGTCAGGAAGGAAACATTTCTACCACTGAGGATGGGGAAGCTGTTTCTTCTGGCAAAAAAATGTTCATCAGAGTTTACAAGTTCAGTGTCCCCAGCTCCATGAGAATTCTCTCACACGTCTCCATTTCAAGTTGCAGCGTCCTATTCTTTTCCAGTCAATGACCTCACTTTCACAGTAGACACGTGGTGAGGCTGTGCATGCACCTTTTGTTGGATGTCAGCCATTCACATTATAAGAGATTGTGTCTGTTTTTCCACAATTTCATTTTTTTTTTTTACAGGAGATAAGACTCTCACTCAGGGCAAACTTAGAAGATTTATGGCTCCATATCTGCTTCTGAAGCTGGAGTTAGAATTCTTGAGTTCATCTTTTTTTCATATTGATGAATATATTAGGAAAGTGTCAGAGATATGGAACATTTTAGAAAATTCCTAAAGGATGGTTATGCTTTTGAAATGAATTCAGGAAATGGGAGTGGTCAAATATTAGCAGATACATCAGCATGGATAAACAGCAAGGGGGCAACAGATGAATGAAAGGGAAAAGCTTGTAAGGAAGCAAAAAAAAAAAAAAAAAAGAAAAAGAAAAACATGTATCACCTGTCAATTAAATGAAACAGTTTTTCAGAAACATATTGTCTACAAAATGTCTATGGCTACAATATGCTTTGAGAAGTTTTGGAGAACTGTAATCAAGAAAGGTTCTAAATGGAGGTGTTTCTATTTAAACCAAGGAAACATTTTCTAGTGGAGCTCTTCAGCAAGGAGAAGGCATCTTCTAGACATTCCAGACACGGATGATATTCAAGAAAATGTGTGTCAACAACTCGTCAGAGATTTGTACCTATGAAGAACTAAATAACCTAAAAATCCATCCAAATCTGAGAACCTGCTCTATTTTAATTTTTAAAGGTAGCTTTTCTGAAAGCAAGAGAGAGATTGATTCTTAATACATTGTGTTGGTTTTAAATATAAATGTTTTCTTTTCATCGTTTAAATTTTTAATAATCTCCACAACTGAAAGTATGTGGGAGGCCAGCTGAAGTAGAGAATTTTTAGAAATAGACATCAGATGCTGCAACCCACTGTGAAAAACTTTGAAAGTGGTACATTTAGAGCTTCAGAAGCATGCTGCCATATTCCATCATTAAAAGAACAGCACAGACCTGGCAATAGAGAGAGAAATTATTTTTTTGGAGGTTGGTAATGCACAATAGGATTTAATTTAATTTATTGGAGTTCAAATTACTCAAAAATATAGTGAAACCAATGGTGAGTGATACTTTTTCATAATATTCATTTTATGTAATATAAAATATATATTTGATGTCATAAATGACAGTTTATTGGTAATTATATAGAAGATACGGCAACATTATACATTATACAATTAAAGTTTAATCATTAAAATTGATTTAAGGATTCTAACTCCTGAACAGGGAAACAACATTGCTATAGTTTGGAAGTTTGTCTCCCCAAAACCTCATGTTAAACTTTGATCTCTATGTTGGAAGTTGCAGCCTAATGGGAAGTGTTTGAGTCATGGTGGTCATAAATCCCTCATGAATAAATTAATGCCCCCCTGGGATAGAGGTGAGTGAGTTCTCACCCTGTGGGTTCCTATAGGAGCTGATTGTTGAAAGGAGTCTAGTTTCTCCCCATTCTCTATCCTCCTTCCTCTCTCGCTGTGTGATCTCAGTTGCCAGGAGTGGAAGCTCCCTAAAGCCCTCACCAGAGGCAGATGCTGGTGCCATGCTGCTTGTACAGCCTGTAGAACCATGAGCCAAATAAACCTCTTTTCCCTATAAATTACCTGGCCTCGGATATTTATTTATAGTAATCTTAAATTGACTAATACGAACATTTTTAAAACTGTATTTTTCTACCTGAACATTGAAGTAAACAAATGATCAGTGTCATAAGAGTAGATGGGAGTCCACTCTGTAGCTCATTCCACTTAAGTACTACTGGACAAACTGAAGACCAGAAAGGAAATGTGACTTTTCTAAGGCCACACAAGAACTTGACATCATAGTGAAGCCAGAATGGAAATACCAAAATTCCTAGCCTATATTGTCATCGAAGCCACAAAAACAATTACTGGATGGAGAGACTCAGATCACACTCTATAGTAGTAATATTTCTTTACATTGGCTTTTCTTGATTGAGGGAATATGGAATAACTGCTATCTAGTAATAATAATATACAATAATGCCCCATTAATTCAAGAACGATGTGTCAAGCACCAAATGCATGCAAAAGAATTTTCAAGGTGATTTGAACGTTAAAATGATAATAAATAGCATATTTCTGTGTTTTAGCATCTAAGGATCTCATTAATCAAAAGTACATATTATTGACTACTGGCAAAATAGCAGTAGTATCACTACTTATGATAAATTTAGGTTAATAAAGTATGAGTTGACATGTTGAGAATCTTAACAAAGATTTATGATTTTTGTTGTAATATCAATTTCAAGGAGTGTCCTATTAAAGAGAACAAGCTCTATAGTTGAAGATTTCCACCATGCCATCACTTAATAGTGAAATAGAAAAATTATCTTTTGTTTAAAACAAGTTAGTAGATAAGTTAATTATGACTCATCTCATATATGTAACAGTATACAACATTAAAAATAATCTTTATAAACAGTTTAATAATATGAAACATGCTTATAATAAAATTTGTAGACAAGCTAAAAACAAAGCATACATTTAAATATCATATAAAATGTGATCTGTAAAGATTCTACCGAAGACAATATGTGAATTATGAGAGCTTTAATGATATACTTATTTGCTCTATTTTCAATCTTTATCTGTTATCAAACATTTCTAAAAATTCTAAAATGATAATTTTAAATAAAATAGGGAAAACGTATTTAGAATATAAATAAGTACCTGTAAATATACATGTATAATATGTATATAAACACACACACACACACACATACACACACACACACAAACACACACACACACACACACACACACACACACACACTGCCCTTTCCTCACAGTAAAATAGGTTTCAATGGACCAAGTGTAATGCATAAAGGGCTGATAATGATTCCATCAAGTGTGTACCTATAGTTAGTGGTTTTTTTTGCACTAAGGTGGTATACAGAGTTTGTTCTCCCAAACATTTAAAAAATTCTCCCAGATATGTAAGGCAAAGCAACTTAAAACTAGACACTGAATCATCAAAATGTGTTTCTCAAATTTATATGAAGGCTGAATTAGTGAGAAGTCATTCAATGCCATCAAAGGTTATAAGCTGAGGAAGAAGTGAAAAACAATGGGATTGAACTATGGACTCTTGTTATCCACCTGCAGCAATGTGCCAATTGCCTTCATGTCAACAAAGATATGACTTTGTAACATTTTTATTTATATTTATATTTTCATCTTGAGAACACTAACTATAGTTTCAATTCAATTGCTTTTGGATGTGTTTAATACTAAACTTTGTTTTGTTCAAGGTTTTCATTTTCCATATAGAAAATAAATCTCAATTTTACAGTTGTGATGAGTTAATAGCTATCTCTTAACAGCAGTGGTTATAAGCCCTTCACTGTTTTAGGAAATCTATACTAACTACATATTTTTAGTACTTTAAGGGGATTGAAAGTGCAGTTATGCAAACAAAAGTTTCAGAATGATTACTGGACTTACAAGTTTACAGCTTAATGCCTAATCTTTATGCTCTACAGCCTCTTGGATACTTTATTTCCTTGACTAAGAGATAATGATTATACTCAAGTGAGATAACTGGCTCTACTAATCAGAGTTAAAATTACATTTTTTTTTTTTTTGGGAGATGGAGTCTCTCTCACTCTGCTGCCCAAGAGATTGTCCTGCCTCATCCTCCCAAGTAGCTGGAATTGCAGGCATGTGCCACCACATCCAACTAATTTTTGTATTGTTAGTAGAGATGAGATTTCACCATGTTGGCCAGGCAGGTCTTGAACTTCTGACCTCAAGTGATCTGCCCACCTCAGCTTCCCAAAATGCCTGGATTATAGGTGTGAGCCACTTCACCGGGCCCCAAATTACACTTTAATTCCTTTTATGAAATAACAATCTACTGAAGAACAGTGAAGAAATACAGTTGGAGGGCAAATCATGACAGGCTCTCTATGTGAGGATGAAGAACTTGGCCTTCCTTATTTCCCTTATCATGTTATTCTATTGAATGCTTGTTCTTTATGAGACATTATTAGGTGTTGTTGCATGAGGGAAAAGATGTTCTGTACTCAAATATACTTTTTAAATCTTGGGAAAATGAAATATTATGGAACCGTTTTTTTATTGTCATCAGAAAGCTTGTATGTATTATAAATCAGCAAAGGAGAGGCAGGAACACCAAACACAGTATTTCTCAAAGCCTTTTGAGTTCACAAGACTTTCTTATTTTATTACAGGTATTACTATCATTTTTAGAACAGTTACTTATCTTTCATTTAATAATAGTTATATTCAGAATGCAAGGTGGGAAAGGCTCAAGAGGTTGATATCCTCAAATTACATTGACCCACTCCTGTGTATTCCTCAGTTTACAAACATTTCCTACTGACTGACTTTACTTACAATGTAGTTAGAACCATTATGACTCTCAAATTCCATCTCTCCCTGAGTTCTTCTCAGTTTAATCTTCCTACCCTGCCCTGCGTTTGTTGTCACTCTCTGTTCTCAATTTCAATCATAAAATACAAATGAATGTTGAACTAAAACAGTTCCATAAACAGTCATCTGTTAAGAGAAAGGACTTGGTAAATTGGTTGGCTGGCTCCTCTGTAGTCGAAACCTCTTAGTTTTTTCTGCAAATTCCCAGATGACTATATGTAAATTAAGTGGTCTTGAACAAGCCAGATGTCTTAAAAGAGTGCATTTTAGGTTTCTTTATCTTTCAGTGTAAGATAGTTGTATATGTTTTAAACGTTGTTAAAAAAAAATGTATGAAATAAGATAAAAAATGTCTATGTTACTTCTTAGCACATAGTAGGCATTCAAAATTGATAGCTGTAAAAAGGGCCTATGGATTATTAAAACAATTGGTTGAAAAAGCCTTTCCATTTTCTATTTTTAACAAGGCAAATATTAATGCATGATTTGGGGAAGGGATGTGTGTCAAAAATACCTTCAATTTAAGATTGGGAAAGTGTTTGAAATAGCAATGAACTTATACATGGCTGATGGGTAAAATTAGTTATGTCTGTGTAATTAGGTTGAGAAAGCTGGTATCTTTCAAAATATTTCTTTCCATCTTACCAGAGCACACTGCTACTTTTTTTTGCAAACACACACAGGATATCTGCCATGAAAATTAGCATATTTTCAGTATCTAAAGAAATGAGGCCAGTCAGAGAGTTAGAAAGGTAATCAGCTAACAGCCTTATAACACAATTTTCAAAATTCTTGCCCTCCTTGATTTATTTTTACTAAACTTCATAACAATTTGAATGTGTAACTTAAGTAAGTGAACCGATTATACTCATATGTCTGTGCACAATAGAAATAATTTCTGTTTGAGAGAAATTAGCAAAAAAAGGCAAATGGTAGAAAGAAACTAAAACTAAGATAAGAGATGAGAAGAGAGAGAGAGAGAGAATCGTCCAGGCTATAGACAGAGGTTAAAATGAGTCATGACATAAGATGAGTATTAGAAGAAGTTTGAGCCACACGTTCATCAGCTAGATGAGAAAATTGACCAAGATATGCAGTTGATACAAGTTTGCATGATAAGTTCTGAAGTCTGTGATTTGATGGTCAAAAGGGAAAGTGTTTGTTCAGTACTCTGGGTACTAGACATTCTTTGTCTTTTCATTCATTCACATCCTTTATGTCTTTAGTTATATATTTTCTTCTTAATATGACTATGATGGTTTCTATTCTACTTCCTTGCTCTAGATTTCTGCATAATACTTATAAAAATATGGTATATTATTCTGTCTTTATTATTTTCATTGTCTATATTCATTACCCCAGAATATAAGTTCCATGAAAAATTATTTTTTGTATGTTATTTTTCACTGTTGTATCCTGAAAACCTAGAAGAATATATGGTACATCTTAAGAGCCTAATAAATATTTGTTAAATGAATAAATGAAGTACAAAAAAAAAGTACAATAAGGATTTTAGTGATATACATACTAGTCAATGTCTTTTACCAGCTGATAAACATTAGGTGAATGATTTACTTTTGGTCACCTTAGTTGTGTTTTCTATAAAATCTAACTGATGCCATAAGTTACATAGGTTTTTATAAAGAAGGTAGTTTCATTTACCAGCCAGTGTATGGTGTGTGTGTATGTTTATACATTTTATACACACAGAAAATGGCAATAATCATTTTCCAAATTAAGAATTTTCCCTATTATAAGGAACTTTTGCAAAAAGACGAGGTCTATGCAGTGTAAAGTAGTAGATACACACTGAGAGAACAAGAAATATATGTGAAAATAAAGGAGAAAAGAGGAACAGTTTTGACCATTAAGGGATTTTCCTGGATCAATCAATTTAGGGGAAAAAAAACCTTTACTAGAATATTATGCCCAAAATACTGTCCCTCTCCTACATAATTTTCACTGGGGGCCAAAAGATGGCTATACAAATATATATTTTTGAAGAGTAAAAAATACATTTAACTAAGAATGTAACTCAAGATGAAATCGGTCTGAGTGTGTGTGTATGTGTACATGTTAATTTCTATCATTGAAAAAGATATAGAAAATGCTTCTCTGGTTTGTAATTTCCTTTCTCTGACATTGTGTTTGTGTTCCATATGCTACCTACACCACAAACAATTTTATTAAATAGTCACAGAAACAATGAAATTTAAGTTTCATGAATGCAGTGATCATAATTTCCTTCTTCTCACAATCTTAACACTGAAAACAAAATACGTACTTAATACTGATTGAATGGATGCACAAAATTGAAAAGTCCAGGTTCTGAAAAGGAAATAGAAGCAAGAATATTAATATTCATAGACAAATAACTTACTGTGACTGAGAATTAGTTTAGTTTTCAAGGATTTTTTGTCCAGGAAAAAAAACAAGAGAACTTAATGGATAACATAATCATAATTTTCTAATAAAAGAGAACATTCATTCTGTATTTTCTACCGTTTTATAACCATGCTTCACACACTGAATACACTGTAAATATTCCATGAATGTTTATGTGTGTCACGAGAGTTCTGTGCCTAATTTGTGGATCACCTATGTAGCTCATATAACCAACTAAATAGTATTCTTTGGAGGTGTCAGTCAGTATGTTACTCAGACAGACAACTAAATCTTGTGGCAGGAGTATACTTGCATAAAAGCACCCACTGTTAACTTATTTATCTCTCATTCTCTCATGGTAATTTTCAGTTTCAATAAGACTCTTCGGTTGCATGCCTGGACTTAATAATAGAAGTTAGATCTGCTATATTGAGCAATGTTTTGTGATAATTGGTAATAGAGCTGGCATCATAAAGAGGGAATGTTAGCTGTATTATTTTGCTGCCTGACATTGTAAAGTTTTTTGGTTTTTACAATGCGCTGTCTTGCTCTCCCCCCAAAATTTTCACTGTAAGCAGAAAAAAGAGTTTCAAACTCTGCTTTGTTTCTTACTTGCTCTTTAAAGTTCTCTCACGTTTGATCTTTATCAAAACAAACAAACATAAAAAAACCTAAGAGGTATATATTGCCCTATTTGTCAGTTGAAGAAATGGGGGAAGGAGTAGCATGAAAAATTAAAACTTGCTCACCCTCCCACAATCAATAAAGGCATAGAGATGGGATGTGACTTCATGTATTCCTGACTCAAATTCCATGTTTTTAAACCACTCTTCTATTTTGGGAACATTTTCTTGCCAAGTAAAATCAACAGTGAAAGTAAAGACAAATGGCAGGACAACCTGGGATGGGAATTATCATCATGACTCTGATGGGGCTCCGTGTGTTCTCTAGGACCATACATAACATGAAGCGACAGGAGGCACCAGAGCATGCTGATGCTTCTAAACTGCCCTTCTTTCCTAGCCTCTAACCTTTCATTCTTCCATGTCTTTTGGCCCATTCTTTTCCTATTCATTTCTTTTACTGTTGTTTCTTTTCTTAATTTATCTCTAGCCATTGTTTAGAGAAAACGTTTAGTATCCATATGCAAGAAGTTGATTATAACCCTATCAGTTCTGCTGAGGTACTGTTTGTCTATTGCATGTTTTTAGGGGCCGGGTAGGAAAGCTGTTTAATTCAGATAAATTAAGATAAAATTTTTAAAAATGTAATGCAAGGTCAGGTAACCCTAGTATGTTGACATATCTAGAAAAATCTGCAGTAATTTGCAGCTATTATGGAGAGTATATATGGGATAGTTTTTGTTTTTGTTTTTGTTTTCAGATGTATTAGAAGAGACTCACCAGGCATTTATTAGTTGCTTACTATGTCCTAACTGTTGGGTACATAAAGAATAATAAATTTTTGTCCTTGATCTCAAGACTAGAGAGATAAGCAAACATTTTATCATTTTTTAAAATAATAGAAGGAAATGTAAATTGCTAATGAAACATAACAAATACTTGGCTGTGTTTCACCCCACGTCATCCCAGCCTGTGGCTCTCCTTTCTCCAAGTGCAGATGTAACATCGGAATCCATCTTATCATGGTGTTCAAGGAAGCCACTACCTTTTGAATTGGTCATAAAAAATGAAACCTACATAGAGATAGAGCTAGAGGAATACAGTTAACAAAGACTAGTTCAAATGGCTAAATAATTGGAACAATATTGTGATTTATCTTGAATGACAAACTTCAACTCTTTTATAAAAAAGCAACAGGTATAAGAGTACAAAGATTAATCATGCAGTAAAAATATATGTTGATGACACTGTTGGACTAGGTTAAACAAACAAAAACAAGAAAAGATTCACATCTAAATCAGCAAACACTACGCTTAGCCATCCTAGGTTTCATAGATCCTGTTGCTGCCCTGATTTTACACCTGGGACCTCACCATGAAAGTGTCCTCGGCCAATATCCAACTGTTAACACCTGCCTCTTTTTGCTGGAATGCTGTCCGCACCATGGCAGGCCAAAGTACAAACATGAAGCCGCGTTAACTTCACTTAGTGTTGAACAATGAACACAAGTCCATTGTGATTTAAATATTTCATCTTCTGCACCTTACAATTAAGGTAACTTTAGTTGTACATTTAGTATTGTTCCCTAAAGTTTTCCGCAGGATTAACTTTTTGTCACACAGTGCTGGCTAGGATGATCATGAACCCTCTGCTGGTTGCCTTTCCTTCTTTTCATCATTTTCGCACTCCCCTTTCAGTGTTTTTTGAATTACCTCCCAAATAAGCTGCCTGTGCTTGAATTTTTGTATGTGTGTTTCCCTCTAGCGGAATCCAAAGTAAATTTTCATACTCTTTTTGAGTTATTTTCTTCATGAGAAATACACACACACACACACACACACACACACACGTGCGCACATGCACACACATGCCCACGCACAGACACGCCTATCAAGGCCACAAAATTATATCTCAGAGTTAACTTCTAGAAGCCTCACATCCCCTCATGTCCCCTCCCCATGGTTTAGTGAAGAGCCTCATAGCTCTCTAGCTATCATAGGTTGGCTTCAGTAAATCTCAGCTTTTCATGTCACTTCTGACTTAGGACTTCTATCAGTTAATTCCCTGTTGCCTGTAAAGTGAATCCCAACTATGATTGATATAAGGCATTCATCACTTGTAATCTGGACCTGAATTTTGACTTCTAGCTTCACCTTCCATGAATACTTCATGCCACATGGACAGATGAACTATGCTTTGTACATGCCAGAAATGTTCAGGATTTATTGTCATTACTTCTCCCCACAGAAAATCGCATCCCCTTTCCCTGCCCTTCCTAGAAATTTCAAGGATTCTTTCAAAACTTATCTCCAACGTCCTCATTTGGTATAGATAGGCAATTAGTGTTCTACATTCCCATAGTATTCTGTTTCTATCCTTGTAGTTGCATTGTTAGGCCACTTATAAGCTTCTGATCTTATCAGGTACACCAGGTTGTCATCCCTTACTGGGCAGTGACCATTTTCTGTTTACTTTGAGTTCCCTGCACTAGTATCATCTCATTACAGAAGCAATTATTAAAGAATGTAGAATCTGCAGCATAAATTTGGCTTCTCTAACATTTTTATATTCAAACATTTCTCAGTAAAGAACCCTTGTAAGCATTATACATATATAAAAAAAAAAGAATTTGTAGGATACATCTGACATCAGTGGTCATTTCCTTTGCATTTTATCTAGAGAGTAAAGGAGCCTTCTTTTTAGAAAACATAATCGTCTCCAGTTTGAAAAATACTGTTCTCCTACATAGACCCTTAAAGAAATCTGGATGAAGCTAAAAGCAGCTTAACCTACTTCACAGTTTCGCCTCAGGCCAGCTCTGACTGGAAGTACTACAAAATGGGAAAGATTTTTGGCTCAAATCAATATGAAATCAAGATATAAATTTGTACTCTCTATATTTAACTACATGTTCGTTGGTTAACATATTAGCAAACAATTTTAGGCTATAAAAATCTGACTTTTTGGAACAATTAAGAACTTTGGTATAGAGAAGAGAATAAAAGCATCAGATACTGTAAGATCACAGAGAACCTACTGACATCAGAGTAAGCAACCAGATTAAAGTTGACTGATCAGAAAAGATGATGGTTTTCTGGTTCCAAACTTGAAAAGCCTATTAAGGGAATTTTACATGTGAAATCCCTATAAAATACTATTCAAAGTTCAAAAAATATGACTTTGTGTTACATATTTTGTAGTATTGAGATTTGAACTTATGGAGATTAGAAAGACTCTTCAGAAAGTTTCAATTTAGTTCAAATCAAACTTGATCAAATTGTTGTAAGTTCAAACCCAAGAGACAAACTTATAGCCAAGTCTTTAATTATTATATGACCAATGGCCACTGTGAGTGGAGTGGAAATAATGCCACATAATTAAAATAAGTCTTTATTGATTTATTGATTTAATTTATTTTTCTAGATAGCTGAGATTTAGATTATAGAAGCTGATTCTGAAGACTTTCTGACCTTTGGAAAATATTTATTCACTTTGCAACACTGAAATTCCACTTGCGCTGAAATGATTATGAGACTTTGAGGTTATTTACAAAGCAGGCTGTTTGCTCAACGGAGTGTGTTTCACACGGTTTTGCTTTTTAAGGAATTTCTCTTTAAGTAGTAGTGTCACTGCATCCTGGACACAGAAGGCTGGGATAACCCTGCAGTGATTACCATCAGTAAACTTTGGAAAATAATATGAAGAACAGAACCAATGGCTCACATTTTTACTCTTTGTTTACAGACATCTTCTCACTCTTGTCTCCCAGGTTGGAGTGCAGTGACACGATCTCAGCTCACTGCAACCTACGCCTCCCGGGTGCAAGCAATTCTCCTGCCTTAGCCTTCTGAGTAGCTGGTGTTACAGGCGCCTGCCATCACACCTGTCTAATTTTTGTACTTTTAGTAGAGACGGGGTTTTGCTATGTTGGCCAGGCTGGTTTGGAACTCCTGATCTCAGGTGATCTGCCCGCCTTGGCCTCCCAAAGTGCTGGGATTACAGGCATAAACCACCTCGCCCAGCCTATATTTTTTCTAATGTGGTTTTCAGTTCATCATTTGCACAGCAGATATCTAGCAATTGTGTATATATTGTAAATCCTGAAGTAGAAACATGAATAGCCACACTTTCTGGTAGCAAGGGTTTTAATACAATAGAGGAGAGGACTCTAAGTATGTTAAGTACTATAATAAAGTATATATATAAGTGTGTTAGACATCATGAGTTACTTGTGAGTGTGAATCTCTAAGAATGAATCAACGAGAATGTTAGAAAGAAATCTATGTTGCAAAACTAATCAGGAGTTTATCAATTGGAGAAAAACAATGAAGCTGGCATGAACAGGGGTGGTGAGTTATAAAAGAGCGTAACATGTTTACAAACATGGTTAGTGACGTTAATAAAGGCTATGAAGAGAGGGTTAGGGGCTAAAATGTCAAGAGTCTATCATAGCATGGCAGACTGTGAGAATTAGGCACCAGTGAAGGGTTATAAATATGAGGAACACTTGATTATATTTGGTATAAATTTAGAAAGACTAATTCAGTGCAGGAACAGAGAATTGGGCAGAGTGGGAAGGAATCTATGGGGAAATTTGTGATTTAAGAGGACATTGGAATGCTCCCAAAAGCTTAAAAAGTTATAGTAACACCAGGGAAGAAAAGAATAGAGAATTTACAAAGCAGCAGGCATCTGAAGACATTCTTAGACCAGTTGTTCAAAAATACAGTAACCAAGGGCCTACAAAAAGTGGGAAGGTCTTATATATTTTTTTCACTTATTTCTTATAATATCATTTGGTAAGCATTTTATCCCCATTTTTTCAATAAAATGGCTTAATTAAATGTGTCAGCTAGAGCCAAAATTAAAATTCAGGCTTTTCTTAACCCAAATCTCACCCCCTGACATCATACTGCATCTTGGTTTTTAAATTGGTTAGTTTTAAAAACTACATGTAATAGTTTTGCCATTGGGTATTTAGTGTTCAAGATAATTAAAGTAGCATGACTTTTCTTTTTCTACATTCAACAACTTACTTCGCTTGTCAGAAAGAGAATACAGATTTTTTAAACAGAGCACTACATTTCACTTAGAGAAGTTTGCTTCTTGACTTAAGCGACCTAGTAATCATCTCTGAATGTCTACCAAATCCCTGAGCCTAGATATATCTTTCATGTACTAACAAAATAACCTGGGTCTCTTTTTACTCTATTTTTGACACTATTCACTGAGATGGGAAACAATGCCAAATGAGCCTGCAGAAAAGTAAAAGGCATTGAAATCAAGCTTCCCAGTCTCAAACTTGAAAATGCTCCTAGTGAGTAGCGATATATTACAAATACTTTCAAAAAATATTTGTGCATGGTACTCCATAATTATTAAGACGGCTTGATAGAAATATATTAAAAGTACAAGCATAAAATTATTTGCACTTCTTAAGAAAACTATTTCAAGTTCTTTCCTCTCAATACACAAGTATTTTTTGTTAAGGGAATCAGCCAGAATCAGCAATATTATAATTTTTAAAAAATTCTACTTTTCAAAGTATCCTAACTTTATCCTTCTATTTTAAAAAAGATAATAAGAGAATAATTCAGTCTGAGTGCTTGAAAACTAGGAGCTCTGATGTCCTAGAGTAGAAGATGGCTGTCCCAGCTCAGAGAATACAGCTATCTTTCTCTGCCTTTATATTTACGTTGACGAGGGTAATCTTCTCCACTCAGTTTTCCAATTCAAATGCTAACTTATTGTGGAAACACTCCCACATACACACAGCTTTAAATAATGTTTTATCAGCTATCTGGGCATTTCCAAGTTCAGTCAAGCTAACCAGTAAAATTGAGAAATGGAAGAGATAAAAAAACAAGCTTAATTTACCTAGTAAATCATCCATATATAGAAAAAAGGTAATATAGGAGACGTAATAACAGAAAAAAAAGATGATAATTTTATTACATTTTAAGAAAATAGATATAACTTTAGAGTTAAGAAGCCTACTAGAGACCTTGTAACATGTAATAAAATAAACCTACACCTAGACATTTCCTGGCAACCCCTGCAAAACCTCAAGGAAGGATTTCCTTAATTATTACTACTTATTACTTAATCTGCCATGGTAAATATACTTCTCTTTCTCTCTGTCCTCTATCTCTATCTCTTATGTCTATTTCTGTCATTTTTTTCATCTCTCTACTTATTATTATAATTCAGAAGCCACGTTTTGACAATCCTTTCAATTATCAACTGTAAACTCTTAAGCCCTTAAGAAAGCAAGAACAATAAGTTTGCTTCAATTTGATTGACTAGAGAAAGGAAAGTAAGTCTTATAAAAGTTACCCTGAAGTCTACACTTTATATATATATATAATCCTATACACTCTATAAGCTCTTGTCATAAAGATAGAAGACAATATTGCAGACAGCTTGACTTACCTGTGTGTCTTTGAGGTTTTGCAGGGGTTACTAGAAAATGTCTATCTTTAAGTTTAGTTTTATGTATGCTGTATGGTCCCTGGTAGCCTTCTTAACTCTAAAGTTACATTTCTTTCCTTAAAATGCTGTAAAATTCTCATCTGTTTTTCTATTATTACATCTCTTATATTACTTTTTTCCTATATACGGATTATTTACTAGGAAATCAAGTTTATTTTTTATTCATTTCTCAATTTCCCTTTTATGTTTTCACTTTTTTGTTCTTTTACTCCTTTCGAATAATTTTTCAATGATAGCAGACAATTTATTAACTCTGTTTACATCTAATCTAGTGCTTAAAACTGCCACTTATTTTTTCTAGTAAATTTTTTATTTCTAAAAATTTTCTACATTTAAAAATCCACTTTTTTCTTAACAGGATTCTTACCTTAAGAATTCCACTCCTTCTTAGAAATAAAATACTTTTGATATACTCAAAGAAATAAAATCTCTTTGAATAAAATTTATTTGAGTCCTTGCATCATCATTAATTTTGGGATATGATTTTCAATTAGTGTTGCAATGATCAGTAATTTTTTCTACAGGAAGTTTCAGAGAAACTATTTTTGGGGGATTCATCTAGGTCATGGATGCATTCCTACAGGGTGGTTTCACATTTATCATTTAAGGGTTTCCACATTCTGAAACAAATTTTATGTTTATTCTCAACTTGAGATCCACAATGCCACATAGATAATGGGAATGAAAGTGTTGCAACCTCTTATGCAACAAGCTTAGATTCTTTTCCTAAATAAAGACTTCATTTTCCATCTACAGCACTAGCTGGGATCTAGTTTCTTTGCTACCTGCATGACCAATATGTGAATTCGTTAAATTATCTTGTATAAATAGGAGAGAGTTTTGAGGTTCCTGTCTTCTAGCACATAGAGGTCTGAGGTTTGGTCTCCCGTTTTTGAATGGGGATTAATAGCTCAGTCCCTAAAGAATGTGTGGTTCCATCACATTTTGGCTGTTCAGATTATATTTCCTCTTACCTTTGTTAAGCAATGCATATTATTTAAATGTGAGCATGGCTTTTGTGTAGATAAAAGATAAACATGTAATTCATATGCTATTTAATCACTTAATAAATAAGTTTGGCAGTTGTTACAAGAGACTCCAAAGAGAAGTCAAAGAGACAAAAATTTGAAGAGAATAAAGGAATGTTGACATAAATTTGTAAATGAATATAAAACTAACGTTTTTTCCATAGGATAAGTGTAATCTATTTAACCGCCACTGAAAAAATATACTGACATGACTCCAGACAAGAATTATTTTGCATTGTTATCAGCTTTCAATAATTTATAGAATTGTAAATTAGTTCCAAAAGCAGTGAAAGGTTAGAATCAGATAACAGAAAAATGTGTTTGAACAATGCCTAGTTTTCCTTTGGTGACATTCAGTATTTTTTTTTTTTTTACTTATTCCAAATTTTCTTACATCTTAAATTTGAATTTCCTCTAACTTCTAGTCCCCTGGAGACTTGTTTTCTTGCTTTCAAGCTTGACTATGTATTTTTTAAAATACATTTATCTAGTATGACTGGATTTGGAGCAACAGAGAAAAGTCTGGAGTTTGCTTAATCTATGATACTGACTGGACTTGAGGGTTTCTCATTTTTAAACCCTTCGTCTGTTTTATTTATAAAAGTTTCTCTTTGTTCTCCTCCTAACATTTGTACTTGCTCTTCTATGTCTTCATTGAATTTCCCTCCAGGTCTAATGTTTGGCAATGCTTTCTAGGTTTCTATCCTGGTATTTGTTCAATGTACATCCCTGCCCATATTCTTAACTACTTTTTCCATGCTAATAACCTGGAAATTGACACCTTATCTCTCTGATGCTTCAGGCACTTAGTTCCAACTGTGCAGTGGATATCATCAAATACATATCCCACTGGCAGTTCAAATTTGACAAGACTAAAAATGAATTCATTAAATACACTCTACCCACCCTTCTAACACAGTTTGCAAAATTGTGCACTCTCCTACATTTTCTCTATATCATGTTTCGATGTTACTATTCACTCAGTCATTCAAGTTAGAATCATAGAAAAAGTATCCTTAAAGTGTCACCCCTACTTCCAAATCAATAGTTGCTTCTTAACATTTCTTAAAATCACACTTTATTTTTCTCCCCAGTGTCACTTCTTTCATTAGTATTTTATATTTCTTCATTTTCCTTGGAATTTTATTAACCTAACTAGCCATATTATCTCTTTTTTTTAACCTATGGCAACCCAGTGTCCATGTGTTTAACAAAAACTTCTTCCTAAAATAAGAACTTCTGCGTTTTATTTTTAAAAAGATAGTTGGATTTAAAATACACAGGATAAAATTTAATCTTCCTAGGTATACATTGAAAGTTAAAAATTGGGATTCTTAGCCTCCTCATCTGACATTTCCACGTATGAAATCAATTATGATTTCAACTATTGTGTTTGTACCAAGCTTAAATGACCTTCCAAATTATACCTGGCTATGCTTTATCTTTTACGAGAAAAAAATGTGGACTCACAAATTTCCTTGGAAAAGTCAACTACTTTCTTCTGTAAGTCAGGGTCTTGCTCTGTTGCCCAGGCTAGAGTGCAGTGGCACAATCATGTCTTGCTGCAATGTATGCCTCTCAGGCTCAAATGATCCTCCCACCTCAGACTCCCTAGTCAAGTAGATAGAATTACAGGTGCATCCACCACATTCAGCTAACTTTAAAAAAAAAAATTGTCTTTTTTTTTTTTTTTTTTTTTTTGGTAGAGATGGGGTTTTGTTGGGTTGTCCAGGCTTATCTCAAACTCCTGGGCTCAAGTGATCCTCCCTTCTGGGCATCCCAAATTTCCTGGATTACAGGTATGAACCACTCTGCCAGCAAGTTGTTGTTGTTGTTTTAACAGATAATGCATTATTTAATATGCTTCCCTCCCCTATGCACTCATTGTTGTGAAAAAGACTACTCAACTGAAAGCGAGCAAAGGCTATTCATCCAGAGCTTGCTATCATAAGAGAGCCATTTCACAGAGACTCAAAGGCAGGCAAAGAAGTAAGAAAGATATATGTCTAAAGTGGGGGGATAAAAGAAAAGAATGTTCCAGGGATTCCCTGATTGGAGGCTGTGGGCATGGGGAAGCTCTAAGGTTAACTAGGGTTAATTAGAACCTGGACATCCTATTTGGTTGATTAAAGGTGCATATTTGGCATTCTCTAATTGGTCTGAAGTTGATTTGTGAATCCAGAAATCATATCACACAAAAATATCAAAATGACAAATGGATAAATTATAGTATTTTCAATAAATAGTGTTGAAACAACTATACATATATATACATAAAAATTTTAAAATATAAACTTTGACCATTTCCTCAAGCAATATACAAAAATTAATTCAAAAAGGAACATATACGTCCATGTAAGAACTGAAGCTAGAAGAAAACACAGCAGGAAATATTTGAGATCTTGGATTAAGGTAGCATTTCTTTGAATTAGAAACAAAAAATACAAATCTACAAAGAATAAAATAATAATTCAAACTTGATTAAAATTAAATTATTTTGCTGATGGAAAGACACAATTAAAAAAATGTTGAGATATGCCACAGATTAGAAAATAATATGTATGACAGAAAACTTGAATCTAGTATATAAAAAGAACTCTTGCAACTCAATAATGAGAAAATCATCCAATTTAAGAAATAAAAAATGGATAAAATATTTGAACAAGTTGTTCACAAATGAATAAAGCTAACAAGTACAAGGAAGGATATTTAATATTATTGGTAATAAAGGACATGCAAATTCAGTTAAAAACATGATACTGTGATAGAACTACTGCTTGACTAAATGAAATTTCAGAGCCTGACAATACTGAGTCTTGGAGAGGATGTAAACAACTATATTATTCCATTCTTAAGTTGCTAATAAAGACATACCTTAGACTGGGTAATTTATAAGGGAAAGAGATTTAATGGACTCACCGTTCCACATGGCTGGTGAGGCATCACAATCATGGTAGAAGGCAAAAGGGAAGCAAGACACATCTTGCATGGCAGTAAGCAAGAAACACCTTGTGTAGGGGAACTTCCCTTTATAAAACCATCAGATCTCATGAGATTTATTCACTATCACGAGAACAGCACCAGAAAAAATCTACCCCCATGATTCAATTACCTTCAGCCAGTTCCTTCCATGACACATGGAGATGACTACAGTTCAAGGTGAGATTTGGGTGGGCACATGGAGCCAAACCATATCAACAACAAATGCCTTTCTTATAATGCCTGTGAGTGTTCTAAATGGTATAGCCACTTAGAAACCGAGTTTGGCACCTTCTTAAAAAGTGCTAGCATGAAATCCAGCAATGCCAGGCCTATGTATCTACTAAAAGAAAATAAAAACATCACACAAATATACTGTCACACTGACTCGTATGCAAATGTCTGTGTCAGCACTATTCACAGTAGCCCAAAAAGGTAAACGAACTAGTGCTCATCAACTGGAGAATGAATAAATAAACGTAGTATGTCCATAAAATAAAATACTACTCTATAATAAAATTGGAGAAACTCCTAAATGTAATAATGGGAATAAATATAAAAATAAGTGAAAGAAGTCAGGTGCAAAAGACTATACTGTTTGATTCTATTTACATAATAGTTCTACAAAGGCAAAACCAAAGTATGCAAGAAAACGGTGGTTGTTTTGAAATAGGAATTGACTAAAAAGTGGCATAACGGGAGAATTCTAAATCTTGATTATGTTGTTGGTTGCATGGCTGTACTCATTGACCAGAACTTATCAAACAACATACTTCTAATGGATAAACTTCAATATATGTAAAATACCGCTTTCATAAAGCAGTAACAAATTGTATCTGGGCTTGCCTGTAAAACATTTGGCACCAAAATTCCATTCATCACTTTAATTCTGAAACCCTTAGCCTCGGCATTTCCCAAGTTTGTGTCTGTGTGTGTGGCACCCATGAAAAAAGACCCGACTTCTCATATCCTATTAATTGCTTCATCTCTCAGAGATAATGTTGATAATGTTGATACTCCCATTCTCAGTTCTGCCACCAACATGCTGTCTGAATGGAGGCAAGACAATTCATCTTTTCAACCATTCTTTCCTTTTGTTTCATATGAGAAATGCTCAACTAGTTAATTTCCAATTATTCTTCTAGTTCTAAGTTTCTAATAAGAGTAGAATGTTAGAAGAATCAATCTTGAAAAATATTTTAATAGCAAAAGCATTCCAAACTTAAAACAAGTTTCATTATAGAGAAGGTTTTCTTGTTCTTTGATAACCATGTCTGATTGCTTTCTTTAATTTGTAATTATTGCAGATATATCTGGATGCCGATGTTTCAGTTTACAACTGCAAATACAACGGGGGATGTACTTGCTATCAGCTCGATCAGTTCATTCTTCAAATGTAGACAGATAGAAACTTTCTTCTCTTAGAACAAGACTGAAAACTTTGAAGCGTGGTGTTGAATATGGTTACCACCAGGAACTAAGAGATGGAAGCTACACTTTAGCAATGGGCAAATATAGTCAGCCCTTTTCATTTACCAGATGAAAACTTGAAGCTTATTTATATCCCAAAGGCAGTTGTACTAGTTAGTTTCACCATGACTTTATAAATATGAATGTTCTGAAATCAAACTATTTCATCCTTATCATTAATACCATCTTCAGAAAAATATGAGTAGCATATATATATATCACATTTCTCCAATAACAAAATATCTTATACACCGGGTGAGAAATTCCATACCGTAGTGAAAATATGGCTCGAAAGCAGTTAAAATCACTTTTATTAACACCATATAATGCTGTTAATTAGCCCTATTAAACGTGTCATGCTGAGTACTGTACCTTTCATTGTACTGTTCATGGAGGTGATACAGAGGTCTGCATCAGTGTATGTCAGTTCAGTGTGTTAGTTATGAGGGCTTTCTGTGATCCACCCTTAGCACTGTTTTCTCCTATGTACTGTTTTCTTTTTGATCACCATTTTTGCTCAACAGCTAGCCAACCTTCCTCTTCTCAGTTCTATAGATCCTTCAATGCTCAACTCAAATACTACTCTTGCCTGTACGAAGGCTCCCGTATTATTCTAATAGAAAGTAATTACTCTCCTGAATTGTCAACAATTTGTCTATACCGCTCATAGTGCTTAATTTTTTCTAATTCTTTGAGTTATTAGTGCACAACTCTTTTAGCAGCTTTATTTTAGCCATCCATCAATATTCTAGTATGCATCAGGCATTTTATAATATAACCCTCTATCACCTCCATGAACCTTCAGTCAGTTAGAGGGCAAAGACATGTCTGCCTAATCATTTTATTTGTTATAACACCAAGAAACATTTCCTTGCATTCAATAAATATTAGTTGAATAAATGAATCAACTTACACTGTTACCCTTAATCTGACACCAAGAGATAGTTTTGATTTTTCTTATGATATCTTCATCAAATTTTTCTCATCTTCAGGATCTTGCCATTGATTTAACAGAATTGACTGAGCACCTACTGTATGCACACAACATACTAGGTGCTTGAATTATATCCAAACACAGGATAAAATTATCCTTTTCATTAAGGAATATACCAAGGTAAAGACAAATATTAACTATAATAAACAATATACATAGTACATTAGTCGTATTGTGGTATGAAAAATAAAAACCACTTAGGAGGATTCCAAGTGCTTTGGAAGCCAAAATGTAAATCAAGTAGAGTGATGAATATGTAGCTCATTTTAAAAGGATTATTTGAACCACTACTTGAAAATAGGGGAGATTTCAGTCATGGAGATCTCTAAGAGAAGACTAGGAATTAGAACACGTGTATCTTATATCACACACCATCTTTTTAAAGGTTAAAATATCCCTGGAAGTATACCTTAGAATTGGGTAACATAACTTTTCCTCTGGGTAATTGGATATCTAGGGAACAGAAAAAGGAAAGAGAATTTTATTCTATACCCTTTTGTAGACTTTGGTTACTGAATCATGTGAGTGCATTATTTATTCAAAAATCAGATAAAAGTTCTTCTAGGAAGGAAATGGAGGGCTGTTTAAATTTCTCAAAATATTTGAATGTTTTTGCATTTTGGGAAGTATTTCATAAAATTGGCACACTTAAGTAGTTTGAACTAATTTTTGTCAGTTAGCATCTGCTGCATTATAAATCACCCCAAAATTTAGTAATGGAAAATGACGGCCATTTATTTAGCATACAATTTTGTGGGGTAACAATTTGGATTGAGAATAGCGGGACAGTCCTTCAGATTTGGGGCAGGCTTAGCTGATACCAGCTAGGTTCTAGCATCTGTGATCACCTGGTGGGTTTTCTGGGGCTGAATGGTGTATCATGTAATGGCCAGCATCATTGGGTCTTGTCTCCATATCATCTTTAGGAGGCTTGCTTTGGTTTGTTCACATGGTAGAGGAGGGAGTCCAAAAGCAGCAAGAAAGAAAGTTTTAAGATCTCTTGAGGCTTAGGCTTAGAATTCTCACATGTTGAGTACATCACAAGGCCAGCCCATACTGAAGGTGTGGGAAAATAGGCTCTATTTCTTTAGAAAAAGAGGTAAAATATTGTGATTATTCATTTTGCAATTGTCTGTAACTATAAAGTGAAAATTAACAAGGCTAATGTGGAATTATTCTCAGATTGGAGGTGGAAGCCATATCATTGTTTCCTAGCAATGCTTAAATATTTTCAATAAGAGAGAATTCAGTTACAATTAAAACTACCTTAATTATAAATGTGGTTTTTAAATATGTGCTTCTCACTTCAGAATATTGAGGATAGATCTGTGTCTATTTGAAGTAACTGTCTATTATACAAATTAAATGGCTTCCCTTTTAGATTTTTTCCCTGATAAGCTCTAATATGTTACAGACCCCATCACATTACTCTTATTAAATATTCACCTTTTCTCTTTTGCATTATGTATATGGGAAAAAAGGACCAACATTTTTAATTTGAGTCTGATCAATATCATATATAGTCCAAAGGTTAAATTTTTACTTTTGCATGTCATTTTTATATTGTTGTATTTTTAGCTTTAAATATATGTAAAGAAACCTTGGGACTTCTGCTGTGCTCCAGCACCAGCAAATTTTATAATACGCATGTCATTGTTGTTTCCTTCCATACATTTTTTTTGGATTAATTCCTTAAGTATCTGTCTTAACCAGGATGTAATTCATACAGTCTTTAAAAGGTCACACAGTTTATGTATCTTTAGATTGTGGAATGAACCACCACATTCTTACCACTTATCAGGTGCTTGAAATTAGACTTACTTTATTTATAGAAGCTTTAGATTATTTAGATGTTCAATAGAAATATTGTTAACTCCTTCATATGATTTTTATGAACATAAATATGAGAAATAAGCCAAAATTCTTAGCTTAGTGCGTTACACCTGAGGGCTTTCTATATATTGGCTGCCTCCCTTCTTTGCCACTTGTCTTACTATGTTTCAATTTGCTAGCTTCCTAACTAAAGTCAGGTATGTTCAATATAGAAGCTTAAAGATTCAGATGCTGCTCAATGATAGACCTCTAGAAATGACACTCCACATTCACAGCTGAATTATTTGTGTCACAATAAGGGAACCCCAGTAATATGCTCGTTCTAAAAATTGCGTGTGCTTCTTTATTCTCTGTAAAAAGCAGAAGTATGTGAGGTGGGAATAATAATGGTAATAACAAAGATCATGATAATAACAGCAGCTATCATTTTAGGTAGAATGCAACCATCATATTAGGAAAGCACTGTCCACTTTCCCATTTTAGAGACTGAAAACTGAGCCTCAGAGAGGCTGACTTGCCTAGTAACGGTTACAATAGCTGTTAAGGGATAAAGAGAAAGCCTCAATCCAGGTCTACATCCTTCAAATTCCTTGCTCTTCACATCACTCCATGTTATATAAAGAAATGTAGGTATGAAATTTTCACTGATTAACTCACATTAAGGCTGTCACTATTCATATGTATGACTTCTTAAAAAAAAACTTTAAACAATTTTCTAGAGTTGAGTGATATTCAGACACAACAGAAAACATGAATTTGAGAGTAATTACTACAACCATCATTGGGTCAGTTATAAATTAGACCTAATTATTCAAGTCTATCAAGATTGGGAAGCACACCCGCAGTGATGATGATAGTGGAATTTGGTGGATATATGTCCTGGGCTCTGAAGAATGGGGTGATAGATGGTAATTATCATTAGGGACTTTTGAATAATGATGTTGGAATCTTCTCACTCGTTAGAGCAAACAATTCAATGGTCATTAGAAGTGGCTGTGAAAAGCAATGAAATACCATCAGAAAAGGAGTAACGCTTATTACTGTAGTAACCTATTATTTCCACAATGGTGGTGTGATTAAGAAATCAACATCAGACATTATTCCCCATCGACTGTGGCTTTTAAAAGCTGGTGGCAGTGGCCACAAATTAAACTTGGAACAATTTCCATACCTTTAGTGGAATTCACATAGCACATACCATGTTCTTTTCCAACTGTGACTTTAATTTGAATATTATCAGGGGTAGGTCAAAACAGATATGCTATAAATCACTCCAAAAGTTTGGTGAGAGCTGGAGGCACATGCACAGCCCTTACTATGGAAAGGAAACTGTGTTTTCGTAATCATGCTTTGTAACTAATCTCTCAGGAACAAGAACATAGATGCTATTGTCACTTTTTTCTTCCTCATGCACTGCTTGTAAATTCAAATTGTAGAAGAGTAATGCATCACATCACGAGGAAAACGCCAGATTCAACGCAAGCAGGAGAAACGGTGTAGATCACATTGTAAATTATAAGATGCAAAAACAGTACTAGAGGATATTAGGCTTAGGGAAACACATTCTCATTCTTTTGAATAAGAATTGAATTCCTAAAGTCTGACCTAAACGACAATTATAATTGGATATTTAAAATGAAAAATACGGAGAAAACCTACAAGTGATAAGTCAGTGATTATGCACTTGCTAAAAACATGTGCTTGGCATTTTTTAAAATTTTCCTAATTAAATCCTAATTAGAATGTGTATTGGAGTGTTAATTTTTGATAGCTATACCTCTGGGGCATTTTTACACCTTCAGTAGCCTAAGCTTACTCAGATATGTAAGAGATAATTATCAATTAAAGAAGTACCAGGTTGTTGGCTTGGAGAGTTGCTTATGTGTGGTTTCTTTCTGCCTCTGTCTAAATGGCCCTGGGGACCTCTCTTACTGGGAACTGTAACATCTTTTGCTGCAATATTGGCCACTTCAGCTGCCCTATACGTAAAGCATGACTTTGTCTGCATGACTCCAGGTAGGTCTCTCCTTCCAAAGAAAAGAGAAACCTGCATAGATGCTCAGTGAATCTGAAAGTAAAGTTGACAGCCAAACAGAAGTATTCTAAAACTGTGAGTCCACACAACAACTCAGAGTATGCCAACATGAAATCATTTGAAGTCCACTTTAGCTTGACACTTTATGCATTAAAACTAAATGATGGGTTTTGTCATGAAAATTGGGAATTATCCTAATTGCTTTCCCAAGATTTTTTCTTTTCTTATCTTTCTTTCTTTTTTTTTCTAGAAGTCAATTTTTGTACGTTGAATGCTTTATTACAAAGATAAAATAATAAGAAGAATACTTAATTTAACTGTCACCATTTCTGTACTTCTCTGATATATTTACATTATTTGGTTGGGCAACTTGCTGAGTTACCTAGTATTTAAAATATTGTTTCTAAAACTTTGCTACCATAAAAGTATTTGATTAAATAATTTATTGATTTATACAAACTTTGGGATAGGAAACTCTGAATTAATTTAATATGGTCCATTTTTCCATAACAAATTTTCTCTATAATCTTTCTCTTTTTTTAACAGAGTCGTGATCTGCCAGCCAGGTTGGAGAGCAGTGGCACAATCTCGGCTCACTGCAACCTCTACCTCCCAGGCTTAAGCAATTACCGTACCTAAGCCTTCCAAGTAGCTGTGTCTACATGTGTGCACCACCATGCCCAGCTAGCTGTTCATATTTTGTAGATTTTGTTTTAAAATAGCTTTCTTCTGAATACTTAAAGTATTTGTGTTTATGACATAATTTTTTTTTTTTTTTTTTTGAAATGGAGTTTCACTCACGTTACCCAGATTGGAGTGCAATGGCGCGATCTCGGCTCACCGCAACCTCCACCTCCTGGGTTCAGGCAATTCTCCTGCCTCAGCCTCCTGAGTAGCTGGGATTACAGGCACGCGCCACCATGCCCAGCTAATGTTTTGTATTTTTAGTAGAGACGAGGTTTCACCATGTTGACCAGGATGGTCTCGATCTCTTGACCTCGTGATCCACCCGCCTCGGCCTCCCAAAGTGCTGGAATTACAGGTTTGAGCCACCGCGCCCGGCCTATGACATGATTTTTTAAAGATATGGAATACTTACTCCATAATCCCAGACCTCTCCCAACATTTTCTTAGAGAAAGGCTAAATGTGTTTCCATTTGCATTAAAACTCTCTGATATCCTTTTTCCTCATATTGCCACCATCTTAGACTTTCTTTTTGAATTGTCTGTCTTCCAAGTAGCCAACAGTTTTGATCACCTTATATGTTAAGACCTTAAATTAGGTATTGAGTAAGACAAATAAAACTCCAAACTCACAAAGCTTATAGTCTGGAAAGCTAAGTAGTTATAATAATAACAATTAGACTTGCATTCTTGATGTGTTCCATATACTCTATGGTTTCTTCATACACAAGTTCTCATATCATCACCTCCAGCAACTTCCACATCTAAGGTAGGCATTTTCTACATAGTTTATCCATGTGTAACTGAGAATCTGGAAAGTTAAGAAACTGTTTAGAAGTAGCAGAGTCTGCTGGGCATGGTTTCTCATGTCTGCAATCCCAGCATTTTGGGAGGCCGAGGTGGGGAGGACCACGAGGTCAGGAGTTTGAGACCAGCCTGACCAACATGGTGAAAACACATCTCTACTAAAAATACAAAAATAAGATGAGTGCAGTGGTGGGGGTCTGTAATCCCAGCTATTCTGGAGGCTGAGGCAGAAAAATTGCTTGAACTCAGGAGATGGAGGTTGCAGTGAGCTGAAGCATCACTGCACTCTAGCCTGGGCTATAGAGCGAGACTCCATCTCAAAAAAAAAAAAAAAAGAAAGAAAGAAATAGTAGCAGCATCAGGAAATGTCATGCCTATCAGGAACAGAATAAGGAGACATCTTGAAGCCTTATGTGAATAGTGGTTAAGGGCATTTGAGGTAAGAATTCTGGGTAAAAGGGGATTATGAGTATTGTGATGGTATTGTTGGAAAAAGGTAGAATAGGATATTTTTAATGTTGTCAAGTGAAAGAATAAGAAAGAAGAAGGACAAGCTCACATTCAGGGAAGGTAGTTTCTATCAAAGGGATAATTTTTCTGTAAGAAATTTCTATTAACATAGATGGATTTTGTTTTTTATAAAGTTTTAAAATTTTTATTTCTCAAAAATGTTGAGTTTGAGGCTTACCAATAATTTGGAGAGATCAGAAGACAGTTCTTTCTCCCCACTAGTTTGCTGTCTGCTAGTATATCTCATTTATTCATTTTTAACAACTGCCATTCTATGTATACATTTTCTAACACTGATAGGTTTAATTTCTTACCACTTGTCTCTTACCTTTGCATTCAGAAATAATGCTCTGTCTGTAATAACAGGTTCCCTTCACAAACCTTCACATGGATCTAATGTGTTCAATTCCATCCTTTGTCCTACTCCAAATCCTGAACCTAGACAATTTCAGTATGTTCATGTTGAGTATTGCCCTTAGCTAGAGTATATGCTATTTGGGGTGGCATGCAATACAATTCTAGGAGTCAGAGAATGAATAGGTTCTCTCTACTCATAAGTACCAGAAGCAATGTCATCTCAAATAAGGATTCCAGGGTCGTTGGCCTAGGCAATCAAGCCTAAGTGTGTATTTAGCCTTGGAAACTTGCAATATTGACCACTGATGGTTGGGTGTTCCATGGGTCTCTCTTTATTTTAGGTAAGTCATCTCCTTTGCTCTATTCTTCCAGTGATTCAGAATTTAACTAACATTGGGGAATCTTTGGAGATACTCACCATTGCTGACTTGAATTGTAAACAACATAACCTTTGGGAAATGTTTTCAATAATGGATTTTTTGTCAAGTGGCAATACTGTCTGATTTTTAAGCATTATGAAGAGGGTAAGATAGGAGACATTCTGACATGAGTTCCTCAAACCTTGGAGCATGAAACAAAACAAGAAAGAAACTAAAATTCATATTAAGTATTTTCACTAACATTTTTATTGACTTTTCAGCAAAATCAGAGAATAGTTGTACCCCAATTTTATAGATTGGAATGTCTAAAGTTCATAATATTAAGTGACTCACTCAAGGTTCCATAGCAAGTAAGTGATGGAGCCAGGATTTAAATTTAATTATGAATTCAAACCATATTCTTGTATATTCCAAAGCCTCATTTACCAATCTCACTTACCCAGTGTGAAACAAACAAGAAAGTCTTTCCCTCATGGCACGTCCATGGTTTCATACTTTTCACTTCTATTTATACTCTTAATAAATCCTTCAGTACAGTCAGTTTAAAAATCACACTTTCTTCTTACTTCTCTCTCTGCAATAATAGCAAAGAGCAACTGTCAGCAGCTGTGAAAGTTTACAGATCATTATATTCTCCTCTACAATGCACCCTCTGAAATGCTCTGGTGTCAAAGGACCCCCTCTTTCCCATCTGAAAGAAATCTGTTTCAGAGCACTTTTGTCCCAAACTAGTAACTTAGTCAATTTCCTCCAATGTGCAATTAACCTAAACAATTCAGGAAATAGAGGCCACTGTGAGATCAATTACATCCAGGCTTCTCTTTATATCTGAATCCAATCTTCTCACCTACCAGGCTATTTGCCTTTTCTTAAAGTCCTTCACTGAGTCCCTGAAGGCTCTGGGATACATGGTTCTTCAATAGACTTTACAAGACAGCACGTTTTGTTTGTGACTAATCAAGGGGGAAACATTATACCAATCCACATATCTATAACGGCATTACTATCTACACATACACATATTAACACAAGCGCATGTTATTTTACATGTGAAATGCCTTTTAATTCATAATTTCCAAGTCCAGAGATGGAAAATGATGAATCATCTCTTAAAACCCTAGCTTAGTTACCACACTTACACGAAATTCTAACCTGAGTAACCGACAAAATTAATCGTGTTGTATTTAAATTCCATTTGTTTCTCATGCATTCCATAAAAACTACAGTTTAGTACTTTTATTGTACATTTCAATTTTTTTTAAATGGTATCTTGCTTTGTCATCAGGCTGGAATTCAGTGGCACAATCTTGGCTTACTGCAACCTCCACCTTCCGAGTTCAAGCAATTCTCCTGCCTCAGCCTCCGGAGTAGCTGGGATTACAGGCACCCACCACCATGCCAAGCAAATTTTTGTATTTTTGGTAGAGATGGGTTTTCTTTTTTTTTCCCATTTATTTATTTTATTGCATTTTAGGTTTTGGGGTACATGTGAAGAACATGCAAAATTGTTGCATAGGTACACACATGGCAGTGTGATTTGCTGCCTTCCTCCCTAGAGATGGATTTTCACCATGTTGGCCAGGCTGGTCTTGAACTCCTGACCTCATCACCTGCCTGCCTCAGCCTCCCAAAGTGCTGGGATTACAGGCTTGAGCCACCATACCTAGCCTCCAAAGTTTTACACCTCCATATCACTTGCTGTCGTATATGCTCTAGAAGGCAGAACTGTGTCATTACCAGCTAAGTATCTCAGCACATAGTATAATTCTTGGCACATATGTGTTGATCAATATGCACTTGCTTATTCATTTATGTATACACCTGTTTAAAATTATATTCAGCATTTTCTATGGCCATATAATAGGAATATTTCTTAGATGACCCTCATTGATTCCTATCTCTTGGCATTTATGTCTTTGTGTTATTCCCTGTCCTTGAGTGTGGGCTGTACTTAGAGATTAACGAATAGAATACAGCAAAAGTTATGTAATATCTTTTCTATCATTAGGTTACAAAATACTGAAGATTCAAACTTATTGGCAGCTTCTCTTCCTTTCTGGCTTTAAGGAAGCAAGTTGACATGTTGGAGAAGCCCATTTGAAAAGAAACTGTTGGCCACATAACTACTAATTCTAGAAATGGCCCCGTATTCTATGTATGTGAAGCCCTTTCGAAATGATCTATCAGTTCTATCTGTTGGCCTATAACAAACTATTCTAAAACTTAGTGTCATATAACAACAGTTATTTATTAGGTCTTATATTCTCAATTGGCTTAGTGGCTCTGAAAGGTGCAATGTGGCTGTAGTCACATAGCTGAGAGTTAGTCCAGGCTATCAGCTCTAGTGTCTTGGATCTCTTCCATGTAAGTCCTCAGTGGAATGCACAGAATTTCTTATGTGGTAGCTCCAGGTCAGGGTCCCAAGAAGGGCAGATGCAATACACAAGGAGCTTTCAAGCCTCGGCTTACTGTGTGTTTGCTGATGTTCCATTGGTCAAGGGCAATAACATGGCCAACTCCAAAGTGAAAACGAGAGAGACAAATACAAACTTATGGGTGACTGAAGTAAAGTTTTTATTGGAGATCACTGCTGAAAGAATTTACAACCAATGGTATTGACATTTAGATTAATAGAAATGGCCATAGAATGCTCGAGCTTATAGAGATGCTACGGGACAGGTAGTTCAATCCCATCATCCTCTAAATGAGATAACAAATGTGATGAGACCAAAACAATTACTTAAGTAGAAAACATAGTCAATATGAAAAATTCAGATTCTTTTAAATTAAATTCGTATTATCTTTGTTCTATAAGGTACATTATTTGACTGTCAACATCAAGCCATTCAAAAGATTGTAAAAAGAAAGAAGTGACACCATGCCACTCTGGGTTGCTGAATACAATTCTAAAATACCTGATCCCTTTTTCTTTTGCTTGGGCTATTTTAGTTCAGAAATATGTTAACGTTCTATAATTAGAAATTTACTGTATCTCCAACTATGCTGTAATGTGCCAGTTATTTGAGGGGTCACTACATTAAACTACCAAATAATGAGTTATCTCCCACTAGCAATTAGAATCTAGTAATCTAAATCACTGTTATTGTAACAGTCCACTTTCAGTGCAAATAGAAAAATGTTAGTGAGCCCACATTCAAGTAAACACCTAATTTTTAATCTTCACCTGAGTTGAAACTATTATTGCTTTAAACTTTCTGTTCTAAAATAAACCTAGCCAGGCTGTGGGTACGGATCAGCACAAAGGCTTTTGCTATGCAGGTAAATGCTTCTGAATTTTTAAGCTTGGATTACTATAACTTTTATTTTCTGGAGTTTTGCTCATGGTGATTTCTCAGATACAGCTCTTGGAGAACGCAGAAGTTGAATCTTTGTGAGAATGCACCTGGCTTGGGAAATTATTCCTATTTTGACATTCATGCACAAGGCCCTATCTAGTCTTCAATGATAGGATTTATATTTAAGAACTGGAGAGACAGTGACTTTCTGCTTTCAGCTAATGCTATGCTTACAATATTTCCTACAGTCTGAATCATAACATTTTAGTCACAAGCTTGTGTTTCAAATTTTACTTTTCTGACTAAAAATAAATTATGATCAATATTGAATAAAATAACCTGCCATGTCTCTTTGACATTAATTTAAAAAAACTCACTAACCAACTGCTATTTTTTTTACTACTAATTTCATTTCATTTTAGAACAAGCATTTACTCTTTAAAGCCTATTCTTTGTCTATATATTCTATAACATAATTTGTAAATTATATTTTGTCTTTTAAATAGAATATGCTCTTATAAATCTTAGTTGAAGGAGTAAGAAAGAGAACCTTAGCCAAAAGAATTATTTTTAAGTACCAGTTCTATCATTTATTTGGTGTTTGGTCATGAAGAAACCCTTTTACATATTTGTCCCTATGCTTATTTGTACATAAAATGGGAAATTTTGGGCCAGACATGGTGGCTTATGCCTACAATCTCAGCATTTTGGAAGGCAAAGGCAGGAGGATTGCTTGAGGCCAGGAGTTCAAGAATAGCCTGGGTGGCATGGGGAGACTCTGTCTCTATTATAATAAAAAAAAAAAAAAAGGAAGGAGAGGGATATAGATTTTGTTTTCTAGAGGGAAGTTATTTAAAAATAGACCACTTGCTGTATAAAGAATGGCTTGAAAATTATGTTTCTGTAAGCCACTATTGCTTAAAATAAGAATTCCTTTTACATAGCATTATGGCTCTCTATTTTGATGTTGTTGGTGTACTTCTAAGATTGGCCATAACATGCTCTTTCATAGAGACTACATCTTATTTATCTTTATATTCCTGATAGAATGCATAATTATTCAAAATTTTACAAATGATTATTCATGCTTTACATGTTGACTGAGTTAACAATACATCCTACATTAGCACCTTTTCTTACCTTCCCTGTGTCCTTTCCTCATTTCCTTGTGCTTTTAGAATAAACTACTTATATTTCCCTCCTTGACGCAGGATCCGCTCTGGAGGAACCCAAACTAAGATACGTTTTTAGACATGAACTCAACCAACAGGTAGTTAAAATCATGTATCCTTATGAGAAATAAAGGAAATAGATGTTGCTTTTCATTGTAAGCCTTTAAGTACTATTTGACTACTAATAAATGCTGTTTCGATAGTCAAATAGATATTGACCAATGATAAGGATAGATTGATATATTAATAGACAGAGATAACAGGTCGGTCTTTGTCACAGCTGGTAGTTAATCCAGCCAATTTATAAAAATCACTGCAGGAATCAACCGTGTAATTAATAAATCCAAAATTTTCTCCAAATACCAAAGCCAGGGTGGAAGGGTAGATGAGACACAAGAAATAACAGAAAGAAAGGGTGCTTGGGAAATTTCTGAGGTCACAACCCAGCTTAGCCTTTTAGATTCTCCCCCAAGCTCCTTCTTGTTAAACTTCAACTGTGTTCTCAGTACAAGCTCCTGATAAAATCCAGCCTAGTTCCTGTATCTTTCACTTGGTGTCAAGAAACTAAAAACTGTAGTATCTCCCTGTATCATCATTACATTTCCAAATTTTTGCTGACTGAGAAGTACACAGCTTGCTGACTGAGTCATGCTCACCTAATTCTACTGATTTAGTGTATTTCACTTCTGCTAATATGACTCAGTGTTTATTTTCAAACACACAGTACTGCATGGTTATATATTTTCCTCTAGAAATCCTTTAAACAATTACATGTTATATACTTCTCACTTAACTTAATAAATTCCTGTACTTCACAACAATAGATCCCCCTTCTAATCAATATAAAAATATATTCTTCTCACTGTTTAGGCTAAAATTGATTCTCCAAGAAGGCACACCTATCTTCCAGTATCCTTTTGTTGCTGTCATACCCCAGGTAGGCAACAATATATTTCTAATTGGGTGTTACAACACACTTTGAACATTATAGATCACCCTCTTCTTAAGCAAAAATAGCCCTTATTCTTTTGAGCAAGGTTTGAGATATTACAAATGTTTTCCTGGCTGATGGATTCCTGGCTGGATTTGCCTGACTGTCATGAACACATGGAAACCATCTAGAGACTAATATAGCGAAGTTGGATTTTTGTGATCCTGAATGAATGGGTCTGCTACCAATATGCTGACATTGTATGTAGACTGAATTTTTCACTGACGATAACAGTCACAACAAAGCAATGCTTTTAACTCTTAACTCACTTTTTGAGTCACACAGCATTGAGTTGTCCCCAGCAGCAGCCTAGTTTGGGATTACAAACTCCTAACTGAATCATGGGCTCATTTATGACAAATTTCAGAAAGATGAATGTTTTCATCTTAAGGAACAGCTACTCTTAATGCCAAGCTTCCAAATATTTATTGAAATATTAATCAGGGCCTGGCGCGGTGGCTCAAGCCTGTAATCCCAGCACTTTGGGAGGCCGAGCCGGGTGGATCACGAGGTCAAGAGATCAAGACCATCCTGGTCAACATAGTGAAACCCCGTCTCTACTAAAACTACAAAAAATTAGCTGGGCATGGTGGTGCGTGACTGTAATCCCAGCTACTCAGGAGGCTGAGGCAGGGGAATTGCTTGAACCCAGGAGGCGGAGGTTGCGGTGAGCCGAGATCGTGCCATTGCACTCCAGCCTGGGTAACAAGAGCGAAACTCCGTCTCAAAAAAAAAAAGAAATATTAATCAGAAGAAGACATGAGGGTTGATGGTCGGGACAGAGACCCAGTCCAGGGAGCTTACAGAACCAGGCACACAGACTGATAATAATTTACAGAAAAATATGACCATATAATGGTAAGATAAAATGTTACGAGAAACACTTTGAACTGTAACATCTCCCCTCCAACCCAAAACTGTGAGATAGCCATGAGACCAAAAAATTACTTGAACAACTCCAGTATGAAAAGTAGATGAGTTTATTAGGAATTAACATACAAGACACTTCTGGACAGTTACAGATCAACTCTAGAGAGCCTGTAGGCTCTCGTCTTTAAACTACTTTTAGGCTAATATTCTGGATTTTTGCTTACTGTGCTTAAGGGATGTGACTGTCTTTCTCAGTAGGTTCACAGATGCTCTCTGGGATGTTGAGGTTCCCAGGAATGTCTGCTCCTCAGCTGGGTACCATGGCCTGCCTCACTGCCTGGCCTTCAACTTTCGCTAAGCAGGCAAATGCACCCTTAAGTAACCTGGTAGGGAACTTGCCACTCTACATAAAGAAGGTAGGGCATGCAGCAATAACTGGTCTGGAAGACGAGAGAAAACTTCCCTGAGATCTGAAGGATATATATTAATTCCCTAAGTGAAGTGGATGATGCTGCTGACAGTAGAAATAATGTTTTTCCATCTATTTGCGTCCCCTCTTATTTTCTTGAGCAGTGGTTTGTAGTTCTTGAAGAGGTCCTTCACATCCCTTGTTGTGGGTAGCGGAATAGGGCAGGGATAGCATTAAGAGAAATACCTAATGTAGATGACAGGGTGAATGGATGCAGCAAACCACCATAGGACGTGTATACCTATGTAACAAACCTGCACACTCTGCACATGTACCCCGGAATTAAAGTATCATAATAAAAAATAAATAAATGATGCTTTGTGCGGTAGAAACAGCATGAGCAAATGTTCTGAGTCAGAGAAGAGTTGCCTCAAGAACAGAGATAACAGATCAGAGACTGAATACCATATCCAGCAAACACATTTTGTTTTACAGCACAATATTTTTTTTCCTATTAGCTGCTGGCCCAGATTTAAATGTTAAGAGATAACACAGAAAACTCTACATATCTACTTTCAAATGGAAACTAAGATGAAGGGGAAATACTGCAGCCATATCCTTGTAGAGCACTGATTAGCTTAACTGTTTGGTCTTCGTCAGATGGGTTATTCTCTATTCTCTCTCCCTCTTGCCATAGTTCACACATATTATTGTATATTGCTTTACTGAATTCTGGTCTGGACAATTAAATATTAATTACCACGCTACTATGTCAGCACCATAATTATTCAAGACATGGTGTAATCATTTCACCACTGTGTCCCCAACAGAAAACCCAGAATATAATATAAGCTAAAAAATAAACTATACTGAATGGAGTATAGATGAAGCATTTTGAGGGACAAATGTAATCTACAGAGTGATACAGAAGGAGAAATGTAAACACCACAAGAAAGGAGATTGAGAATTAGGCATGAGACTGTATTAAATCATTTTTACGTTATCATAAGGCAAGAGAAAACCATCAAAACATGGAAATCTAGAGAGTGAAGATTAGACTGACCAAATAAGAACTCCACCACACTGAGGGGGAAGAAAATATTACATATGTGGTATACTTCAGAGTTTACAAAGTATATTCAGTGTACCTGTTTTTTAGTTTTTAATGCAAATTGTGAGGTATATGTTGAGATATCTCATCTATGTCCAGAGGGAGAAACCAAGACTCAGTTCAGTGACTTGCCCTAAGCCACAGGGCTGGTAGATTTCTAGAGTTAAAAATCTCCCACTATTATTGCGTGGGAGTCTAAGTCTCTTTGCAGGTCGTTAATAAATTGCTTTATGTATCTGGGTCCTCCTGTATTGGGTGTGTATATATTTAGGATTGTTAGCTCTTCTTGTTGCATTGATCCTTTTACCATTATGTAATGCCCTTCTTTGTCTCTTTTGATCTTTGTTGGTTTAACGTCTATTTTATCACAGTGGGAGACTTTAATACTCCACTGTCAATGTTAGACAGATCAATAAGACAGAAAATCAACAAGATATCCAGGACTTGAACTCAGATCTGGACCAAGCAAACCTAATAGACTTTTACAGAACTCTCCACCCCAAATCCACAGAATATACATTCTTATCAGCCCCACATCATACCAATTCTAAAACTGACTACATAATTGGAAGTAAATCACTTCTCAGCAAATGCAAAAGAATGGAAATAATAACAAACAGTCTCTCAGACCACAGTGCAATCAAATTAGAACTCCGGATTAAGAAACTAACTCAGAACCGCACAACTTCATGGAAACTGAAAAACTGGTTCTTTAATGTTGACTGGATAAACAATGAGATGAAGGCAGATATAAAGATGTTCTTTGAAACCAACAAGAATGAAGACACAACATACCAGAATCTCTGGGACACTTTTAACACAGTGTATAGAGGAAAATTTATAGCAATAAATGCCCACATGAGAAGCAAGGAAAGATCTAAAATCGACACCCTATCATCAAAATTGAAAGAGCTAGAAGAACAAGATCAAAAAAATTCAAAGGCTAGTAGAAGTCAAGAAATAACAAGGATCAGAGCAGAGCCGAAGGAGAAAGAGACACAAAAAACCCTTCAAAAAGTTAATAAATCCAGGAGCTGATTATTTGAAAAAATCAACAAAATAGACCACTAGCCAGATTAATAAAAAAGAAAGAAGAAAAGAATCAAATAGATGCAATAAAAAATGATAAAGGGGATATCACCACAGATTCCACAGAAATACAAACTACCATCAGAGATTACTACAAACAATTCTATGCACATAAACCAGTAAACCTGGAAAAAAAAATGGATGAATTCCTGAACACTTGCACCCTCCCAAGCCTAAACCAGGACGAAGTAGAAACCCTGAATGGACCAATAACAAGGGCTGAAGTTGAGGCAGCAACTAATAGCCTACCAACCAAAAAAAAGCCCAGATCCAAATGGGTTCACAGCTGAATTCTACCAGACATGCAAGAGGAGCTGGTACCACTTCTTCTGAAACGATTCCAAACAATACAAAAAGAGGGAATCCTCTCAAATCATTTTATGAGACCAACATCAACCTGATACCAAAACATGGCAGAAACTCAACAAGAAAGGAAAACTTCAGGCCAATATCCATATTGAACATAGATGCAAAAATCTTCAATAAAACTGTTTTGATTTTTAGATGTCACCAAATAAGTGAGGACATATAATATTTGTCTTTCTATGCCTGGCTTATTTCACTTATTATAGCAACCTTCAGTTCCAACCATGTTGTTGTAAATGGCAGAGTTTCATTCTTTTATGTGGCTAAATAGTACTCTATTGTGTATATGTACATTTTCTTTATCCATTTGTCTATTGATGAACACATAAGATGTTTTCAAATCTTGGCTACTGTGAACAGTGCTGCCACAAACATAGGAGTGCTGGTATCTTTTCAACATACTGATTCCTTTTTTTTTTTGGAAATATACCCAGCAGTGGGATTGCCGGATTTAGTAGCTATATATTTAGTTTTTTGAGGAATCTCCAAACTGTTCTCCATGGCAGTTGTACTAATTCACAATAACAATTGCATGATGCTCTCCTTTATTAACTATGGAGTAAAAAGGAAACATGTCTATATTATGTAAAAATTGTAAAATACTCCCAAATTAGAGAAACGTACCTCTAAATTAACATTTTAACTTAGGAAAATCCCCACATTATTACTTCAGTTATATATTTGAATAAATTTACTTGCTATAAAGTATATTAATAAGTAATAACAGAAACTTGCATATGGCCTACGATTATTTCTATTTTGCTTATCTTTAATTATTTTTTCCTGCAGCTAGAGTGATATTTTCAAAACAATAATCAGAATTTTTCATCCCCTAATACATATTTTTAAAGAACATCTGTTGCTGTTAGAGCAAATCTCCACAACACCATGACACAACAATCTGGTTCTTGTATATAATTACAATCTCTTCCTCAACAGCCCCATTTCCCCAACTCCCTACAAAGAGTGCTCCAGCCACAATTAATGCCCCTTCTGTTTTTCACACACGCTTAGCTTTTAGAGTTTGCACTTAGTGTTTCCTCAACCTGAAATGCTCTTTGAAAGGCCTTCACAAGTCTAGTCTGTTGTTGTCTTTAATATCTCAGCTCAAATGCCACTTCTAAGTTTTGGGAATGGAACACAAATTAAATGAAAATATAAATCCCTGGGTTCTTGTGCCAATCTTTGTTGTATTTGCTATGAAAAGCAGGCCTTGTCTTTTCTTTCTTTGCTTTTCTTTTCTTTTTCTCTTCTCTTCTGTTCTCTTCCCCTCCCTCCCTCCCTCCCTTCCTTCCTTCTTTCCTTCCTTCCTTCTTTCTTCTCTCTCTCTTTCTCTCCTTCTTTCTTTTTTTTTTTCCCCCGCCTGTGTTATAAGGACGTAGTTTTGATGGCTGAGTTTTCCTAGTTCTTATTGGGTTTGAGCAGTGGAAGGCACTGACAGGATTGGAAGACAAAGGAAAGAGATGCCATTTCTGGCAGTGTCTGCACACCGACATGTCTGCTTGAGGTTACAATGACTTCAGTCGGCCCTCAACAATTTTAGCATCCACTCAGGGATTTGGATTCCTATTTATGGTAACAAAGCCTCCTCTCTCTGTCCTCCAGGAAGTACAATTTTTAAAATTGTATAAGACGCCCAATTTGTAATTTGTTGTTTGTTTTTAATTCTCAAGCTTTGAAGGTGTTGATGGTATTTTCAAGTATTGATCACTGTTATCTTGCCAAGGCAGAGAAGTAGATGTATTGCTTTTTCCACCGACAGTTTTTCAAAGTATCTGAAGGCCACAACTATGTAATGACAGAGTGTTTTCTTCTTCCAGCTGCCTAATTCCTAAGAAACAGTGTTTCACGGGTTACCTCTAAGATGTCTTTGGGTACTAAGAATCATATAAAGTATCTAATTTGGCTTTTGTTCAAAATTATGATTAAGAACTTGTAAAACAATATCTGAATACTGTTGTTATCCTTCGGAAATGAAAACTTCCTCAAGAGTAAATTGTGTGTATAAAAAAGTAAATAAAAAGAACTTATTCTTATAATGACCTTTTTGGGATATGTCCAAGTCTGGTGGTCTGCTCAGTCTTGCTGTATAAAGACCTGGATTTCAATGTCAGACCTTCAGTAATTTGTTTTGATGGTTTATTCCATGTTCTTATCTTAATTGTCCACGGAGACGTCCATAATGTAATTAAGCCTTTAGATTACTTTGCAAACATTTCCTTACCTTCCATATTCTTGATATCTCTGTGATACTAGACACTAATATATCAACAGCCAATGTTGAATGAAATAAAAGTTTAATTTAGACATTTAGGAATGTTGTAACTAGAACGGTTAATAGAAAAAGTATAGTATCTAGTAACTCTGACATGGAGATAAGAAAACTTACAAAATATATGAAGTAAAAAATTATTTCAGTTTTGAAGTTAGTTTGGTAAGTGACACTTGGGAGAAGAAGCCCAATGTGAGGTAAAACCTTTTCTTTTACCTTTTCTTTCTTTGTTTCTTTCCTTTTCTTTCTTTGCTTCTTTCTGTTTTATTTTGTATTTTTTGTCTGTTTGCTTGTTTTTTCTTTTGTTGTTGTTGTTTGGCTTTACTGAAATAACATTTACCCTGGATCTTCTGACCCCTTTTATTTTTGTTAAAGAGAATAAAAAGAGTCTCTGAGTGTCTTAAAATATGTTCCATTCCTCTGGAATATTCCTACTCTTTATACCATCAAAACTCTGACAGAGTTGGTATTTTCATGTATCTCAAAGTGCTTTTGGCTTTTAAATTATTTCATTATGTTCCTCTTTCTTGTCATTTTAACAGAAGAAAACAGAATCCCTGACTGCATGGTCCCCCTTCCTCTATCACTCACCTTCTGGTAAGACTTTTCTGTTTCTTTCATATTTCTTGTTGCCATCTTGTGATTCTGATATTTCTTTGATGTGTATGCTGAAAATTGATGTAGAAATTCTGAAATGATCATTTTAAAAATTGCCTTCTGATACTACTAAATTTTTTGTTTATTAGCGCAAAAGTACCTACACACACACACACACACACACACACACACACACACACACACACACTTCAAAAAACCTGTGGGTCTCTCAATATAATGTATCTTAAATTCCCTTATTTATTCACTAAGTATATTACTAAACAATTTAAATCTCACCCGTTAAAAAAGTGAATTGGGTAAGTGAAATCTTGGCCTAAAAAAGAAGTCCTGCAAGAGCAATTGTTAATTCTACCTTCTCTTCCTCTCCGGCATCATACACTCATAGTCACATTTCCTTTTTGTCTTTTCTGTTGGTTGAATGTATCTAAAGATTTTCAGTCAAAATTTAGGTAAATTACCTAATGTTTGCTGAGTGTATTCTATGAAGAGTAAAGTAAGGAACAGTTTAGTTCAACTCTGTCTCCTCAACCACTCTATGATATTTGGAACCCATGAACATGTTGTTTTCCAAATAATTTAATATTTGAGAGGAGGCAAGGTTTATATTTTATATGTATGTATAATCATGTAAATGTATATACAGTGAATTGATATTTTGTCAGATGTTAGTAGAATGAAGGAAATCATCATAGTGATGCTTTTGACTTAGAAGGTCATAAATAACCCTTAAATCTTATTGCGGAAAACAGATTTGTCACAAATCTTAAGGGCATTGGCAAAAATACCCTTTGACAGTACAGATCTCTTAAGAGAGAGTTTTCTGGCATTAAGCACACAGAAGTGGCCTGTCTCAGTCTGCTTGGGTTGCTAAAACAAAACATACTAAGTAATTCACAAATAATAGAAACGTATTGCTTACAATTTGGGAGACTAGGAAGCTCAAGATCAAGGCACTAACAGGTTTGAAGCCTGGTGAAGGCCCATTTCTCATAGACATGTGTCCTCAAATGGCAGACGGTGTTAACAAGCTCCCTTAAGCCTCTTTTATAAGGACACGAATCTTATTCATGAGGGTTTTGCCCTAAAAAACTAATCATCTCCTAAAGGGCCCATCTCTTAGTACTGTTGCATTGGTGATCAGATTTCAACATATGGATTTTGTGGGAACACAAATACTCTGACCATAGCCTGCCTCAACTTTTGGGAGAAAGCTCCATCATGGATGGAAGTATCAGGGGGATTGAGGACTCCTCCTTGCATTTAATGGTGCTAACCCATCTTGGCAGCTTGGCACCTCTCTTGACCTATCTTGAAACCTAATTAGGGGATTAAATGAAAATAATCAGGAATTTGATTATTTTTGTGATGGCAAGAAATCTTGGAGGCTTCTCATTGAATAATATATTACATAATATGATCTATCAGAACAGTAGACTTTAGAGGTATTTTAGATCCATCTATTAAACTTTGCAAATTAGAAAACTGAGACTAAACTACTATAAAACTCTGTGAATAAGCAACATAGAGAGGGCCCAGAATCAAAGATTTCTTGTTCTTGGCTTATTGCTTACTTTTCAACATCATATTAATACAATCACAAACAAAAGTAGACATCACTGAGAAAAACATCTGAAGTTAGCCTTGTCATTATCACAGTAAACGTCACATTTTGTTTTCAATAAGAATTGATTCAAAATGAAGCATTTATGTTACATATATGTATTTTTTATTAAATGACACATTATGTGGGATTTTTCCCAAGCCAGATCACAATATAATAAAGCAATCCATCTTTCCCCAGCAGAGCACAACAAAGAAGTGGATCTTGAATGAAAATGTTAACATCAGACATAACCACTGAAAAGTAATAACACTACAACAAGATAAGGCAATTTACATGAGTATTTCATAAAGATTTTCCTCTGGAGAGTCTTATATAATTTTTCTCCTAAGCCTTGATTTTTTTTTTTTTTTTTTAGTTTTTTAAAAAGTGTAGTGATTAGTTACATTGCCTTTGAGAATTAGATACATATTTATATAGAAATAATGTCTTTGAATATCTATACAGAGATGATGCACAGGGAGAGCAACAGATATTCAGAATAAGAATCTCATTTCTATAGTATGCACCAATTGCATCAGCAGCTCATTGTAGTTCTTTTGCAGTGTGGACACATGAGCTCCATTAACATTTGACTCTGATTTGAAGCTATTGAATTTAGGAGGCTCAAGAAATCCACCTGAATGCCTTCTGCTTTCATGAGCAAGAATACCCGTAATGTCGTTTGTTCACAGCGTGTAGCTGGGCTACAGTAGGATGTAGACTTGGATATCCTGGTGTTGATTCCAAAAAGAATTTTAAGCTTTCTTTTAAAGTTCCCATGAGAGGTTTCATCTTCTTTTCTTGCTCCCTTTTTGCTTCTTCACAATGCCAGGCACCTTAAGAATCCCATTGGGTATCTATTGTCATTACAAACTTGTCTCTTGATATTTTGGCTTTACCTCCCACTTGTGGCCTAGAACCTGCCTCTTCCCTTGGAGCTAAGAATATAATTATCTTATCTAGCTTGACCTACTTCACTGTGAGGAATATTTTAGGACCTGTTCTATTTATCCTTCTACTTCTAAGTGTCTAAAACAACTTTCTGATTTGCTCTTGCACATTCTCCAGGACTAATTACAGCATCTATCTAGATTTTTGAGTCCCTAATAGAACTGCCCACAATCTTTTCCAGGAAGGAATCATATGGTTGACTGTACCTAGGTCAAGCCATGCAATTCAGCAAAACCAAGTTGCAGCAGGAAAGGGAAATCTTCAGATACCATTAGAGGAGGCTTACCTTACTTTCTCAAATTCCAGAACATGCCAAGATTTCTTGAGCATGAGCTGGTGCCAAGAGGTGGGCAATGAGTATATGGATGTGATAGCAAATGGTATTTTCCAAAGATGTGCTCACCAGTGTATATCATATCCCATTTACTCTTCTTACAGTATAACATTCAAATTTCTTGAACAATGAAAACACAGGGACACAGAGAGGGGAACATCATACACCAGAGCCTCTTGGAGGATGGGGGGAGGGGAGGAATTGCAGGGGGTAGGGGGATTGGGAAGGTATAACATTAGGAGAAATACCTAATGTAGATGAAGGGGGGATGGATGCAGCAAACCACCATGGCATGTGTGTACTCATGTAACAGTCCTGCATGATCTGTATATGTACCCCAGAACTTAAAGTATAATTTAAAAAAAAAAAAGGAAAAGAGAAAACATTCAAATTCCTCTATTAAGAGATAGGAGCTATATATATATATATTTTCCTTTAATTTAGGAGACCTTTGTTACTGCCTCGACTGGTGGAATATGGTACAAGTAATGCTCAGTGACTTCTGCGGCTGGTTTATAAAAGGCAATATGTCTTCTCCAAGCCTCTCTTGAGGTCCTGAACTACCCCAAGCTGATATGTGAGAATGCTGGCTGCCTGGGAGCCACCTCATGCCGCCATGTGGGAAGAGCATGTAGAAATAGGCGGAGATGACATGAAGAGTCTGTAATGTAAGAGTCTTCAGCTGTTTAAATCTTCCCAGACCAACCACTAAACATGAGTAGGCAAACCTTCAGATGATTCTTGTCCCCAACTTTCCAGTCACTGCAGCTGAACCTAGTAGACGGGAAAGAAGCTGACCATACTAATCCCTGAATTACTGTTTTGTGAGCAACGTAAGTGTTATTGTTGAAAACTGCTAACTTTAGGGTTGTTCTGTTATGAAGTCATAGCAAGTAAGATAGATATGTTCCTTGGTGTTCCCAAGGTTTTCAGATATTGAATTAGCTATCAAACTGAAATTTGCATGTCACTTGAGCCCCAGTATCAAGTGATGTGGGAGGTTAGAAGATCTGCCAGCATCGAGCCAACATTTCTACACAGCAAAGTTCAGTTGGAGATAAATGATTTCTGCCTTTCACTGAGGCTTATATTGTCAAATGTTTCACAGACTTCACCACTCCTAGCTCACTTGGTCATTTAGATTTACTGCTGGTGACTTTTGGCATTCTAATTTGGACTCTAGAAATGTGGAGTATGACTCTCCTTTCACTTTTTAAAAATTTTAAGTCAGTATAGGAAATTACCCTAGGAAATAAATACAGGTGTTTGACAGTGACATAATTTAATGCTTGGCCTACAAAGCAGTGTTTAGCTATTGCTAAGATTTACATTTAAAGAGGATCTGGGTTCAAATCTGTTTATTTTCATAGCCACAACAATTTAATAGCAGGCAGGCAATTAGGAAATTGTTTCATTTTTCACGTTTAGGAAGTGAAGGGTTATTGAAGTTGCAGGGGCAATCAAACGTCTACACCTTATTCTACATAAGCAGTAAAATGTGCCCCATTAATCCTCCTGCATTTCCTGGCTTCTGCTTGATCACTTCTTTGTTACTTCCATAGTTACCACCTATCTATATCTATTATAAAAATGAGTCTGATTCATTGGGTTCTGAAAAAGACATTTTCCTCTTTTGCAGTGCCCTTTAGGCAAATATTTACTCATCTGTTTGATTTTTATTCTTCTACAAAAGTAGCATCTTAATGAGACAGCCAGGTGGGAAGGGGTTCCCAGAGAAACTACAACCAGCCTGTGTACAGGGAGAGTGTGCACAGGGGTGGAGCCCCAGAAGTTCACTTTTTGCAGCTGGGGGAAGCCTGGCCGCTTCTCTTCCTGGGTGAAACCTAAAATTCAATCTGTGAAGTGGGAAGCATATACTAACAAGAGCCTCACTCTGGCTTTGCGGAGAGTCCCTGTTTCTCTTTTCTTTTTTTCCACCCAATAAATTCCATTTTTCTCCCCCTTCAAGTCATCTGCAAGCCTAATTTCTTGTGGTTCTATGACAAGGACCCCCCACACACACTTTTCTTCAGCTGAACTAAGGAGATAGTCCTACACCATTAGAACAAGCTGGCCTCAAGATATGTCTCAGGCACTTGTTCAGAACAGCGTTTGGGGACCATCTGAGAAGATTCCTTTGTTTTTCTCAGAAGAAAAACATTTTAAAATGAAGAAGAAAGAAAGGAAACAGACAGGCAGTCCATTCCAATTTTTCATCACTCTGTAGACAAAAAGAAGAGACTGGAAAGGCATGAGGAAGGAACAGTCCTACAGAGTTTGTCTGAATAATGGAGAAAGAGGCAGATCTGGAGGAATTTCCTGAGGCATGCTTGGAGAAGGAGGGGTTATCTATAATATTTCTTTCACAATCTAAACTGTTCCATCTTGACTCTTCAAGAATATTTCAACAATGAACAAGCCTGGAAGATACCAAGACAGAAAGAAGATTTCTTTTCTCAGCAAGAAAATAAAAACAATGTCCTCTTCTGGGCCAAAGGCAGGCGGGTTTACCAGCAGGACGTTTATAGGATTGGGGGTTTCTCAAGCTTGGGTGTCCTCTGGTGTGATACAAGCTCACTGTGTGCTACGTCCATCAGACCCACCCCGCATCACTCCCACAGGACTTGTGGCAGAAGGGGAACTAGAAAGAACGTGAAGCTTATGGAGCCTGCTGTGCTCTGAGAAATAAGGGTCTTTGTCTCTGACCCAGAAGTCTTGTGTCTTCTTCCAGCATCCATGAAACAGGGACAGGTTCACAAGTTATTTTGCAAGTGTGAGAAACCACAAAAGTAACAACAGTATTTCATTTGGTTTTAAAAGGATCTCGGACCACTAGTGATAGATTCTCTTTGATAAAGGGCTAGTATTTCTTTCTTTTGCAACAGGAGAAAGAAAGGTATATAGGTGGCTACTATCCCATTTAATCTATATTCATCACGTCACTCCAATTCATACTCCTGGGCACATGTGTTCAACGTGCTAAGGTCTGAAATTTGGAGTCAAAGCTGAATTGATCTGCAATTTGGGCTCTTTATGTCTTCCACTGGCTTCAAATTTAGTGCGTAAGAGAATCACATTCACCTGCCCTATCACAAGGCAGACAAAAGAAATTTGCCACTGCAATGGCACAGAGAAGATTCGAAGTGGAGGTCTCTGAAAAGTATTTTGGGGGGAAGACTGTGCTAGGCAACAGAAAATAAGTAAGTCTGTCAGTCAGTTGTGAGAACGCATTTGTTTAGAGGAAACAGCTTAAGGCAAGGTCAAGAGGCTAAGATGAAGCCAAAAATGTAAGTTTCTCATGCTTCTCATAACGGACAAATAAAGTAAGTCCTCACTGATTTCTTGCAGATAAGGATAACAGAAGCTTCTCACATCACACTCAGAGGTTCCCAACTCTTTTCACGGACTCTTGGTTTTCTAGAAGAGAAAGGAGGGTAATAACCTGATGTAAAAACTTCTCCAAACTCACTGCAGTAGAAAACGCTCCTTTGTTTCATAAAAATAAAAATATACACTTATACGTACACTTGCTTTTCTTGCCAAGATGAACTTACAACACTTTCAAAAAGTTTCCAAATCACGGGTATCGGCTGACTCCTTTCTATATATTTGGGAAATCACATTTCCACAGAATGGGGCCAATGTCTTTCCCGAAGGTTATATGACCAATACGTGATAGAGCTGGTTCTGAAAGCAGATGTGATGGACTGAATTGTTTTCCCCCAAGGCCATACGTGGAAGCCCAGAATCTGCTGTGTCTGTATTGGAAGATAGGGCCTTTTAGGAGGTTACTAAAGTTAAATGAGGTCACAAAGTTAAAGACACCTACTCCAATAGAATTGACATCCTAATAATAAAAAGAGACACCGGAAGTCGAATGTACAGAGGAAAGACCTTGTGAGGACAGAGTGAGAAGGTAGCCACCTGCAAACTAAGGAGAGAAGCCTCACTAGAAACCCACCCTGTGGACCCCTTCATTTTGAGCCTTAAGCCTCCAGAACTGTGAGAAGATAAATTTCTGTCTAAACCACCCAGCCTGTGGTATAATGTTATGGCAGCCTGAGCAGACTAATCACACCAGGGCTTCCATTTCTATACTCGCAGCTTTTCACTACAGCATGCTTTCTTTCATGATAACTGCCAAGACATCTTCAAATATAAAGGCATTCAAATCTATCAAAAAGTCATTCTTGTCTGCATTTGAGTTTTGCAGGGAAAAGGATAAAAGTAACTCATCGACTTATTTTTCATTTTTGCAGGTTATTTTCCTTATTTAGTGCTGGATAATGAAATGATAAAAGTGCTCAAACACTTTTTAGTTGGTTATGAAGATAAATCAATACTGCTTTGTGTTTCAAAAAGGAAAGGCATGCAAGAACGCCGAGGTATTAAACACAAGTGGATTGGATAGTTATTTGTGAGGGGTTGCTCACAATTGAATTACTATTTTAATGTCATAACATGGCAGCACTCAAGATTACCTTTCACATCTAATCATACCATTTACATGGAAGTGGGAAAATGCTTGTGAAGTGGCCAAATGCTATTCACCGAATGGATAACGATACCATTAGAAGTTGCTCTAGAGGAAAAATAATCAGATTCCCTGCCAGGCTCTGGGGAAATGTAATGTCCATTCATTTGGAAAAAAAAAAAAAAGAGAGAGAGAGAGAAAAAAAAAATCAAAAAGCAAAAATAAAATCTACAAAACATATATATTTTTAAGGCGGCAGCTTATGTCAAGACAGCAACAATAACAACAACAAAAACACCGTAAGCTTAGCCACTGCCTTTCGGCTCTAATATTGACTTTAATACTTAAGAGTTAGGTCTCACTGATTTTGACACTTGGAATACTAAAATTCAAAATCACTAACATGTAAGAACACTAGGCCTTGGGGTTTACATAAATTATTATGTCATTAATCTTTACCGAACCCTTTGAGAATAAGCACATTGCTATCATCCCCATTTTACAGAGGAGAGTGTTGAGGCTGAAAGAATGTGAAATCTGTCTATAGCTGGGAGATGGCAGAGCAAGGGTTTAAGAACAAGCCTTTATATCTCTATGGAAAAGTAGCACAGTGCTGTCACCAAGAGCTCTTACTGCATACCCCAAAGAAACATCAAGACAGATAGTGCACATTTAGGGTGAGGCCCAGGCCTCCTTACTCAGGCCCTGGGCTGCTTCTGTAGCCCATGCTCACACACCTACACCCTCTTCCCAATCCTCTAATCATAAAAAACTTACATTCACCAAACGTACCAGATTTTTTACGTCTTTCTGTCTTTGATTCTCTTGGAATGCCTTTCTATTTGTTTTACTTTTCTGGTTCACTTAACTCATCTATTGCAGCCTCCAGAAATACTTTTTCAACTCTCTCAAAGAGTTTGCTCTTTCTTCTTCATCTCCAATAGCATTCTGTTGCATCTCTCAGGGGGAGTATGGATTGACGCAATTAACTATTTACCTGTCTTTCCTGCTCAAATGTAAACCTTTGGAAACACAGATCTGCTTTTCAACATACCTGATATCTAAATACAGAAATGTTAGTATACTTTATACGCATTGTTTGTATTTATATTTTAACTTTTGTATATTAGCAAATACATAAAATTGAAATATTCTAGGATTACAGAAATCTACTCATCATAGTGAATGTTTATTTAGCATTTTCTACATCCAAGGTTCTGTGGTGAGCACTTTGTATATACTAACTGATATGATCTTTACATAGCCCTGTGATGATGGTACCACAAACTATGCCCCTTTTCTAGAGGAAGACATTGAGGCACAGAAAGGTTAAATATCCTGCCTAGGTTGACACAGATCTTAAGTGGAGAACGTGAATATTAAGTATAAAAATCTGACTCTACATTTTACATCATTAATCATTAAGCCTTTCTGAATAACTAAGAACTAAATATGCTGGAGCAAAGGAGAACTTCTGTGTTCCTGGGTGGCTGACTGTTCGGGATATCAAACAGAATTAGGTAACCCCTGTCCATGTAAAAAATCCCTCCTCTTCTCTTTAAAGGCTCTCTACATGTAATTGGATCCAGCAATAGCCTTCTAGTGTTGACAATTACAAAAACAAGCACCTATCATTTTAGAGCACCTATTTTCGTATGTTGACACTTGTATCAAGTGTTTAAAAAATGCACAATTCTAATAAGCACTCGTGAAATGAGTGGCCTGGAGCACCTGCCATGCAAGCGATTCTCTCAGAAATTCATTGTGATCTGTGTTTTTCAGCACAGAAAATCCAGAACTTCTCTTGAAATGGCACAACTGAGAAAGATGGATCCACCCTTTTAGTGAGGTCCTCATTGGCCTTCTGCAGATTAATGGACAAACAGACCTCAACGTAGCAGTTGACCTGCTGTGAGGAGGCGCTTCTCAGTTTACTGAATGGCCCTGTGTCAGTCTGATCCTATTTCCAGGTGAGGCCAAGAGGGGGTTAGACCAGCTGACTCTCACCCAAGGCCCCATCTGCCCTAGCATTTCGATGCAACCCAAGGTTATTGTTATAAACACAGGTTCATTTGTACTAAGGCTTTGGTTTAAATCCTGCAGATTATTAGATGTACCTGACTGGGAAACTTGCAAAACCACTTGAGCCTCAGCTTTCACATCTTTCAAACAGGAATACTAACAATGCTTGCATCAGATGGTTGATGATTAAAAGAATGAAGGCCAAGCAATCAACCAAGCACCAAGCACCAGCATTCATTTTATCTCATGTAATCTTCTTTACCTATCCATGATGGAGTGGGGCTATCATGATTATCATTTTACTGATACATAGAATGAGGCAAATGGTAGAGGAGAGGCCTTCATTTTGGCTAGCCAGAGATGTTTCTCAGCTAAATTATGCTGCCTCTGTTTGCTCCATTCCTGGTGCTTGCAACATGTGCAGCATGAAACTTTTTGACTGCACTGCCTGGTGACGAAGCAGTCATAGAATGTAGTCCCAAATGTTCGTGGAAAAGACAAGTGCCTAGAGACAAGCAAGACATTAATTTCTCAAAGTAATAGTTATAGTCATCCTTCCTGGGCACTCACTCTGTACACTAGTAATATGCCAGGCACCAATCCAAATGGTTTACATAGATTAACTCTTTTAAGTCTCACAAGCTAAGTGTCACAAATACTCGATTTTACAAGTATGTAAACACAAACATATATATATATATATGTATATATATATATATAGGCACAGTAAGGATGAACAAATTGCTCAGCAACACAGCTAGTAAGTGACTGAAATCTAGATTCAAAACTAGTCCTTCAAACTTAACCATGGTTCCTCCCTTATTTTCCCCTGGCCACATTGTCGTGTCCCTAAATCTGACACAGTCAAACCATGTCCATACATTTCCCAGTGTTGGCCACTTTCCGATGAATTTTAAGATTTAAAAACTGAAAATCTTTCATCAACTAGATAAAAATTCTTCCTGATAACTTTTGTGTGAAAAAAAGTTTGCTAAAAAGAGTAACACTGAGATAAATACATGCTACACACAAAAAAATATAGTGAATTTGAAGAAGTCAATGGGAGCCAAAGAGGCTTTATATCCACCCAATTTAAACAAGATTTTTTTTTTTTTGAGCTAAAACCTATGCTATGAATCTTCTTTCTTTTTTATCTGCTCTCACCATGGTGAAAGTGGTAGGGAATACTTTAGATTAAGAAAAGATGTCCTTACTAGAAAATACTAAGTTAAAAAAAGAAAAGGAAAGAATTTACAGCATGCAGGTTACTTCACCCGGTGAGGAAAGACGATGGTGGGGAGAATCAGAGAGTGGATTTTGAATGACCTCATCTTCCATCCAACCTGCTCTCAATCCTATTTCAGCTTTGGATGGAGTTTTTGGTCACCTCTAACCAGGAGACACACTGTAGCCACAGAGTCTAACACTCCAGACTTCTACCTTTATAGCCACACCCTACCGTATTCTACGGCCCTCTTTGAATGTCATCCCGAACCCTGGGCTCTGAAGAAAGATCCTTTTTGTTGCATAAACATAACTTATCTTACCTTCCAGCAACAGGCTAGTTTTTTTTTCTTTTTTTTTTTCCTGTTTCTTTTTGGACACTATCTTCCCTCCCAAGGATTTGCCCACTGTAAACCTGGTACTGTTCTACCCTTAATAGTGGCTTTTTCATCCCCATAATCATAGGTATTTGCTGATGATCTGCAAACTTTGTTCTGACAAACCTGGCAAAAGCTTAGATTTCCCTTAATGCTTCATCTCCTTAGCTTGACCCACCTTATTTTTGGCTTGAGTTTAAGTCTCAGCTGAGCATGCTTAACTGAGCTATGAAACAGCCAATGAGTAATAGCAAATCCCCTGCAATCCACACTGATTAGTTCAGGTTACCAGTTTGGCCCACTTCCTTAGGTTCTTTTGATGAATCATCAGGCCAGATGTTAAACATAACTTTCCTTCATTAAATATTTATTGATATGATGATGCATTGATACCTTACGAGCTGTGGAGAAAGCAGAGATAGATAAAATATAATCTATCCCAAGGAATGTGAGCATATAGTAAAAATGTAAAAATAAAAATTAGCTTTCTAAACACTCAGGGTAAGTGGTATAGAAATAACTATAGTGAAATGCTGTGTTCTTATTTAATTAGTGCAGCTGGCTGGAGATGAAATGTGTGGAATGTGCTTTAAAAATTCCTCAAAATCATTCATTTGCTCTTATCCAGTGGTATTTACTACAGTTTTCCAAAACGTGGTCTCTTGATAAAGTCCATCCTTATGACTTTATGAACTTGTTACAAACAAGTCATGCACCCCACTTCAGGCACAAATTATCAGAAACTCTGAAGGTGGAACCCAGAGTTCTTGAAGTCTAATAACCGCTACTCTACGTGTTAGGTCTATTGTACCCTGCTCCCTGTGTCTCTAAAAGGTCATAAAAGGGATTCAGTCAAGTTAAGACTCAATTGAAGAAACACTCAGAGTTAAATCCTGGGGCTCCAATAATGACAGCAAACTTCAGCCTAGGATCATTGAGTGACAACTGAGCTCACTCGTTGGAGTGGTATTGGCACCATATTCCTTTACCAGAGGACTGTACTATCTCCATTGTGTCCTACTTAGTAAGCTATTGATCTTTTAAATGTCATCTTACTTGTCATTTTCCCTATAAATTCTTTCTTGATTTTTCAAGGCCTAACTTAAATGTAGCACTTAGATCCCAAATATTACACTTTACATCTTCTCTGCTAGACTGTGGCCACTTCAATTTTAGAAACAATGTTTTATGCCTCAGTGTATTCCCCAAAACTGTAGTACAGTTTGATATTTAGCAGGTGCTCTAAATGCTTATTAAATGCCCAAATTTATGTATGAAAATTCCTGGGACGTTCAGCCAAAATCCTGACATTTATGATCAGCAGAATTTCTGAGTGGTCAGTATGAACATTATACTGATTGTTTACTCTTTTGAATATAACTCCTGCCTCACCCAAATAAAATGTGTATACTTGTTATTAATATTTTTATCTTTCCATGACCTATGCCTCTACAATTAAAAATTGTGACATATGTGGTGACAACTGTCATAAAGCTAATCTTCAATGTGCTAATCTTCATTGTACCATGTTAATATGTCAGATGAACATATTTTGAATATTTCTTTCATAGTGTCACTGGAAATTTATGAAGGTTTTTATTTCTGTTTTCCACTTGTGATTAGCCATATATTATTTATTTTTATTGTCATCATTATGTATGTCATAAATAAATATGTTATGTTATAAATAAAATATGTTATATAATAATATTGTGCTAATTTATAACATAAATATTAAATATATGATATAAAATATATTATATATTATAATATGTAAACATATTATGTGTTATATTGTTATAAATATATATTATTGTTATAAATATATATTATTTATGTTATACATATTAAATAATATAGAAATATTTATTATTTATACTATTATTAGTTCTTAAAAACAAGCCAGACTTTCTGTAAATTCTGCTAAGGTGACAACACTGCCAATGCTCCCAACCATTTAAAAAATTTTTGCTTATTTTTCTATGCCTCTTTTTTTTGACACAGTATCTTGTTCTGTTGCCCAGGCTGGGTGCAGTGGTGTAATCATAGCTCACTGCAGCCTCGATCTCCTCGGCTGAAGCTATCCTCCCACCTCAGCCTCTCAAAGTGCTGGATTACAGGCATGAGCCACTGTAACTATCCACAGCTTTTGATGAAATAAAACAAATTTCAAGAGTATTTTGTCAAATATATATTTTTTAAAGTAAAAAAAGAAGCTATGAAATTACGAAATGCAGGCATCTACTGTGGGGGCTGGCTGAAGTATTCATGGATTTGAGGTATTTTTCTCTCATAAAGATATGTGCTAAGAAATATTTAAGGGCTAATTTTGCTCTTTACCTATGTTTATTTCCTGACTAAGTGCTCCTGACCCTCTAATCATACAAAGTGGCAGGGCATCCAGCTAGCTTCAGCTTAAGGGCTCCAACCAACTTGGTTCAGGCAAAGTGGCAGCAGCATGGGCTTTCTCTATTGTTTAATAACTCACAGGAGACTGCTCCAAATGAAAGCAGGGGCTGATTTTGCTAAAGGTGATTTTCCTAGAAGTAAGTTTCATAGGATAACTGAGGAGAGTAGCATTATGCAGTAGAAAGAAATATGAATTTCAGGGTCAGACAATTCAGTTTGACATCCACCTTCATCATTTATACCTTGTGTGACCTTTGATGAATTTCTTAACCTTGCTGAGTCTCAATATCTTTACTTATAAACAGAATAATGCCTATTCGAAACTTATTTTGAAGATTAATACTATATGAGATATCAAATGTTTGTAACCTGATAGATGCTCACTATACATTCATCCTCTTCTTTCATTATTTAAGGAGAAGCTACCAAAAGAGATTCATTTAAAATAAGAGAGTTGATTCAGGCTCATTAGTCAGAGATCAAACGGAGTTTTTACTGTAATAATATAGGGAATCATTAACTCCAGAGAGTTGCATAGACACTGAGGAAGGTTCTAATGCAGGAACAGTGAAATAAGTCAAAACATATCAGCCTCTTTGCTGAGATAATGATTTACTCTCCAAACCAGATTATTTTCTGGTAATCTACATTTCAATAAATGGGAATATCATCTATGTAGCTGTTTAACAACAAAAATATAAGCCAGATGCAGTGGCTCCTGCCCTAATCCCAATGATTTGGGAAGCTGAGGCCAAAAGATCCCTGAGTCCAGAAGTTGGACTGCGGTGAACTATGAGTATGCCACTGCATTCCAGCCTGAGTGAGAGAGCAAGACCCTATCTCTTTAAAACAAACAAACAAACAAACTAAACAAGCACAACAGCAACAAAATCTCATAAAATCAAGGTTTACTGATAGCTTAAAATTTAGGATTAAAGAAAAGTAAAAAAATCTGAGCTTTAAAAATTCAGATTACTTATTTATTGTGTCATTTAAAAATATGTATATTATAGAAAGCTGTTAGGTATAAGTATTTTTAATTATTTATGTTTGTTGCTGCAGTGTTTTGGTCTGAGAAGAGCCCTTCTGTTTTACAGAAACAAGAGATCAACTTGGAGTGGTAGAAACTGAGTCACCCTGAGATAATTGTCATCCAAGTATCCCCAAAATTAATCAATGAAATATAAGCACACTTCAAAAAGAAATAATTTATACGTTTAATTTGATTTAGTTTAAAAATAGCTGTCCTGAAGCTTGTTGTGTGGGATGAGACTGTAAGAATTCCTGGATCTCTGTGTTTTGGATGATAATTCACTTTTACTTTCCCTTTCACCTGAAATTTGTACACGAAGGAACGTTCAGGCTCAGGAAGAGGAAGACTCAAAATCTAAAGGGTATATTTTACCGCTGAACTGCTACAATTTCATTAAACATGTAGAGTGTCTCTCATCTGTCCATCTATTAATTTCATGCATATTTTCTCTTGATTGTTAGCAGACTTGATTCTGAGGTGGGCTAAGATAGGTGTGGAAGTTCAAGAAACTGAGGACAAACTGAAAGACCAGACTGGTTTAAGCACCTTGGATAGCACACTACTTTACAAATGGAATGCCCTAAGACGTTTTTTTCTAAGGTGGGCAACGACCTGTTAGAAATTGAGAAAAAGCAAAACAAACAAAACAAAACAAATTCCTGTCTCTGTCTACCTATGTTCCCTGGCCTCTTAAATTCTCTATTGTCACTGACAGGCTCTTGCTCATTCCATTCATTTGCTTGAAAATACCCACTCTAGTTTTTTCTGAATACTTGAATCTAGTACACCTTTTAAAACTTGGTCAGTACAGTTCACAAAAATCTCTTTTGTTATATTCAACTGAGGATAGCCACTCTATTACGTGTTTTTTTCTTATACTATCTAGCTTAGAGAAAATAAACATGTTGACTAAACATCAGCTACCTCTTTTTTAATTAAACCTCTACTATAACCACATTTACACTTGTTAATTTAAATTTGAATTGTATTTGCACTTCCTACATAATTACATAAGATAAGCGCCATGCTTTCCCTTTATCCCTCCATCTGTAAGTGTCTTCATTGAGTAGCTAATCTATAATAACGTTAAGTCCTAGGAAGACATTTTATCCTTGGAGGCTTGGCACATAATAGATTATCAAAAGTTATTTTTAGTATATTTAAATTACCTTTAATATTGAATTAATTTACTTCTGAATGTATCTTTATCATGTTGAAGATACTTCCAAAGATTCTAATATCACTTATCATTTGTCCCACAAGATAGGAGGATACGTCCATCTTTAATGTGTTGGAAGGGAAGGCAGGCCTTCATTTTCCTGGCAACTATCCTCCACCAACAAATAGTAGAAAATTTTTACTAATATAGTGCAGGAATAATGCATCTGCAGTCAATGAGTTAGCTGTTGTTTAAATCTCCAACTGAGATGCTAGATGTGTATATGAGAAAGGTAACTGAAAATGTTGAGAAAAGTTAACCTATAGAGAACTATTAATACCTTAATGGTATATGAAAGGATAAACTCAGAACACAAAATTTACTATATATATACAAATACACTCAGAAAATAAAATTTACCACATATATATGCCATATAAATATATATATATATAAACTCAGAACATAAAATTTACCATGTATACACAAATATACAACTATATATATACCATATATAAATATATATGGTATATATGAATTATATATATGGTGTGTGTATAAATATATATTTGTGTATTTATGGTATTTATAAATATGAATTATATATATATGGTGTGTGTATATATATATGTGTGTATAAATATATAGATACACACAAAAATATATTGGAATCTAAATTCAGAAAATAGAGTTATACAGTAAAAATACAAATATTAAAGCATAACATAAAATTATACATACATAGCTTACAACCTAAATTTAGTAAAACAACATATTTTCTATTTTGTGTGTGTGTGTGCATGTGTGTTTCAAGCAGTGGTAACTTCCATTTGGTGGAATTAAGGGCCATTTGTTTGATTGCCTACAGTTTTCTCAACATTCTATATTTTCTGTAATGAGAACGTAACCTTAGATTTTGGAAAAAATAAACATAGTAACAAATTTATTGGACAAGAAAGTTAATGTTATTTGTGTGTATGAATCTTCTTACTCTATACTGACATTTATGTTTATTGACTGAATAGTAACTTGCATTACAGAATTTTGCTGTTTTACCAAAGATAGATAACAAGAATAGGAAATCAACTTCTGCTGCACCTGTCTGGTGAAATAGGCTCAGTTTATCAGAGAAAATAATTTATATAAGCTTTTTAAAAATTACGTAATATTTATAAATATTTATGGAGTTCATGTGATATTTTGTTACATGTATAGAATGTGTGATGACGAATATATTTGAGGTGTCCATCTTCTTGAGTATTTATTATTTCTGTATGTGGGGGACATTGCAAGTCCTCTCTTCTACCTATTTTGAAATATATAATACATCATTAACTATAGTCACCCTACTCTGTTATTGAACATTAGAACTTATTTCCTCTATCTAACTATATGTTTGTACCCATTCATCAACATCTCTTCATTCTCATCTCCACCCACACACCCTTCCCAGCCTCTGGTATCTCTCATTCTATTCTCTACCTCCATGAGTTCAGCTGTCTTAGCTCCCACATATGATTGAGAACATACAATATTTGTTTTTCTGTGCCTGGCTTATTTCGCTTAGCATACTGACCTCCAGTTCTGTTGATGCTGCTACCAATGACATGATCTCATTCTTTTAATGACCATTATGTATGTATACCACAACTTCCTTATGTATTTATCCACTGATGGACACTTAGGTTGATTTCATATATTTTCTATTGTGAATAGTGTTTCAATAAACAGGAGTGCGTGGCTCACTTTGATACACTGATTTATTTTCCTTTAGATAAACAGTATTTGGAATTTCTGGGTTGTATGGTAGTTCTATTTTTAGTTCTTTGAGAAATCTCATGGGAGCTGTTAAGTTCATGTTCTTTGCTCTTGCATTTGCAATATTGGCCTAAACATTAAATGCACATCATTTAACAAGTGGTTCTAGAAAAACTGTATGCCCTCATTCCACAACAACTGCAACAGCAACAAAAAACTTAGATACAGGTTATACAACATTTTCATATTTATCTGAAGTTAAGTAGAACCTCATATTGGTAACTAATCCAGATGCTTTGATCTCAGAACACTATTTCCTGAATATACCTATGAGATTATGTTTCTCAAATGTTGTCATGAAAAAGTCAGCTGCATAATTTTTATTGAATATTTATCAAGATTTGAGAGCATGACACCAGCACACTCAGATTAAATAGTCTTAGGTAGAATCATTTATTATCTTCAAGTTGGAAAATCACTGTGAGGTTTTTAAAAATAGCTGCATCATATTACATACCCTAGAAGAAATCATTCAAGAAAGGTAAAGAAAATATTTTGAAATTAGATACCCTTTGCAGATACTTTAATTTGTATTGCATAGACCAAGATAAAGGGTTCAAGTTTAATCTTCAAACTTTTCCCAATTAAGGAATGCAGTGTACTCTAACTAGTCTTTGAATCACCATCCAGTGAGATACTTAAAAAATTTTTTTTCAAACACAAATCACAGTGCAAATCACAGTGGGAGCTTGAAGGAAGCATTAGACACAGCTCCTTTTATGGTAAGAAATAAAACCTCTTTGGTTTAGATAATCGGGTTTTGAAAGTGTTATTGCATTGATTAGACATAAGGACCATCTCTCACAATTTTTTCTATAATAACATATGAAGTGTAGATACCAATTTTATTAGAGAAATGCAAATCAAAACTACAATAAGATACCATCCCATGCCTGTTAGAATGGCGATCATTAAAAACTCAGGAGACAACAGATGCTGGAGAGGATGTGAAGAAATAGGAACACTTTTACACTGCTGGTAGGAGTGTAAATTAGTTCAACCATTGTTAAAGACAGTGTGACCAAAAATACCATTTGATTCAGCAATCCCATTACTGGATATATACCCAAAGGATTATAAATCATTCTACTATAATGACACATGAACACATATGTTTACTGTGGATTCACAATAGCAAATACTTGGAACCAATCCCAATGCCCATCAGTGATACACTGGATAAAGAAAATATGGCACATATATACCATGGCATACTATGCAGCCATAAAAGAGGATGAGTTCATATCCCTTGCAAGGACATGGATGAAGCTGTAAACCATCATTCTCAGCAAACTACCACAAGAACAGATAACCAAACACTGCATGGTCTCACTCATAAGTGGGAGTTGAACAATGAAAACACATGGACACAGGGAGGGGAACATCACACACTGAGGCCTGTCGGGGGATGGGAGGCTAGGGGACGGATAGCATTAGGAGAAATAGCTAATGTAGATGACGGGTTGATGGGTGTGGCAAACCACCATGGCACGTGTATACCTGTGTAACAACACTGCACGTTCTGCACATGTACCCCAGAGCTTAAAGTATAATAATAATAATAATAAAAGAAAAAAAAGTTGTTGGAACTGCACAAATATGCTCAAGTGATTTTGAGTAAGGTACAAAGGATTTTAATGGAGGAAGGAGAGCTTTTTTAAGAAGTGGTCCAGGAGCAATTATATATCCAGAGGCAAGAAAATGAACTTCAACATTACCTCTTACTTTATACTGAAATAAATTCAAAATTAATCATAGACTTAAACAAAAAATTACAGGTAAGATATATTAGAAAATAAAAACACTGGAAAAAAGTTTTAAGATCTAGGACTGAGCAAAGCTTCCTAGGCTGGGCACTAAAAATGCGATCCATAAAACAAAAAATAATAAACTGGATATTAATGAGCATAGAAAAGTGCTTTACGAAAATCTCTGTTAAGAAGATAAGAGAACAAGCTACAGATTGGGAAAGGATATTTATAACCTCATGCCCAGGAAAGGATTAATTCTAGAATATATAAATAACATTTTAAAACTCAAAACACACACAATTCAAGTAGAAAATGGAAAAGTCTTGTGAAAAAAACATTTCACACACAGAGAAATGATGTTCAACCTCATTAGCCACCAGAGAAATGCAGATTCAAACCACAGTGAGATACCAATACACACTTAGCAGATGGGATAAATAAAAAAATCGTGATGGAACCAAATGCTGGTGAGCATTTTCTAGAAAAGAGATCATTTCTATATTGTTGATAGGAATCTGCAGCTACTCTGGGAAATATTTTGGCAGTTTATTATATAGTTGACCCTTGAACAATGTGGAGTTTGTAGTGCTAACCCTCCATGAATTCAGAAATTCACATCCAACTTTTGACTTTCTAACGTGTTAATTAATAAACTACTATTGAATGGAAACCTTAACAAAAACAGAAACAGTCAACTACACATAAATTGGCTAGAATCTGCATATACTTTTTGCATTCATAACTATTTTTTTCCAACTTTTAAATATTTAATAGGTTAAGTGGTTTGTCTAAAATTTTTTTCAAATGTCACAGATCTCCAAAAATTTTTACAATGTATTTATTGAGGAAAATTTACGTATAAATGGATCCACGCAGCTCAAATCTGTGTTGCTCAACTGTCAACTGTATATCTAAATATTCAAATACCATGCAAACCAGCAATTGCAGTTTTAGGTATTTATCCCAGAGAAATGAAAGTTTATATTTACACCAAAACCTATGCACAAATATTAATAGCAGCATTATCTGAAATAACTAAAAACTGGAAACAACACAAATGTCCTTATGTGAGCAAATGATTAATCAAACTATGGTACCCTCATTCCATAGAATGCTACTCAAATATGAGCAAGTTTTTACAAATTTAACGGCTTGAATGAATCTGTAAAGAATTATGCTGAGTGAAACAGCAACTCCAATACTTTTACATATTGTGTGATGCCATTTATAAACATTGTTGAAACGGTTAAATTATAGTAATGAAGATCAGATTAGTAGTTGCCATAATTTAGCAACAGTGAGTGTGGGAGGGAGGAAGTATGATTATAAAAGGGCAAGAAAAGGGATCTTTCTGAGATGAAAGTGTTGTCTCTTGAACGTATGAATTGATGTTAATTTCATTGTTGTGATACTGTGTTATATTTTTGCAAGATATTACCATTGGGGAAACTTGGTGAAGTATACTTAGGAGCTTTCTGAGTTATTTCTCACAGTTCTGTGTGCTAATGTATTATTATCTCCGTGTTTTTTCAATTAGTTTAATTTTAGAAGAAAAAGTGTTTGGTGAGGATTATAAAGAACCATGAAGATTGAAATGATTTTGAAACCAGAATGCCATATCCAGCCATTTATGTTTTCAGGCAGGCATGGCCATAGAAAGTTTACATTCTAATCACAATTTTCGAAAATATTATTTCAATAAGTACTTATGGAAAAGATTAAATCTTTGAAAGAGTGAACAGATACCAGAAGTACAATCAAAAGAGATACTAGATTTAAACAGCCTTGAAATAAGTTAGACTATACTTAAAAATACTTATGAAATAGTTACAATGAATAAACATAATTATTTTGTGAAATACATACATATGCACATATATGAGAAACTGTGTTATCTTTGAAGACAGCGAAAAGTACTCTGGATGTGGAAGGGAGAAAAGTTGACAGTGGCAGCCATGGTTGTGTGCTGAGCAATCTTCCTTGAAGGAATTTTCAGTCAGAGAAAAGTTATGTAATTAGCTGACTTTTGCTATTAGTTAAATCAGTCTCCTTGAGCATTTGGGAATCAGAATTTTAAAGATAATTTGGTGGGTAAGGGCTCAGGAAGTGAGGAGTGCTACTGGTCAGGTTGGAGATGTAATCATAGGGGGATCAAAGTGAGGTTTTTATTTATATTTTTTCATTTTATTTTAAGTTCCAGGATACATATGTAGGATGTGCAGATTTGTTACATAGGTAAATGTGTGCCATGGTGGTTTGCTGCATCTATCAACCCGTCATCTAGGGATTAAGCACCACACGCATTAAATATTTATCCAGATCCTTTCCCTCCCCTCGTCTTCCCCTGACAGGCAATGGCAGTGTGTGTTGTTCCCCTCTCTGTGTCCATGTGTGTGTTGTTCTCCTCTCTCTGTCCATGTCTTCTAATTGTTCAGCTCCCACTTATAAGTGAGAACATGCGGTGTTTCGTTTTTTAAACTATGTCTGTTTGTTTGGTGACTTCTATCCAACCTGGGATTCATGAGCAGTCTCTGCTTTGCATCTCCCCCTTGGCTACCCAGTAAATTTTCCTAAATCTGCATTGCAGTCTGAGGTTTTCCAATCCAGCTTTCACTCCTCTTTCTTTTCACAGGAAAGAATCTGCATTCTGAGTTGGAGCTTTCTCGGCTCAACCACACTTCCTCCCTCTTTTGAAAGCATTAAGCCCCAATCAACCTTTTGCATTCCTCCCTCCATTTCAGCATCTGCTTCCCAGAAGACCTAATTAACACATGCCTTCTGACTTTTCCTTCTATCTTTCTAACAGATACCTTCTGACTTTGCCTTCTAACTTTATTTCTCTGTGGTCAGTTATTTGCTCAGGTTCTTGAGAATCCACACATCTTAACTCTCCAGTTGTATACATGCATGTATACATGTACTTATGTACATATCTGCATGCATGTATTTTGAAGAAGTATACATATGCATATCTCTTTTTATTTCCTTTCTCATTTTAGATACTTTTCTCATTTACACCTAATACAAAATCACTATCCCCTGCATAGGCAGCCATTCTGATACATTTAGTACATATCTTTGTCACAAGCTGTATTTAAGAGAATGGTGAGTGAATTTCAGTAAGACACTCTAATGAAACATGTCCTAGAGAGAAAATGATACTCTCACTAATAAACATCGTTTTCCTCAAAGGTAGCCAGGAATATAAAGTCAGTTTCCAGCTTGCTAAAAGCTAGCTTTGTTTCTAGCCCAAGTTGCTTCTTCCCTTGTTCAAAGTATGTGGTTTTACACCTCCTTCTTCATCCTTGCCATCTCATTTTAGAAATCTCCCTAAGAAAATATTGAACATTTTGTGCTCTCGTCAGAAGTACATTCAGTACTTTGACCTCTTGCAAACTTTCTTTATTTTCTGTTTCATTTCAAGTCTACTATTAATTGAATCAGATCTTGAATTTCACTTTGAATGAAGAATACTTTGCTGAGAGTTCTGCATCGTCTTTGATAAGAGAGACTGCTGATTTTCAGCTTTTATTATAACCTATTTTGTTCTGTCAAAATGTCCTTTAATATAGGCTGTTTTTAATCTCTTTAAATTAATGAATCTCGTTAAATGGCCCTTAAGAAAATCATTTTGATAATGGTTGAACAGATTTTTTTTTGCCCCAGTTGGATAGTTATAGTTTCTTTTTTAATAAAAAAATAGGGGGGCCGGGAAAAAGCCTTTTCTAAGCTGCATTATTTTGTGTCCCTGAAGAATATTTCCCAGTGTTGGTTTTCTGGCCTGTGACCAAAGAGTGATTTAGTTGTAGGGGGTAAAAATGACTTAGATACACATCAAAACACAAGACCTCATGGACAGAGAAGTTTAAGAAATGCTGATATTTTTGGTTTGTAACACATTTTGTCAACTTTGTTTCCAGCCTTGTTCTTTGTATTATAGTCTTTTGTACATTGGCAAGCTATTTTTTTGTGAAGCTACAGTTATATTCCAAGATGATCCTCAAAATATACTCACAGGATGATTTTAATTCTGACCCATGACTTCATTTAGTACCGAAGATATTAGATTTTTCATATCACTTACTTTTTAGATTCACGTTTTAATCCGTTTGGAGTATGCGTCATTAAAAGTCTACGGACATGCTATATTATGCCATCATTACCACTCAGGACTGGGACAAGGAAGCAGAGGAATAGATCAGGGATTTGAGTTATTGGACCTCCTCTACTTAAACAATAATACTTTTGAATAAATTGTTCATGGTTGTGTAGGCATAGCCTTCAACTACTCTTAACTTTCTCTTTCAAGTACCTCCATTCCTCCAAAAACATATGTACAATTCACACAGTATAGCAAGAGCAGATCAAAACATTAAGCTTTAAAAAACTTATCAAGTGTCCAGACATGACATATATGATATGTGGGGACTGCAGCCCTATTCAGAACAGGAAATATCACAAGGAGGAAGGAATGGAGAGAATGGCTCATAAAGGAAGCCAACAAATGAAAGATATCTAGCAATAGCAAAAGGAGGATACAGGAAGATCTTTACTCTCCGTGTTAGGAATGTTAGGACCTTTATGTTCCATGTTAGGTTAATTTCTGTGTCTTTCTTTCATTGCGGCCTTTCTTAAGACAGTGAAAGACACTGAATAAATTGTAATTGTTTGAATAGAATAGAGATTAAGTGAAAGAGTGAGAAAGGGGATACAATGTTCTGGAGATCAAAGCAGGATGCTATTCTTACTGGGCTGTGTGTGTGTCTGTGTGTCTCTCTGTGTAGAGAGAGATAGAGAGAGAAATAAAAGAAGATGAATAGAGACATATGTGCCAGTCACTCCCACGTAACACCATAGAATGTAGAGAGATTGCCTTCTTCACACTACTTGTAGTCATCACAGAAGGGATGAAAACTTTTACTTCTTCTCATCTTCACAATAATGTCCATGTCTAGAATTCTGAGTCTTCTGCTCAATAACTATTGTATAGCCCTAGACACAAATGAGGAAAAGAAAGTTCACTAAAACAATAAGCAACAGCAGCTTCTGCTTGTCTCTGACTTTACTGCTGTCAAATCCCTTGCTCAGTAAGGAAGATTGGTCAGGCTGTTTGGATCCATGTTTCACGGGACAGGAAGGAAGGAGTGGTCATATTTACTCATTGTGGAAGAAACCTCAGCAGCTTGTGTGAGGGATAGTTCTAACCGAGGGTGAGAGGTTGAGTGGGTTATTGAGCTTTGGAGGCTGAAATGTCAGAGTCAAATGAGGATCAGCAAATTTCTGAAAATGAGAACAGGTACGTACAAATAAAGTTAGGACAAAATATGAGATTTGTATTCTTTTCAGACATAGTCTCCGGTATCTGAGGTTGTATTTTCATGTTTCAGTTAAGAGAATGTTGGAAAGTCAAATTGAGTTGAGAGAAAGAACTCACCAGCTGACTGCTGGATCTTGAGCAACAGGGTCTATATATTTTTTCAGTATCAATGCTAATCCATTAATTCTGTGTCTCATAGGAAAAAAAATACTTGGTTTTGCAAGTTATCGTGTTTTTTTCCATGTAAAGTAAAGGCAAAACTACTTCAAATAGCAAAACTCATGGTTATGTTTGCACCAACCTAATAAATAAAATAATTAACTGAAGCTTCAGGTTTTTTTTTTTTTAATTCATAAGACTTTCAAATCACATATGTTTTCCCAAAAGGTACTCAAGAATAAAATTGCTGTATCCTAAATGCAGCAATTCTATTTGCAGAAAGGGAAAAATAGAAGACAAATCTTTTATCTGCCCTTGGAGTTTTCACAGCATACATTCTAATGTATTTTTTCTTCTTTTTCCCCAGGTGATAGATTATCACAAGGCTGTTAAAAATCCCAGGACAATTAAATAATATATTCATGAAACTTATAATAACAAAACTCGAAAGTTACAGAGAAACTGCACATGAAATAGTGTACATAGTTTGGAATAGGGACAGAGGGCACTCTGTCTTTAGTAGTGAGTATTTCACGTGCGCGTGTGTGTATGTGTGTGTGTGTGTGTGTGTGTGTGTCTGTGTGTGTTCGTGTGTTTCCAATAAGTGAGGGAGGAGGTGGGCTGAGTCATTTGCTTTTTTTCCTCCATATTGTATTCTGTTAAATACTCACACCACTCTTGTAAAATTGATACAAATGCTTTCATTTATAAAATATAGAGAGGTTAAATAACCTGCTGAGATCACTTAGCATTTAATAGCAGAGATAGGACTCACACTCAGGTCTGGCGGTTGTCATGTCTTATATTATTTGAATAATAATACTTTTTTGTTGAAAGTAATATTTGCTCATTGTAGAAAACTTATGAAATAAAGATAAAAAGTAAAGGCAAAATGATTTTTAATGTACCACTTAGGGATGGCATTCTGTGTATGTATCTTCCAGGTTATTTTCAATTCACCACCCTTTCTTACTTAACTACTGAGATTCTCTTTCCCCTCATCTGTAAAGCTGAAGCAAAACATTACCATTTATTTGGTTCCATATAGCTTTAAAATCCTACGATTTTTATACCTCAAGTGCTTTTGCTTTCAATTTTTAGCTCCCTTAATGGAAAAAAAAAAGTACTCACACAGAAAGATAGGCAAATTTCCATAGACATTTTGATGCCTCATTCTCAGGAATGACACTAAGGCAGGGAAAGCATCTCCAAGTAGGTTACAAGACATCCATTCCTTATTCCCTGGATGGACTTCATGTTTGTGTCCTGGCTAACATGAGACTACACCCTGCTCATAGATAACTTTAGGATGATTAGAACAGGGAATAAGAGAAAGAAAGCTGGTGTAGGAAGGTCATAACATTTGTGAAAATGAGTGTGAATATAAAATTGCTGACCAGCTCAGGAACCTTAGGGAGTTATTGGTCCAGATTTAGCAGCAAATAGATTGATCTAAAGCAGAAGCAGTGGTTAATCAGTCACCTCCGCTTTAGAAGTTTAGTACCTCTGGTTGGCAGTATTTTTTTTTTCTTCTGCATCCTAACTACTGCACTGACAGAAAGATTAGAAAGTTACATAATTGCATTAGGATAACAAGGCAGTTCAGGGAGAAGCTGATACCCTGGTGGTATTTTTAGAATAAGTTGGAGGAGCTGCTATTACCATCTTGTTGAGAGCTGTCTGCATTTGTCAGAAGGGACAGAAAGAAGTGAGCCTATTATCTTTTTTTTTTCAGATTACTAGTTACTTGAAAGATGAGTAAAAGCAGAGACATAAAGATCAAGTGGTTTGGAAAGACAGGACATCACTAATACTTTTTACGACCACTTATGGGTTGTGTGTTTCTTATTTTTTAATTTTTCTTTCTTTTTGTTAACTCAAGCACAGGGTTTGCATTATTTCACACTTAGCCTTTATTTCATCAGCTCCAAATTTCCCCTTATTCCCTGACTATTTCACTTTTCTTTTTTACACACAGAAACACACACACGCAAGGGACACAAAATGCAGTCATAGAAATATAGAAACATAGAGACAAATACACACAGACATGCATAAACGGACACAGATACCAATACAGGTGAACACACAAATACATTCCAGATTGCAGGAAAATTTCTTTTCCCTTGAACAGACTGAACATATCATATATGTCTACACACTATGCTCAGAATGCACCTTTCTAATAAAAATTTATAATTTTCCTTTTCTCTCAGACTCAGTTTCACCAGCTGTGAAATTGGGAAGAAAATGTCATCCTACCTAGGATGGCAATATAATTTTGAAAGAGTTAAAATCTTTTCAACTGAAAGTGACCGAAATTCACAATTGCACTCTCTTCAGCAGAAATAGAGGAATGCATTTGTTTCACAGTATGGATAAAAAGGAACAGGTCTGTGTAATGAGAGCTTAGATAGTCAGGATTCTCTCTTTCTTTCTCAACCTTTATCTCTCCACATGTAATTCACATATCTGATTCTCTGTGGTGGTCAAGATTATTTTTAGAAAAGAACATACATGCCATATTATCCAAAAACTGTTCACTATTCATTAGGTATTCAGAGAACAAAATATAAGCATTGACAACCACTTTCTTTGCCGTCCCTCTTTGTCCTTGCCTGCTCCAATTTCAAAAGTTCTCTTCAGTAGGAAACGATTAGTGATCACTGCCATTTGTAATCTCTTCTTTCTCTGATATGTTGAAACATAGATATAATAAAAAAATAAAATGAAATAAGAAAGTGGAGAACTTGATTTGTTAGAAATTAGAAACAAATTCTTACAGAAAATGTAATTAATGAGAGAAGACCGGAGTGTCCCAAGTCATTTCCACCTTGAGAAGCAAGGCAAGATAGGAGACCTGAAGTTTTAAGGTCTCTGATGATCCTAGAGCAACTTGAGATGGCTGGTGAGTGGGGAAAAAAATGTCTAATGGCCACAACCAGAATGGAGGTCCTATTTGGTCTCATGGAAACAGAAGGTAAGAAATTGGCGAGCACATTGCTAAAGAAGGGAGCACAGAGGGTGATCATATAGCATTTGTCTTTCTGCATCTGGCCTATATCACATTGCACAATGTCCCCCACGTTCATCTATGCTGTTGCAAATGGCAGAATTCCTTTTTTTATGGCTGAAAACTGTTACATTGCATGTGTGTACCACAATTTCTTTATTGGTTCATCCACTGGTAGACATTTGGGTTGTTTCTATATCTTGGCTATTGGAATGATATTGTAATGAACGTGAGAATGTAGAGAAGACAAACATTGTATGACCTCACTTATATATGGAATCTAAAATATTAAAACTCTTAGTAGCAGAGAGTAAAATGGCAGTTACCAGGGGCTGAGGAATGCGGGAAACTGGGAGAGGTTGGTGACAGCATACAAACTTTCAGTTACAGAATGAGTAAGTTCTGGGGATCTAATGTGCAACACGGTGGTTATACTTAATATTTCATTGTTCACTTAGCTCTCAAAATTTGCAAATCTCAAGTAAACAATATGTTCTCAACATGTTCACCTCCTCCTACATACTACACGAGGGTAACTATGTGTGGTGAAGGATGTGTTGTTTAATTTGATTGTGGTAATCATTATACAATGTATACATATATCAAATAAGTACATTGTATGTCTTGAATACATATATTATTTATTGATCAATTATACTACAATAACAATAGAAGAAAAGAAAAGAAGGGAGCATAATGGATTAGAGAGAGAGACAGAGAGAGAGAGACTTATCCGAAAAATTATAAACCAAGCTTTCTCTGCATACTGATCATAGACCTCCTCTCATCCAAGTATATGAACTTTCACCAGTTTTTGAGACTAACCAGAGAAATCTTTGTGCTAATTCTAGTAACATTTTGGAAGTTGATATTATTTAAAAATATTTGCACCAATTTTCACTCTGTAAATATCACGACTTTTTTTGTACATACATAGTCAACAATGATTGGACCATAAAGAAACATAATGATTTCTAGCTCACACAGGTATTTGTTTCTTCTCCTCACTCACCTCCTGGCCTAAGATCATGGCTTTCTTGAAAGCAGGGTCTTCCATGATTTGATATTGCATATCTATTCCTCATGTCTAACACGTGGTTGGAAATAATAGATTTTCAATGCTCATTTTAGGAAATAAAAAATGAATGGATGAGACAAGATACAACAGGTTGAAAGGAGATGAAAAACTGAAAAACAAATAAGTGGCTTCTTGGAGCAAATTAAAGGTAGAGTCCAGCATGGTGTTGCTAACAGCATTGGTATTTTGCCTGTGTGGTAGGTGTAATATATTCACTTTTTAGCATTGACCAAAAAAAAAAAAAGAAAGAAAACACAAGCCTGTTACATGTTTAATTTTCAGTTTCTTTTCAAGTAGGCTAACTATCCCATTAATTCTATTTTTTATTTGAAAGTTTGGCTCCCAAATCACACAGCTGTTTCGCACCAACCCCCAGTGATTTTACTCACATGTCTTCAGTAATTCTCTCATTAGGGTCATGTTCCTGCTATGAAGCTCTTTTGGCAACTGGGAAGTAGAGCCAGTTTCTAAGTGGAATCTGTTTCCAGGCCAAATTTTCAGATGAATACATATATTTCTGGCCAAGTACCATCTTTAAAACTACCTAGATTTTTTTTTTTTTAATCTTGACTTTCAAAGCAGAACCCAGCAATGGGAGGAGCTTTAAAGTACTATGCCACACATAGGTGAGTTTGTTGATTGACTTAAAGACAGCAGGTTTGGTACTCATAGGTTCTAATCTTGGCTAGCCATTTGATTTCAGAATTTATAAAATGGGAGCTCAGTCACTTGACTTTCCATCACTTTTGTATTTTCAGTGTCTAACACAGTGCCTGGTACACAAGGGCTCAATGAGTAACTGCTGATTAAATAAAAATATATATGAGTAAAAATTTATCTTTCTTACTTGACAGAAGCTTTGTGATGGTAAACAGAAAATGTAACTCTCAATATATGTGAAAACTCTTTAAGAGGTTGGAGAGGTGTAACTCTAACACAAAGGCAAGTTGTTTATTATGACATATATCTCGAACTTGGAAAGAAGTTAATTCTGTATATATTGTGTAGGCAATTTACCTACCCTGCATCACATAAAGTTAGAGCTAAAAAGGGATTAGAAGATGTTTGTTTTTCAACCTCTCTTATTGACAAATAAAATACTGAGATCCAAAAATGAAAAATGGCTGACTTCAAGACATGAAATTGGTGAATAACAGAATGGGTTAACTTGTTAATGAGGGTTTTGGTAAAGCATTGATTTTCTTTTTCCCAGAGAAACACCCTTTCTTACGTGGATGAGTTTTCTTCAAACCACAGAATTAAGCTAAAATATCAAGCAGCCAGACTCCTCTTGGGATTGGAAAAAGCTCTCAGAAGTTTAAACTGACGAAGTCACACTCTCTGTGTGGGTTTACTCAGCCTTGCTGGGGCCTTCTGCTTATAGCAGTGGGGCTGGTGACTTTGCCTTATATGATCTGTGATTAAATGTCACTCTTCTCTGGAAGAAGTTCAGGGAGGAAATGTTTGCTAGGGGAGTGAGCAGAAAAGGAGATATGCTATGCCCCAGATAAAGTGTCAGAATGCTGGAAAGAGAGAGCTGAGTAAGGCACATTCAGCTTTCATAAAGAACTCTGCTGTCTTACAGGTCAGACAGACAAGTAAATAGCAGCAACAACTGCAGTACCCAGTACTGTGTTACAAGTGATTTGGCAAAATCCCACAAGTGATGCTTTGTTGGCATAGCAGAAGAGATTCACCTCTTCCTGTAGGTTGAGGTTTGGGTGACAGAAAGAAGCAATTAGGAAAGAGCTAATGTGGAAACATATGCCCAAAGAACAAGATGACGCAGTCAAGTCACAGCAAGGCTGAGAGGCACAAAAGAACACATCCACATAACTTCTAATAAAACCCTCTGTGGCAGCTTCTGGCCTCCAGGAAGTCTGTTCTCCTGACTATGCTTCTAACACAATGTATGCTATCTTTTCATGAATGAAGGGGCTGTGGGATGCTGCAGGCTCTTTAAAATCTGGTAACCAATATAGGTGAGAGTCAGGAAGAAATATGTAAGACAAATGTTAGGTAAGAAACTTGCCCCAATATGTCTGATGCTTAGATGAGCACCCCCTGAAGCCAACCTGTTTGGAAAAACAAAACAAATTATTCTCAGTCTCTAATCTCATGGACATCCTGGTTCATGATGGGTGCCAGCTTTCATAAAAATATGCAAAAACTTCTTGTAAGTCAGAGACATGAAATACAATGGCAATAGGGCTTTGGTGGACAGAATTAAACATGCGTGTGGATTTTTTTTCACAGACTTAGTTTAATGTTTTGGTGCCTATATTTAATGCCAATCCTCTTCATTTATCTCTTAATGCATTTCTGATAATTTATAAATTTTATTTTAATACTCATATTTATTCAGTAACATAGAAAATAAATAGATTACACAAATGATGGATGTGGTATCATTGAGGGCTTCTGAAGGCTAGTGATATGGCTTGGCTGTGTCCTTACTCAAATATCATCTTGAATTGTAGCTCCTGTAATTCCTACGTGTCATAACAGGGACCCGATGGGGGGTAGTTGAATCGTAAGGCTGAATTTTTCCCATGTGGTTCTTGTCATAGTGAATAAGTTTCACGGGATCTGATGGTGTGATATAGGGGAGTTCTGCTGACACACTTTTTCTTGCCTGCCACCATGTAAGGCATGACTTCGTTCCTCCTTTGCCTTCCACCATGGTTGTGAGGCTTCCCCAGCCAGGTGGAACTGTGAATCAATTAAAACTCTTTCTTTTATAAATTACCCAGCATTAGAAATGTCTTTATTAGCAGCATGAGAATAGACTGATATAGCCAGGTAAGTGAGGGATATTAGAGAAACAAGCACCAGCAGGAAGAAACTAGTTAGAAATAGAATAATGAGTGTGAATAATTAGAACAAAAAACCTGGGTCTCTTCAAGTAAACCAATTATTATTGATACAAAATAATAGATCATTTGCTGGGAGAAATGCATATATATGCCTACTGAGAACACAGCTCTCATAAAAATTACCCTCAGCTGATGTGCTTATTTTTGGTTCTCAATTCAGAAAATGGATGTAATTCAGCAAATCCACGTAGGAGCCATATCTAAATGACAAGCATCTGATTCTAAAGCTTAAGTGCAGTTGTTATGCGAAAACGACCTTTATACTTGCAAATATGGTAATTCTATAAAAATTACACTCCTATACAGATTTAGTTATAAGTAAATATTTTCTAATGTAAACCCATGACTAAAAGTAAACCAAGATATCCTTTCTATATTAAGTTCCTCTATTGTTCTTTTTAGAAGTAATTCTGCATATTTAAAAGAACTTGCTCTTTTTTCCTTAACTTTAAAGAGAAGGAGTTCCTTATTTATGGCTGATTCAACTCCTCTGACAAAACTTTAAAGTCAGTTTCTCTGCTGTCTTCTGGATTTAAGTGTTTCAGAGGAGAAGTCTGAGACCAGCCGTAGTTTCCTTACTTATTTTGCCTAAATATATGTAGGATATTATATTTTTTCTTATAACCAGTTTTGAAAAGAATCTGTATGCATTGTTTTCAATTAATTGTTTTTTAAATCTTCATATCTATTTTTTGTTCAGCTTTGAAAAAACACTTTGAATTATATGTACTGAATTTTCTTCCCCAACAGTTGAGAGGTTTGTTTCATCATTAATTATAATGTTAAGTATAGGTTTTCTCTAATGCCCTTTATCAAATTGAGCAATTTCTCTTTCATTCCAAGTTGCTGAGATTGTAGTCAGGAATAGATATTGAACAATTTTAATTTTTGCACTATCTAATGAGACAGTCATATTTTTTTTCTCATTTATTCTGTTGGTTTTATAACTTACATGATTTGATTTTTCTTTTTTTCTTTTTCTTTTTTTGGGACGAAGTTTCACTCTTGTTGCCCAGGCTGGAGTACAATGGCATGATCTCAGCTCACAACAACCTCCACATCCTGGGTTCAAATTATTCTCCTGCCTCACCCTCCCAAGTAGTTGCGATTACAGGCATGCACCACCGCGTCTGGCTAATTTTGTATTTTTAGTAGAGACAGGTTTTCTCCATGTTGGTCAGGCTGGTCTTGAACTCCTGACCTCAGGTGATCCGCCCACCTCGACCTCCCAAAGTGCTGGAATTACACATGTGAGCCAATTTATTTTTCTAATATGGTATCAAGTTTACATTCCTGGATAAACCCACTTTTAATTTATTGTTGGATTTATTTGCTAAGAAAACGATATTCCTTTCTTTTTGGTCTAGGGAAGATTCCTATTGAATCAGGGTCTAGCGATCAGCAATAGTGGAAGGTCAGAAAATCCTTTTGGGGTTTTATGATGTTTCCTGGGAGAAAGTGGAAGAAGGTCAGAGCAAAAGTTTCCTGTTTCTGCTGTTTTCTCAAATGCCAGAGAGCCATGTACTGGGGTAGTATGTCCTTAACTCCACATGCATAAATGATAACCTTAATTTCAATTAGAATATTCTTATTAAGTAAAACAAAATTTTAGTCCCTTAAGTTTGAACCAATGTTAAGTTTAGCTTAACATATATCATCATTAAAAATATAGCATTTTTGAGAATTGTGAAACAAGTCTAAAAGTCTTGAAGTTTCATTTGAAGTCAAGAGGCTGACTCATAAACCACATGAAAGATTTCCTAAAAATGCCATCCAGTGTCTGGAAGGGTCATGTTATTTTGGGGGTGCATATTTCAGAGCAGCATGACATTTTCTTAGAGTCTTGTTTTATGTTGTAAAATATTGCACTAAAATTGAAGTTAATGTTAACAGACTTTAAAGGCTATTCTTTTAAGAAAAAAAAAATAAATGTCAATTTTGGCCTTTTATGCAAAGTGAAAGCCCCCCAGAGTACAGATGTAATGCTGTTTAAAAAGGTTAATTTAAAATTCATGCGCTGACTGCCCTTGCAGGAAGTGGTATGGGGTAGGAGGAAATTTGACAAAAAGTTTCGCTAATCATAATGCAATGAATAACTAATACACATTTTTTGGAAATGAGGGAGCATTTGGTAAAATACAGCATGTTTTTTTGATTACCATTGTTTCATACTGGTGAAACTCTGGTTTTGGACAGAGAGTGTGTGCATGCCCACCTGAGGAAAATAGTCTTTTGATGGGCACCACCATGGTGATAAGTGCACTTCAACTGTGTTCTTTCTACTTGAAGTCTCTCCAGGTTACTACTTTGGAAGTTCTTTCACTTCTGACCTTGACCATTATGATTTGCAGGCAAGTGACCACAATCATTAGCTGCCTTCACAAAGCTGCTTCCCCCCATGTCTCCTAAGGACAAGTGGATCTCTATTCCCTGTGTCATTTGTTATTTATTTCCTTACACTGAATATATTGTAAAACTTGTATTTGAGGGATTGTAGATGAACTTTACCACTTAAAAATGAGTTTTCAATTACCTGTAAACTTTCTGAAATATCTTTTCTATTTTTTTCTTAAATTATTAAATATAAACAAGTTGATGCTTAACAATGCAATGTATTTATTTTCCCTCTCTTCCCATATGCATAGAAAGAAGAAAAGTGGGAAGAGTATATAAGAAAAGGAAAGGAAGAAAGAAGAAAGAGAGGGAGGCCATGAAATATAAATGAGCTCTATTACATATTTGCCAAGCATCATGATAAATGATTTAATAGTTTTACCATTTATTCTTCGCAAAAGCTTATAATGTGCCTACTATTCACACATTTTGAAGATGAGTATACTGAAGCTCAACAGAGCCAAGAGACTTACTCAGTGTTATAAAATAGCAAAAGCTGTGTAATGGGAACATAGTTAATTATTTAACAACAGCAAACAATTGCATGTGATAAAAATGAAAATTCAATTTTTATTTTTAGAAAATTTTGAACTAGGTATTTAACAATATTGTGCCATGCTCTTTCCACCTTTATCTCTCATCAAAACAATATATATATATATATATGACATTTCATATATATATATATATATATAATAGTAGATGCAAATGTTATCATTTTCAATTTTCAATCTTAAGTATCAGATAGACTTCCCTATGTATTTTCTATATACAAATTATGGAAACATACCTGTGTAGCAGTCTATTAATACAGATAATATTTTAATAAGTACATATTAAGTCAGAAATTCACTAATGACACAGTAGAATTGTAGAAAGTATCTTATTATAGGACTATAATTATTAGTCCCAATGATTATAAGAGAACAGGGTTACTTCTGTAGTTCAGATTAGAACTTTATATCCTCTCTCCTCTTATGGGACCTTCACATAATTTTTTTTTATATTTTTATTTGAGGTAACTTTATCCCTAACTTTCTTCATTCAAAATCTGTGTGGGATGAAATGTCATTCCCTTCCTGTACACAGTCTGCTGTCTTGATATAGCTATAAGTAACCCATCATGCTTGTCTTGGCCCTTTCTACATTTTCATACAACTCACTACAGGCAAAAAGTAACTAAGAAACAGAGAAATGACAGTCAAAAATCAATCAGGTCATCCTCAATACGTTTTATTTTGGCTTGTGCATGGATGCCACATTCTATTTGTTATGTTGATGCCTATAAAATACCTTTTGTACATTGTTTTTTTTACAATAAACTGTTTTGAATACATTACATTAGAACTTTCAAAAAGCAACAGGTGAAAGATCATTTCAGCTTACCACTTGAGGATGCTGCCTGCCATCCAACAGTTTAACCTACATTATTTTTACCAGCTCATCAGAATTTTATTGTGTAGTAAATGAATAGCTTATTGAATCTTAACCTTATTACTTTATAAAATTGAGTTACAAGTAAGACCAATTATGGCATTAGTCATAAAGAAGTGTTAGTTCTCAGGGACATTGAAGCAGTTAATGTAAAAGTAATAAAAATGTAAAGCTTGCATATGATGGTGAATCATCCATCTCAATCATATGTTCCTCTAAATTAAATAGACAAGCTAAGTGTTGAAATGAAAAGGCATAATTAGGATGTTTATCATTGTTTAGCTCTTTGGGAGAGTATAACATATTTATTGCCCAACTTTTGCAATTTTTGTCCTTATGTAAATTTTAATGAAACAATTTTTAAAAACAATGCCAGTAAAAAGATATTTTTTGAAAAGCTAATATAAATCCTCATATGGACCTTGAAACTTCATTTGCTTATGTAGCCAGTTCTTATTCCCAAAAGTGAAATCTACCTCTTTTTCTCAAAATTATCATCTACCTAGCTCTTAGCATGTTGCTACAGTAATAGCATTATCAATAATCAAGATGACAAGACAACAATGACAATAATTATAGCAATAAATACTGACACAATAAAAGACATTTACATGGGTTGCCCAATTTAATCTTTATCCTAGCACAATTTTGAAAATGAAGAAACAGCTGACATTATATAATATCTCTAGAACTTAACATCTCATAATTGGTAAATAGTAGAAGTTGTACCTAAATCTACGTCTGCCTAAAACCAGAGTTTCAAGCTCTTAACTACCATATGTAGACTGCTTCTTACATTCAAATTATCCATTGGAGGTGACATTTTCTTACAGAGCAGAGGTTTTGCACTTCACCATCACCGCCATCATCAATACCTCCACCACCGTTGTTCACATTGTCATTCTTATCTCCTGGCACCCTAGGTGTTTTTAAGAAGAATCAGCTGTATATATCAGCTGTAGATAGATGGACAGATAACAGATAAATAGATAGATAGATAGAAATCTAAGTTTGGGGAACTTTCACACAGTAGTAACATTCAGATGTTCACCATCCATATTGTAAAGCAGAAACTAAGTAGAACACCTCTCATGTCTCCCGTCTATCACTACCCCACCTCTTTCTCAAAGGTAATTACTCATTTGACGTCTATCATCATAGATTAGTTGGGTCTGATTTTAAAATTTATATAAATGGAACCACAATTATGTGATATTTTTTACTTCAAATCTAGTTTATTCTGCTAAATATTATAGTTGTGACATTTGTAAAAGCAGTAGCATATAGCAGTAATTTATTCAGTTTTATTGCTGTATATGGTAACATTGTAGAAATTTACAGGTTTTTATAAGTTATCTGTTGAATTTAGATCATTTGGATGTTTTGTGTCTTTGACTTTTAAAATCAGTGCTACTGTAAGCATTTTCTGCACATCTTTTTTGGTACACATTGGCATGGTTTTCTTGGGTTTATACCTAGTAATAGAAATGTTGGTGATAATGCACGCATAAATATCACTTTACTGGATACTAATAAATGGTTGTCCAACATGGTTATACCAATGTACTCTTCCATCTGCACTGTATTATATTTCTACTTGATTCTTATCTTTTCTAACTCTTGTTGTTTTTCAGTCATTTTAATTTTAGCCTTTTCAGTAGATGTGTGACTTTTTCCATTTCTGTTTAATTATCTTTAAGTATATTTTCGACTTTGTCATAGTCATGTTATGGATAGAAGGTGAATTACTAGCACTGGAAAAGCTACAACAAAGTTCTTTTAAAAGGATGAGTAGGTTTTGGGTGGAGTTTATAGTGACCAAACAGCCCAAACGAGTAGAACAAATTTCCATAAATGTGGACATTTATGTGCATTTTATGGCCATCTTGAATTGAGTAAAAGATGGAGAATACCAAAAGATAAAAAGGTTCAAGCAAAACTCTGAAGAATAGGGGGAAAAAAGAGTGAATGTCTTACACTACCTAAGGACAGGTGTGACCAGAAAACCTGAATAGAGTTGTTTTGTCCTTGAGAATGCCCACATAACCTAAAAGAGTAACAGGGGATCATGGAATTATGTGAACAGTTTATTTCTTAGCTCTCATTCAAATTGAAATTAAAAATTTTCAGCTTTAGATGTATACCACATGATCTAAGTTTTATCTTTGTGTCGCAAATGCAAACGGCAGTCTCTATTCAAATCCAATTACCTAAAATTTTATTTTATTTTATTTTATTTGAGATGGAGTTTCGCTCTTGTTGACCAGGCTAGAGTCAATGGCACAGTCTCAGCTCACCACAACCTCTCCTTTCCAGGTTCAAGCAATTCTCCTACCTCAGCCTCACAAGTAGCTGGGACTTTAGGCACGCACCACCATTCCCGGCTAATTTTGTATTTTTAGTAGAGATGGGTTTTCACCATGTTGACCAGGCTGATTTCAAACTCCCAACCTCAGGTGATCTGCCCTCCTCCACCTCTCAAAGTGCTAGCATTACAGGCATGAGCAAACGCGCCTGGCCTAAAATTTTAAAGAATAGGTTTCTTCTGTTTGTTTTTTTGTTTTATTAACTAGTCCATAATACTCTTTTTTGTCCTAGTCATATATTTGTATTTTGTTTTGAGGAAAATGAAGACTTTGTAGACTTAAAAAGGTCATATGTTCCTTTGTAGGTTTCATAAAGGCATCACAGTGTAGTTAAAAACATTAATATTAAACTTGCAAACTGATAGGCAAACAAGACTGGGATGTTTTCTTCCTTTATTCTTTGCCCTGTTAGGGATTTTGCCAGCGTTCATTCATTGTAGCTTCAATTATATTTGATGACTTAGAGTTACTCTCTTTTACTAACTTCTGTGTTTGTTTTTTTTTTTTTTTTTTTTTTTTTTTTATCTCAACAATGTAAAATTCTACTATTGATTTTTTTTTTTTTTGGTCACAGATTTTATGGCTTTTTTATGGTACCCAACTGCTTGGCCATTAATTTCCTTTGCTGGAATTGTGCCATTTTATAGATTTCTACCCCCGGGTAAATCTAGGATTCAAGAAGGCTTTTATCTCTTGTTCACATCCCACAGCGTTCTCTAACGTTTATTCTCAAATTGGTTTTCTATGTCAGTAAACAAAACATGAAGATGACAATTTGAGGGACAGTTTAAAAAGATGAGCAACATTCCATTTTTAGTTTCTGGAGATTATTTTGTGCTGAAGTCACAGGCTTTCATTATTCAAGACAAATTAAGATTTATGAAATTGAATTCTATCTTTATGTATGGGCACAGTGTTGGCAACTGTGGATTTATGAAATAAAAGATGAAGATACATTTTCCTTTGGCTGGTAGAAAGGCTGTTCAAATGGTAATAAGCTAGAATTATCATTTAAAAAAGATCTCTTATTTTCCTGTAAAATCACAGCAGCCACTTTTAAAATAAAATTTTCTATCTTTCAGAGAAAAATCATCTATCATTATGGTTATTGAAAATTTTTCTACCTAAACTAATGAAGGTAACCCTTCTTTTATGTTATAAAACAATGGACTGATTTTTAAACATCTATCCAAAAGTATTTTTTACATCAAGGTATATTACATGGATTCGTAATTTCAAAAAGTGTAAAGACTATTTCTCTTGAAAAACATTAAGCAGACAAAGAGTTGAATAGGATTGCTAAAGTTTAATTTTCACTTTAGCAGTTGGTTTGAAAATTAAACCTTAGCATTGAGTAACTTTTTGTTTTTAATTAGTTTATTTTTCAGCTTTAGATTTATACCATATGATCAAATGGGTCTCACTTTGTGCAAAATATGGAATTATTTTTACATGTAACAGGGTAACTATAGAACTTTGCCCACAGTTTCATTGTCAAGATTTTTCTAAGCTCATATGTGAATGAATAACAACTAATAACATTAATAACTATCCTGTTTCCCACATAAAGTCTCATTCCTCTCCTCTTATTTAGAAGCCTGCTTTTACAAAGGTGACAGTAGCACAATATTATACTTTTTGAAGTAGTCAGAAAATATGTGTCTGAGATTTGAATTATTCCTGATTTAAGATCTTTCAGCAGTTGTAATCCCTTTGTATTCTTAATGACAGATACAATTACTTGACCTTTCCATTGCCTTGGTTTTCATATAGGCCCTTATGTCTATTATTGCTCTTTCCTGATTCTAGAACTTGACATTCATTCCCTCATGGCTAGATGTTGAAATAGATCTCCCTGCATCTAGATTCTTCCTGCATAGTGTACCCATTGCATTAGCATTAGAGTTTTCTTTCTAGCATAGCATTTAGCAGCATGGGCTTCAGAATTAGTCAGCCATAGGTGTGAGTCCAGCTCTACCTTGTTCTAGCTGTGAACCTAAAATACCTTGCATAACCTCTCTGGGTCTCAGTTTCCAATTTGAGGAAATTGGGCTAATAATGTTACATAATTCAGAAGGCTAAAAGGATTAGCCCAGATAATGTAGATGTTACTTTTATCATACATAGTGCCTGATATACGTTAGGTATTTATCCCCACCTAAACCTCATGTTGAATTGTAATCCCTAGAGCTGGAGCTGGGGCCTGGTGAGAACTGTCTGGATCTCGGCCGCTTATCCCTCTTGGCAGCTTGGTGCTGCCTTAGTGATAGTGAGCGAGTTCTCATGAGATCTGGTGGTTTAAAAGTGTGTGGTAGCTCCCCATTTACTCTCTCTCTTGCTTTCACCACGTGATGTGCAAGCTCCCATTTCACCTTTTGACATGAGTAAAAGCTTCCTGAACTCTAACCTGAAGCCATGTTTCCTGTACAGCCTGCAGAACCGTGAGCCAATTAAACCTCTTTTCTTTAGAAATTATCCAGTCTGAGGCATCCAGTGCCTGTCACTAGTATTTGCCTAGTACATGCTCAAAACTAGAAGTAGCATTATATTCATATTTTGGCACAACTCTTTCTGTCAGGACATGATGGATTTCTTGAGAAGACGGGGGATATTTTTGTTTCTGTTTTGTTTTTTTTAGCCTCACTATATAGGAAAGAGCTGATATAGAATAAAATCTCCATATATAATTTTACTTTAACGACATGTAATTTGACTGAATTACATGGTGAGGTCCACTTTACCATTCTGTATGTCTGTGCTTAATTCAAGCGATGAAACTGCCTTTGCAAAAATCATGATAGTGGGAGAACTCTGACATGGCTGACTCCATCTTGCTTCCAGCCTCACAGGCTGGCTGTCTTTGCTCATTCCTGGGCATGAGCCAAGCCAACTTAGGGACATATTTAGTTTATAGTTTAAATGATAATAGCCCTTCCCCAAAACGGAACCACCCTTGTAAAACTAATGAAAGGTCACTAGGTTAGGAAGTGGGGAGGGGCCTGAATTCTGCTAACATATAGGTTTAGTTAAATAATCACCAGCCATTATTTTGGAAGTCATAAGATTTATAACTCCCTCAGGTTCTGCTGTAATCCTTAGATTGGCCTTTTGAAGTGCCTTCAAGCTTTTGCATTTCTGATGACTGAATGGTCCAACCAGGATCTGTCATTGCCTCTACCAGTCCTGCAGCCCCTACTCAGAAGCAGACTCAACCAGGAGTATCATTTTTCACACCCCTATGATTCCATCCCCAACCAATCAACAGCACCCATACCCTAGGCTCTGCCATTCAAACTATCTTTGAAGAATACCTAAACTTCAAGCCTTCTGCAAGATTAAGTTGAGTAATAACTCTGTCTCCCACATACTGTGGCCAACCTCATGTTAATTAAACTCTCACTTTAACTGCAATGCCATGGTCTCAGTGGATTGACTTTGTCTGTGCAGTGAGAAGGAAGAGCCCATAAGGTGGTTACCCTGATACTGCATCCTCATGGCATTTATTACTGCCTCCTCTTGGGGTTCCCTCTATTTGGTGACCCCAGTTCTGATCATATCATTGTCACTGAGATTTATTCTATGACTCATATGGGATAGTTAATGATACCCTTTAAATCCTTTCAATATATTCTAACACTCAATCACCACACATAGCCACTTAAGTGGAACTGAATGTGTTGCTTAATTTTACCCAATTCACAGTTGTTTGTTTTTTTCTAACAACTTGTAGCTTATAAGTTTGAGTCCTACATTAACCATGGGCTTTGCTAGTCTTCTTCTCGTCTGTAGAATTTATTTTCGCATGCTAATTAATGCCCAGAAATAGAATTATTTATGCAATATATGCATCACTCAAAAAAAAAATGGCTGCTTGTCTCAAACCCAAATGATATGAAATTCATGCTCTCCTAAGACATCCCCTTCCTTATTTCTGCTTAGAAGGTTTTCCTTTGCTAAGCTGATTTCTACCTTCAAGAAGCTTTCTTCCTATAGTTCCAATTCTATCACTTAGATCCAATAAAGGTATGCCTAGTTCACTTCCAACAGAAGCTTTCAACAATTTAAAGATAGCTCTTGCTTACTATCTGAGGCTGTTTCATTGAAAAAGTAATTGCTTCTTTCACCTATGCTTTTTGGACCTTAATCTTGTATTTTCTAAATGATAATCATTAGGCAAATTTAGTTTCTCTATGTCCTTGTAAATGACCCAGACCCAGACCCAGACTCAATAGTAGTGTGGTCTGTCCAACATGAAAACGTTTTGCCAAATATTCTCTGGGTACCAAACTTCCTAATCAATTTTAGACTAATTTAGTAATCCATTAATATTGATTTTTGCTGAAATTACCATTAACTGGAAACTTAACACTTTTTATTATTTGCTTCTGATATTCATTCACCCCTCTCCTACCTTGAATCCACAAGATTGTTTTAGCAGACATACGTTTTGCCCTATTAAATTTTATTGCTAATTTCTGACTCACTCTTTTAGCATAATGCCAAAATATTTTTGGATCTTGATTTTATCAGTATCTGAAATATAGTCATTTTCCTCCTTAGGCTCCCAACCACTTATCATCCACCTCTGGAATTACCTGTCCTTCCAGCTACCTGTTAGCCAAGCTCCTTAATATTCATAGCATTTCTAAAATGACAACACCTCTTCTGAAACATCTCTCACTTTCAAAATTAAATATACTCCGTGATTTTCAAATTTCAAGATATTAAGGAGAATGTCTAATATAAAAACATATATGCATATAATCTTACATCTGAATGCTTTATTACCATGTTTACACCATGATTTCTTTCATGTATTTCAAAAATATTTATATGAGTACAAATTTGTTTTTTTCTTTTCATTGTATATATGACAGAAGGAAGATATGTATTTTATAAGAATATACTAATTGTCACATTTTTCTTTCTAAAATTAAGTATTTAAATATAAAAATTATTTGAATTATTGACTAATTTTATTTTTATCATTACTATATTCTCCATAACTTATAAGAGCCTGAATTTCAATTGGTAACAATTTTCTGAGATAGTATGTTTTAAAATGTATAGAAACCCAGGTCTTCTGAGGTGGTGGTGGTGTGTAAATCCAAACAGTAGAGGAGAAAAAAGGATAAGAAGAAAATCTCTGTTGGCTTTGCATTCTCCTTGGCTTGCTTCAGAACGAGCTTATTTTAGACTCTATCTCTTCCCTTCACTTTCTGTATAACACCTTGTGTCTTCTTTAACTCCCTTGCATAACTTGAGCTAAAGCCAATAACAAAGGTTTCTTTTATAATGCCAATGGGTTCCTAACCAATGTCTTTAAGACCCTACCACCTCAACTTGGGAAATTAAACAGAAGTTTATAGGTTAAAATCTTATTTTCATGCCTCTGCTCTATTACTCACAGAGATCAATTATAACAAATATCTAATTACTAAGCTCTGAAATAAAGTCTCTGTGATTTGACACCCCCACCCCAAAACAAGTCCTCCCCCATGTCATCTTTTAGAACTACTCATAGTTCAACTTAGTAGCCTGTTTTTTTTATACCCACTAATTCCTTTGCTCCCAGTTTGGTGGGAAATGCTGTTGGTTTTCCCATTCATGTCTGTTTCTTATTTTCCTATTGGGCTTACAATTATCACTATTTCAAACTAATGGGTAGAGTTATTTTAGAGAACTTTCACATTTACAGAAAAATTGAGCTGGAAGTACAGAGATTTTCCATATACTCTCCCCTAACCCTCTGCCATAGAGTTTCCCTTACTATTAACATCTTGCATTCATATAGTGCATTGTTTACAGTTGACGAGCCCAATATGGATACATTATTAACTAAAGGCCCTAGTGTTTATTAGGTTTCACTCTTTGTGTTATTGTTCTATGGATTTTGACAAATGGATAATATCATCTGTATCATCTGTTCACTGTTAGAGTATAACACAAAATAGTTTCAGTGCCTCCGAAATCATGTTATACACCTATCCATCAAAATCCTGGCAACAATTTATCTATAGTTTAATATTTTTCAAAATGTCATATAGTTAAAGTTACACAGTGAATGTTTTTTTCTGATTGGCTTCTTTCTCTTAGTAGGTTTCTTTCTTGTCTTTTCATGGTTTTATAGCTCATTTCTTTTTAGTGCTAAATAATGTTCTCTTGTCTGAATGTACTACAGTTTATCCATTCACCTACTGAAAGGCAGCTTGGTTGCTTCCAAATTTTGGCAATTTGGCTGCTGTGAGCAGTCATATGCAAGATTTTGTGTGGGCAAAAGTTTCAACTCATTTGGGCAAATATCTAGAATTGCAATTGCTAGATTGTATTGATAAGACTACGTTAAACTTTGCAAAACGTTGCCAAACTTTCTCCCAAAGTGGCTAGTTTTTATTTCCACCACCAATAAGTGAAAATTCTTATTTCTCCACATATTCACCAGCATTTGGTATTGACACGTTGTGATTTTTAGCCATTATAATCGATGCACAGTGGTATTTTGTTATTTATTTAATTTGTAATTCTGTAATGATACGTGGAGGCTAGCATGTTTTCATATCCCTATTTTGTCATTCTTGTATCATCTTTGGTGAGATATCTGTTCAGATAGTTTGCTTCTTTTAAATTGATGCATTTTTTCTAATTGTTGTTACAAACACCTTCTTATTAAAATAATTTTATTTTTATTTTATTTATTTATTTATTTATTTATTTATTTCGAGATGAGACCTCACTATGTTGCCAAGGCTGGTCTCAAAGTCTTGGACTCAAGTGAGACTCCTACCTCGACTTCCCAAACTGCTGGGGTTTTACACGTGAGCCACTGCACCTCAAACATCATGTATAAAATAAAAATTTAAGGAAAAATCCTCTTAAAGCATTGCTTATTCCCATCAGTCATAGTAGTCTGTCACTCCTTGGATAGCGCTTTAAATTGTATACATAATTCTATAAAAATGCTTGTAATAACGAATCGAAATGAGCTGCTTACATATTTTCTCCTCTTATAGATGATTGTAAAGGCTTTCAAAACAGAAGTGTATCTGTATCCCCAGCCATGTGCATTTACAGGCACAGGAGAAGCATTCAATAAATGATTTTGAATGGATGAATTCAGCTAACACAGTCTCTAGAGCCAGTTGTCTAAGTCATTGTCTAAAACATATGGTAAAGTTTCTCATTTCAAAAACAGAACAATAACAATTGAAGGTTTTTCGAATAGCAAAACATTTGAAGGAGGTAACTAATCTATCAAGCATTTAAAAAAATATATTTGATTCTTTGTTCCTAGTACATCCTATGGTTTCTCAACACTTAAAATGCCAGGGAGTTAGCTAGCTATATCATTGTCACAAAATCCATTCCCTTTTACATGAACTCTTTACCAACGAATAAACGAGGGTCTAAGCACTTACCGATCATTTCTAGCTAGTCAGTAATCAATTCTAATGAGGAGAGAAAGACAGTGGTGGCATTATTTTAACTTCTTAAATGGACCCAAATTCATTGAACATCTTAAAGAAAAAATTATCATCATTTGCTTATTATTATTATTATTTCAGTCAGTGATAAGGTTTGGCTGTGTCCCTACTGATATTTCAACTTGAATTGTATCTCCCAGAATTCCCACATGTTGTGGGAGGAAGCCAGGGTGAGGTAATTGAAGATCTGATGGTTGTATCAGGGGTTTCCACTTTTGCTTCTTCCTCATTTTTCTCTTGCCACTACCATGTAAGAAGTGCCTTTAGCCTCACTCCATGATTCTGAGGCCTCCCACCAATGTGGAACTGTAAGCCCAATTAAACCTTTTGTTCCCCGTTTTGGGTGTGTCAGCAGCATGAAAAGGAATTAATACAGTAAATTGGTACCCATAGAGTGGGGTGTTGCTGAAAAGACACTGGAAAATGTGGAAGCGATTTTGGAATTGGGTAACAGGCAGAGGTTGGAATAGTTTGAAGAGCTCAGAAGAATAAGGGAAAATGTAGGAAAGTTTAGAACCTCCTAGAGACTTGTTGAATGGTTCTGACAACAGTGCTGAGAGTGATATGAACAATAAAATTCAGGCTGAGGTGGTCTCAGATGGAGACAAGGAACTTGTTAGGAGCTAAAGCAAGGGAGACCCTCGTTATGTCTTAGCAAAGAAACTGGTGGCATTTTGCCCCTGCCGCAGAGATTTGTGGAACTTTAAACTTGGGAGAGATGATTTAGGTATCTGGTAGAAAAATTTCTAAGCAGCAAAACATTCAAAAGATGACTTGTGTACTGTTAAAAGCATTCTGCTTTAAAAGGGAAAAGGAGCATAAATGTTCACAAAACTCATAGAAAAGAAAAACCCTTTTTTAAGGAGAAATTTAAGCTGACTGCAGAAATTTGCATAAGTAGCAAGAAGCCTAATGTTAATCCTCAAGACCATGGGGAAAATGGCCCAAGGCCATGTCAGAGACCTTCACAGCAGCCCCTCATATCACAGGCCTGGAAGCCTACGAGGAAAAAGTGGTTGTGTGGGTCAGGCCCAGGGTCCCCTGGCTGTACAGGAAAAAGTGGTTGTGTGGGTCAGGCCCAGGGTCCCCTGGCTGTACGCAGCCTAGGGACTTGGTGTTCTGTGTCCCAGCTGCTCCAGCAATGGCTGACAGGGGTGAACGTAGAACTCAGGCAGTGGCTTCAGAGGGTGCAAGTCCCAAGCCTTGGCAGGCTTCAAGTGATGTTGAGCTTGCAGTGCACAGAAGTCAATAACTAAGGTTTGGGAACCTCTGCCTTGATATCAGATGTATGGAAATGCCTGGATGTCCAGGCAAAAGCTTGCTGCAGGGACAAAGCCCTCATGGAGAATCTCTGTTAGGATAGTGCAGAAAGGAAATGCAGTGTCAGAGCTCCCACACAAAGTCCTCACTGGGGCACTGCCTAGTGGAGCTGTGAGAAGAGGGCCATTGTCCTCCAGACCCCAGAATGGTAGATCCACTGGCAGCTTGCACCATGAGTCTGGAAAAGCTGCAGACACTCAGTGCCAACCCATGAAAGCAGTCAGGAGGGGGGTTGTACCTGCAAAGCCACTGGGGCAGAGCTGCCCAAGATCCTGGGAACACACCTTTTACATAATCCTGACCTGGATGTGAAACTTGGAGTCAAAGAAATCATTTTGGAGCTTTAAAATTTGACTGCCCCACTGGATTTCAGACTTGCATGGGCCCTGTAACCCTTTATTTTGGCCATGTTCTCCCATTTGGAACAGATGTGTTTGCCCAAAACCCGTACTCCCATTGCACCTAGGAAGCAACTAGCTTGCTTTTGATTTTGCAGGCTCATAAGCAGAGGGACTTGCATTGTCTCAGAGGAGACTTTGAGCCGTGGACTTTTGGGTTAGTGCTGAAATGAGTTAAGACTTTGCAGGATGCTGGGAAGGCATGATTGGTTTTGAATTGTGAGGACATGAGATTTGGAGGGGCCAGGGGTGAAATGATTTGCTTTGTCTGTATCCCCACCAAAATCTCAACTTGAATTTTATCCCCCAGAATTCCCACATATTGTGGGAGGGACCCAGGGGAGGTAACTGAATCATGGTGGCCTACCTTTCCTGTGCCATTGTCGTGATAGTGAGTAAGTCTCACAAGATTTGATGGGTTTATCAGGGGTTTCCACTTTTGCTTCTTCCTTATTTTTCTGTTGCCACTGCCGTGATTCTGAGGCCTCCTCAGCCATGTGGAACTGTAAGTCCAATTAAACCTCTTTTTGTTCCCAGTTTCTGGTGTGTTTTTATCAGCACCGTGAAAATGAACTAATACAGACAGGGTCTTCCTCTGTCATGCAGGCTGGAATGCACTAGCATGGTTATAGCTCACTGCAACCTAAACTTCCCAGGCTCAAGCGATTGTCCCACCTCAACCCCTCAAGCAGCTAGGACAACAGGTGTTTACCACACCCAGATAATTTTAAAATTTTTTGTAGAGACAGGGTCTTTTCATGTTGCCAAGGCTGGTTGCAAACTCTTGGGATCAAGTAATCAAACGTGTGTGTGTATCTGTTCATTTATAATTTGAGTGGATGGGAAGGCGAAGATGACTTTAGCAATATGTGGTACAACTGAGAAGGCATATACTTTTGTTTGTTTGTTTGTTTTTAAAAAAAGTTTAATATTATTACATTTAGGAGGCAGTGGCCGGAAGATACTCACCTCCTTCTCCCAAGTCCAGGTCCAGTGCATTGGCCCCCACACAGCACCCCAGCCACCTGCCTGGGCAGGGAGGCCCCACACTTAGTCCAGCTTCTTCAGCACAGAGGGCACATACACCAGGCTGAGCTCACTGCCGAAGGTATATACTTTTATCTGACCTAGAATTCATGTCTAGGTATTCATATTTTGAAAACGATCACACACTTGAATGTAACCGCCTATGAGATATCATTTTTAATTGCAAAATACAGGGAATAACCTAAATGATCATCAATACAGTCATATGGTGGAATGCTCTACAATACATAATATAAAAAATATGGGCTACACGAGCATCATGAACAGAGCTCACAATGTTAGGCAAGTTAGAATGTGCAAAATGGTAGAATATATGTAAATTAAAAGTTAATATATTTTGTCTTTATACAAACACAAATTATAAAGTATATGTTAAAAATAGACTGGCAGTAGAAGATTCTGGGAAGATGGTTAAGTAGAAAGCTCCAGAAATCTGTCACCCCACCTATATAACAATTGGACTGGCAGAATCTGTCTAATGTAACTATTTTGGAACTCGAGTATATTGAAGGATCCCAACTTTCAGAGGAAGACTTGAATGATACATTATTGTTAATTTCAGTCAATTCCAGCCCCTGGGGAAAGGTAGATTTTTTTTCAAGGAAAAAACAGGGTACAGTTTGTGGAAAAGGTTGCTGACAAAGCAACACGTAGGGCTCATTAAAGACAAGGATGGGACCATGTGGTATCAAAGCTCATATTGTTTAAAATTAGCCTGTGCATCTCTGGGCACTGTCATGGAGGGTAAAGGTTATTTCCCTTTTAGCTGCCTGAAACCACCATGTGGGACTTTTCAGATCCTTAGCAGAGCATATATGTCCAAGTACTGATTCCAAATTCCTCTAGTCTTCCAAATCCCGTCCTTTCTCCCTAGGGCATATTGCCCGTTCTTTTCAGCCAAGCTATCCTTCAGCATTCTGGGCCGCATGAGTGCAGCTCAAATGTAATGCCAAACAAATCAACAGAATAGCTGTCAGGCCTTCACTGGAAACAATATTAGCCTTGTCTGTTCATACTGAGAGCAGAATGGAAGTGACACAAATAAAATGTAATGGGATAAAATATATTGCTCAATGTACAGTAACAAGGAACTATTGGTTGACAATATTTTTTTCTCTCTCCTCACTACATTTCAATACATTTTCTCCAGGATTTCTACATAGTATTAGTTAACAGAATGCCTATATCAGTGTCAAAGACGTAGTTGGAGGACAATAAATGTACTTTTAATAAATGAATTGATGAATTAAATCAGATTCAATGAATTGGTCATAGAATTTGTACTAAAATTCTATGCAGGATCCCAAAGTTAAAAACAAAATAAAACACTTTGTTTAAATTCATTGGAAGGCCAAGCACAGTGGCTCATGTTTGTAATCTTAGCACATTGAGAGGCTGAGGCAGGATGATTACTTGAGCCCAGAAGTTCGAGGCTACAGCCAGCCATGATGGTGCCACTGCACTCCAGCATGGGTGGCAGAGGGAGATCCTGTCTCATAAAATAAATAAATCAAAGTAAAAGCCATCTGGTACACCTATTTTCCCTAATAATAAATTCTTTCCACTAGGCTCCTCATGTGTACTTATTTTGATGCTGGTTTAATAGAAAATGTATTACCACATGTATCACTTAATTCCAGTGACATACCATGCCAAATATCTGAAAGTTTCTTACACTAAAGTATAATCATGGCCCTTGCACTGAACCCATCAGAGATGAAATGTGAGAATTAGATAAATATGAAGATGATCACATAAGTCAATACTACTGCATTCGGATTTATGGCAAGCCTATATGCCCAGAGGATTAATAACATATGATGCATTTTTAAATAACAGAATGTCACACCTTTACATCTACAATTTTATTTCCTCAATGTAACTCTTTCCTGTCTCAATAAATTGCATTCTCTAAGTTTAAAAAGCAAATGAAAGTCAGAGGAATTGATAGGTATTTTTGGAAGTCCAGTATGTCTGTGGCACTGCTTTGCATTTCATGCACAAAACCTCTTTTCATCTTTCCAATAAAGTAGGTACTGCTATTAATTCCACTCTCAGAGGAAACGTGTAGGAAATTTAAGAATCACGTCCAAGGTCACACAGCAAGTACATTGTGGAGCTGGCACTTGAACTTGTGTCTATCAGGCTAGAAAGTCCATTCTTTATTCCTGAGTTCACCACCTTCCAGTTATGTTTATCATTTATTTCCTAAACTGCTCAGGAATAAAAAAATCCACAGATATTCTTGGCAAAGAATTCACTTGCTAAAACACACATGACATTGGTTCTTCTCTAACATTTAACATTTGTGATACTGTTTGCCGATCAGAGAGAAATGCTAAGACTCGAGACCAAATGTTTACTGAGCAGATTATTCTTGATGGCCTTCTGCTTAAAAGTTTAAAATTAAAAATAGAACACTACTCACTATTTGTCCCCTGCCAAACTGTGTGGGAGCAGCAACACAGATTGCAGGGCAAGCCTTCGGAAGCTCTAAGCTCAGCAATACATCTTCCTTTGCCCCCAGTGTTAATATCCTCTCTCCTTTTCTTTCAGGACAGAAAATAGTAACTAATAGCTTTAATAGCTGCCACTTCCATCACTTTAACTGCGAATAAACTCAGTTTTTCTTTCACCCTTCAGAATCTACAGACCACAGATGGCCACCTACGGCTCTGTGGAATCCTGGAACTGTTACTTTGAAGGAATTACCATCGTGCTTCCCAAAATATGCCTTATCACAAAAATGATAAGTGTTGGTACAGGAGCAAAGATGGGACTTAGGAGACTGTAAATATGTCCCTCAGTTCTCTGGGTATACTATGGGCTTCTCACCTTGAGGGAATGTGGTTGCAGGTGCATTATGTGGGAAGAATAAATGCGAGTGATCTTTTCTCCTTTGTCAGACATCGTGGAGGAAGGAAATTTTGCCTGGGGAGGAGGTGGAATGAAGTGAAATATGTCCTTTTCTCTTGATCTGTGTAGCTAAGCAGCAATGTTTGTATTGGTGATGGAGAGCATTGCTGTTGATTTTGAAGCAGCAATGCTGTGTGCTGGTTAGGTAGGACGGGAATTCTGGAACAAACTCTGAATATGGAAGACAGAGCTGAGTTTTATTTCCACCTCTGCCACTTGCTAGCTGAGTGATCCAAGCCATGCAATATAGGCTTTTTGAACCTTTGGTTTCCCAGTTGTGCATAAGATGGTTTTAGTCTACCTTGCAGATATGCCATAACAGTAGGGTTGCCAGATTTAGCAAATAAAAATGCATGGCACTTAGTTAAATTAGAATTTTACATGAAAAAGTTTTTTCAATGGAAGGAAGTGTTTACCTGATACTACACAGGGCAAACTTATACTGTATATACTATGTACTATATAAAATACATACTTATACACTATATACTAAATATATAGTTTCTTTTTTATCTGAAATTCGGATCAAACTTAGTGTCTTGTATTTTATGTGCCAGTCTACTAGAGAAGTTAATAAAGCACCTGTTAGCACAATACTTGACACAGATTTGGTACTCACCAGAATTTGCTTTCTTTTCCAGTTTCTGCATTTTAGTTTCATGTTCCAAACAAGGGCTCATTTTTTTAACTGTCAAAATTGAATTGTGTTTCCCTGAAGCCACAAAATAGTAAAATATCAAATGTTCTCTTTGATGAGGGCATTAGCTAAGGAATTTCTGCTCCCTGCCACTGAAGATTCTAGGGAAGTTCAGTGTACCAAGTTTGACTCTCTTTCAATAACTGACTTTGGAAGTAAATTGGTTTGTCACTAGGAAATACAAATAAGTATTGCTTGAGTTTATGTGTCATCATTTTCGGTGGATATTTATATTTATATTTATATTTAATTTCATGATATTGCCTTTGGTTATGCAGCAAAGAAGAAATAGCAAAGGTAACTCTCATTTCATACCTAGAGAAATTGAGGCACTGATTTAATTAGCAAATCATTTACTCACGAAGACCCAGTCAGTCAATCAAAAGGCAGAAACAAAATAAAATCAAAAGTAAATTCCCTTAATTATAATAAAATTTTATGTTTCTATTAGACTTCATAAGAGGACGAGAAGAGAAAAGAAGACAGGATATGTAGAAGTATTTAAAAATCTTCATATAAAAGGGCAGTACAAGAAACATTGTTTTTATGTGGAAACCAAATATATTTGTCACAATTAAGTCTGTTTTCTATCCTTACAATATTAAAATAAAGAGGAAGTGAGCTGTAGTTAAACAGCATTTAAATTAGTTTAATGTGCACAAAGGTTGGTAGTATAAAATGTAGCTCTAATTTCATTTTACAGTTGGATTAAATCCAGCCTTCTATCAATGTGATATTAAATTCAATTAAAAACATTCCCTCTGCTGCTAAAATTAAACACATTTTCTTAAAAGGATAATTATTAGAAAAGTGTACATTTATTTTTAATGTTTACCTATTAAGTGTAGTAAATACTACAATATGTGCACAATTGATTTATCTACTACCCAAAGGCAAATGAATATTGAGCTTTTTTAAATGGCCTGATATTCTAGAAAACAACAGTTAGAATTCTTAGCAGCCCTTAGATAGCAGAATACCTATGCTCCACGTTTGATATGGAGCTTGAAACTTGTCTCCATTTATATTTAATCTAATTTCTTTTCATTTTTCAAATTCAAAATAAAGACCATTTTATTCTTGTAGGAACTATTTTGCAGTACACTAAAACTAAATATATAAGATGAGCAACATGTAAAATATAACCTCAATTGGCTTAGAATTAGTCTCTACTTATGTTCAAGAGAAAGTGAATATATGTAAACATATAAAAATATTTGGAGCAAATCTATTTTATTTTGGAGTTGGCATCATTAACTGAGATATTAAAATACTGGCCATGCTTTTGGGCCAGAAATCTGCAATTATGCTTCCTAGCATTTTTGGAATTCTCCTTCATCCAGATCTTTCAAAGAAATAGAATATTCATTGATGTTCTATTAATGCCAAATAATTGTTTTCAGAATTGTATTTTTTCCAACCTAAATATTTCACCTTTTTGTTTTTCTAAAGGCAGTGTGAGGTCCACAGGAGGAAGTCTATAGCTTTCATCTTGATTTATAGAGATGATGATAAAAGTTTAGTCTCACAGCTTGTTCCCCACTCATCTGGTAGAATGCAGCCTACAGCATATGTTCAAAGACAGGTTTTCCATAGCTGAATGTAGTTTGATTTTGGTAAACATAGCCTACAGTAGGAACATATTGAATTTAGGTTCAACTGCACAGGAAAGAAAAGTAAGAATATTCCAATATGCAATATATTTTCCAATTAGTTTTATGCCTAAGATCTTTGTCTCATTTTTTTCCCCCTCAATCCCTAGGAAGTTAAATTCACAGCACACAATGGTCAATATATACTATAAACATATTGATGAAATATTTAGCCTAAATGTAAATATTATGACATTATTTCATTCAGAAAATGATTTTCTTGAATGCTTTATTCATGATAAATTCTGTGATAAGGATGAGGTCTACACTGTCTCAAATCATATCAGGTTTATAATCTATTATGAAAAATAGATATATTTGCAAATTAAAAATAACAAAGCATGCTATAGTGAAAAAGTGCAGCATACTATGAAGTAATATAACAGAATATTAGGAAAGACTTCTCTGAGGAAGGGATATTTATGTGGAGACTCTACAGAATGAGGAATCAGCCAAAGAGTGGAAGAAAGAACGCTCTTGTCAGAAGACTCTGAAAACTTGAATGTTTTTGGCAAAGGGATATGGTACCAATCAAAGATGAAGCCAGATCTTTCTGAACCTTTGGAAAGACAATATCAGGGAAATGACAAATTGATTTACATTTACTCTTTGCTGTGGATAGAGAATGCACCAAGGTTCCCAAGGAAAGAAGGAAAAGAATCAATACAAAACTCATTGGAATTGTGTGCTGGTGCTGGAGGTGGAGAGAAATGTATTGATTGGTATGTACCTGAGGTCATTATTCCCAATGGATAAGAGAAAACAAAACAAAACAAAAATCCCAGGCATAAAATTAACTGGAAAACATATTGAATATTGGAATATTTTCGCTTACATAAATATCCTCCAGTAACCCCAGAGAAGGCTAAAACACATACTGACAATGAAAACATTGAAGAAGCCCTCTGAAATAAATGACAGTAATTAAAAGATAAAATTAGTATTATATCCTCTGCAAAGGCATTATCTCATATAAATAGGGTAAGTGCTCCTTTCTTCTTAACACATACTTACAAGGCCAACTCTGTACCAATAGTGTAGAGAATTGGTGTCCTCTCTCCATGGCCACCCTTACAAGGGCTCCTCATTCATGTTTGACCTTCTCTTGCCTTGCTACTCACCTCCTTTAAAGTATTTTTCACACAGCCGATGTTCATCATGTGTGTAAACAGGTGAAATAAATGAATGAAAGTTTCTATTTCAAATTGATGTGGGGTAAGCAAGCCCCAAAACTGATATTAGCCTGTGAGAGTTCTTGGCTTTGTCCAGGGAAGAATTCAAAAGCGAGCTGGTGGTGGTAGACAGCAACCTTTATTGAACCCAAGCTGCTCCTTGTGAAGCAGGGCTAATTTCTAGGCTGTGTACTCAGAGTGAGCCCTTGAGGGCTGTTGGCTATATGTATTTATACCCATTTTAAACTGCATGCAAATTAAGGGGAGGATTATCCAGAAATCTCTGAAAAAGGGGCAATAACTTTCAGGTGGATGCCATGGAATGGGGCAATGACTTTCAGGTCATTGGCATGGCATTTGGAAACTGTTGTGGCGCTGGTTGGAGTGTCTCATGCTCATGAGTAATAAGGGAAACTAAAGGTTGCTTTCCTTGCCATGTGTTGGTTCTGACCAGTTTCTTTACTTTATCCTGTCTGAATCTGGAAATGAGCCCTGTAGGTCTCCTACCCTCAAAATAACTGGAATGACTGTGGTTTAATGTAGTTGTTACAAATAGTCCCACCAAGACATGTAAGATAGGAACTCACTCATTTCTGCATTCACCCTAAACTAGGATGAATAAATGTTATTCTACAGGAGAATCCCAAGCACAGCTACAAAACAGATATGGCTAAGGTGACTACGTGGGAACCTGACAGAAGATGTCAATGAGATGCTGGTCATGGCCAAAATGGAGCATCGCTGTTAAAAAAAATCAATGAAGTGTTTGTTTATAACTTTAAATGTAAAATAGAGAACATGATGGGAAAGTTATACAGTCATATTTGATACTCTATAGAAATGAAATATTCTAATCCTTAGCAATTGGTAGAATGTTCTTTGCCATTGGTTTGGAGTGATATACCTTGCGATTGCTATAAAGTCCTTTCTGTTATTAATAGATTATTAAAAGATTATTAATATATTAAAAGATGATTAATATATCAAAAATATTCAGGATATAAAGAAATCGTAGCAGTGAACTTCAGATGAAAGTTTGTCACTGCAACTTATTTGTAAGGAAGCAACCTATGCTATCTCTCATTCTGCAATACATTTCTCTCTTAGATCCATGGTAAAAGTGATTTGTTTTCAGAGGAATTCCGTTCACAGAGAACTAAGGTGTGATTTTAAGTTCTCTAATTATACCTCTCATTTTCACTATCATCTTTAAAAATATTTTAAGAAGTATGTAAGCCATGTTATTTAATTTTGTTCATTTGACTTTACAGATTAAACACAAAGTCGAATAACAGTGAGACGGGGTCACTGTTTTTCAGACACAAAATAATTTTTTTGTCATAAGCATTTTTAAACTTTAACCTCTTTTCTTTATAGTATCAAGTAAAATAAAGATCACTGTAGGTATTTATGTAATTTTACAAGCACTTATTTTCAGACAAAAATGGAAATATTAATGAATTTAAGCTGATTTGGCTGATGTGCAAATATCCATAATTCCCTTAGGAATGTTTGTTTAGTGGTGTCAATGGAAGCAACCAGGTTGTTTGGAATGACTTAATCTGAAAATTGAGATTATTTGCACTTTTCACAGTTTAGCACACTGTTGGAATATCCTTTTATTCTCTGATTGAGCCACCAAGTGTCATCTCTTTAGAGCACCATTGGTTATCCAATTAAACCCTCTGGTTTTACAAATGGCACTGGTAGTGTGATATCTCTGTTAGAGTAAGTGATTTGAAACACACACACAGACACACACACACTTTTTTTTCACAGTATATGTACACTGACACCAAAACAAATTCCCTTTGTAGATCACCTTGTAGTGGTTATTTCTACCCTTGGAAAGACACAGAATGGGCACGTAAGGTCAGCTGGAAGTCATATATCAATATTTTGAAAAATATCAGGTAAACATTAGGTTGTGCTAAGAAGTAATACTCTCCTGGAGGAATACAAGAGTGACATGGCAATGTGTAGCAATAAAATTTACATCAGAGCATTAGTGGGTTCAGGAGGGGAAGTGGTCAAAACTATAGACATGGATGTTATTTATGAATGTCCCTGTCACTAAAAAAAAGTTTCAGGGATGCACTGGCCATCACAAAAGGCGCATTTGACCCAAAGAGGACAGACTGTGTTTACGCTTGTTCGGTACTGTCCTCCACCTCTAACCAACCATCTGCAGAGCTGTCATCTCATTTTCTGCCAGCCACAAAACCAAGCCCTGAATAAGTGGGTTTTCTCTTTCTCAAGGAAAGATCTCTTAGTATCCAAGGTCTCATTTTCAAATACAAGGGAAGATTTTTTTTTAGCAATGATGCTCCATTTTGACCGTCAGATACTAGTGATGGAAAGAATTTAGGAAATTTTATTTATCTTCTAGAGGCTACATAGCTCAAGAGTAACTCTGCCATTGCCCAAATAAACTTCTCCAAAAGCCTCTGTAAAATAGCACTAGAGATAATTTATGATTCCTAACAATTGCACGTGAAAACTCATTAGAAAAAAGCTAAGCCTCAAAAGCTATTTCTACCCTCTCTTTTATCGAGGTCTTTGTCATCAGTAGTAACCCAGTCCTTAAACAAGTGAGAATGAGAAACTCTGACAATGCTTTTTACTATGCCAGCTCCTGGGGTCCAAAGAAAGTAATTAAATAATTGTGGCTCCTTTCCCAGGGGCCTTAGGTTTTCTTTCCTTCAACCATAATTGAAAAATATGGTCCTTTTACATTTATTTCCATTATTTGCCATTTTGTGTGTGTGTGTGTGTGTGTGTGTGTGTGTGTGTAACAACCATTTCCTTATTTTTCCTATCCCTTAACAAAATTATCATCCTTAACTTTTCCTTTGTCTGGCTCCTTCATCATTACCGATATAAATTAAGATTCATTCTCAAAAGAAAATGGCAATATCAGGTGGTCAACAACCAGAGGCAGTGGAACTCATGTACAGTTAATGGTATCAGGCTACCCAAGCAGGTATTGAATTGCGCACCTGTGTGCAGAGAGGGAATAAAAAAGAAGTAAAAAGTGTGAAGGATCTGTTAAAACACAATTGTAAGCAACGTGCAGTAACTGTGAGTGGCTGAAAAATCACAGTGGTTTAATAGACCTGCTGGGCATATCTAAGGAGAGGAGTGATTTTTTTTCTTTGAACAAAGTAGTTATCTATGCCTAAAGCTCTGTGGGGTTTTGGGACTGGGACTAAGGATCAAACTAACCATTTAGATCCTGCTCTAGATGAAAAAAATAAAGCTGTATTTTATTGTTACATTCAGCCACAAGTAATAATCAACAGCAGGAATAACAGCAACAGTAAGAAGAGAAATAACTGTGATGGATCACTTTTTTAGGAAAAACATCTTACTGTGAATTCATAAAAATGCATTATCTATGTATCCTTTACATATTAGCATTAAAGAAAACACTTCTGTTAAGAAGAACAGAATTCATAGTGGCCTACGCTAACAGAAGAATGAATTGTCTCATGTGTTTGGAAGGTTTCAGGTATGGCTGATTCCAGGCAATTAATCAATTGCCATCAGAACTCATACTCTTTTGCTCCCCTCTCTCCAATGGGGGCTCCACCCAAAGACAAGCTTCATTCACACCAGCAGAAGCTACAAGCAGTGGCAGATGTCAAACCTATCTTCTTAGTAAGCAGTAAAGAGAACATCTTTCTCCAATTCTTATAATCAAAAGTGTAGCAATTGAGTTTCAATACTGCTGATGATTTCTCAAGCCACCTAGTTTGTAAATGCAGAGCTAGAATTTGAACTGAGGCTCATTTGATGCTAAAGGAATTTTTAAGGAAAAAAGCAACTAACATCTATACTCCAGCTAAACTAGGTAAAACAATGTTTAGCTACATATTGTTTTAACTACAAAAAAGTAGTTTTATGGTGTTTTCAAAACTGTTGTTTTGAAACAGTTTTGAAAAATTAGTATAAAGTGCATAACATTTTGGTAAATTAATCCTGCTTATGAAGATATTTATAGATGAGACAGAAAAATTAATCTATATTATAAGGTAAAAAAGACTACTTATTGACAATAATATGTTTATGCTTGTACAAATCGACATAGTGGTTTAAAGACATAGAAAATATAAGTATTTTTAAAATAGATTTCACATTTAAGGAAAATGGAATCATATTTTGTCTCAAAATGCCTTAAATGGAGTGGCTGGATTTGAATGTCAAAATGCTGACCTTCCTGGGAAATGCCGGGAATAAAATTATTAGAATGTGACTGTTTTTGCCTTGTATTGCACAGTGTTCAATCCCTTCTCTCCTCCCCATCTTCCTGGTGGCCAATGAGAAAAAATATTTGACATGTGAAAAATAACCTTTTTTTTTTTCCCTCTTCCTGATGGTGTTACCATATGGCTTTAGCATTTGGTTCCATCCTTTTCACCCTCCCACTATTTATTTATTTTAATCACTACTCGTGATTAGTATAAAGAAGGGCTCTGGGAGTCTATTCCTGGCTGTATTCTCACTCACAGTTTGGCCCTAGATCATTCAATTTCTCTTAGCTGCAGAGTCTTCTATCTTTAAATGAGCATAATGTTACTCACCAGTTGAATGAAATTCTTTAAAAATGGTAGTTCCTTATGTTTTAAGAGAATTTCTATTATCTGTGAATTTTTTTTCTCCCTCAGTTCCAAAACCATCTGTGCCTTCTCATTTATGACCAAGACTTTTTCGAGTTTCAAATCTGCTTAGAGCTGACAAAACACAACATCTGGATTTCAATTCAAGGAGGAAGGCTCATTTGAAAGCTTTTTAATGCCCCTGGACCACAATGAGATCAAATTGAAGAACATTTTTTATGAGTTGAGTGCAAATGAATTAGAAACATGTGGATAAAATTTCTCTTAAACCTCAAAGGGAATTTAAATATTAAGGAAAAGTGCTTTGCAAACTGCTTCTTGGCTTCTGCCAAAGTCAAAACACTTTTTAAAAAATGAGATGGTGATATCTACTGAATCCAAAATGTACCCAGCATTTTATTCTCCAGTGTACAAAGAACATTTTGATCTTTGAATAAAAGGCAGTACAACCAAAGATTTGCAAGTTTCATATTCAATAATACTTGGTTTCAAACTAAGTATTATTCCTAAATTTCATACAGCCTTTTCTTTTTTATTATTGTAGTCTCTGTTTTGTTTAAAAAAATCCCAGAATACAAATGAATTATATAATTGCATCGATGTGACACAATCAGCCATTCTCATACTTTATTTTAGAGAGGGGAGGTATAGATTAGTAAATATTTGTTTCATATTTGTGGTATATAAATATTTTTGTTTCAAGTCAATTCTATTTTGTTGGGTTTTCAAAGGCTTCTCTGATTAATGGAAAATAACTCCACCCCCCACCCGCCCCACCTTGGATACACATTAGTCATTTAAACACTCTCATAGCCATTATTGTCAAAACAATATGTGTGCTTTACATGAGGGTGTGTACAGATATGTAAAAACAGTGTTAAGAATACTTCAGCTCACTTCACTGGACCTTGAAGCCCCTCTATCCATGGAGGAAGTAATTTTTTCAATTATCTGCAGGGAAAGCTCTGCCATGACGGTGGACCTCAATAGAGTCCCCATAGACAATAGCCCTGAAGAGGGCAGGTGGAGGGGAGCAATTATCAATGTAGGAGCTGCCATTTTTTCCCAATTTCCTGAGTTGCAGCTTAAAATGATCCTTTGCTGGTAGCCTCAAAATCTGGCAGTGATGAGGAGTGATTCTCCCTCTCTGCCCTCTCCTCTGAAAGCCTTGATCTACTCTTATCCTGAGGGCAACCAATGTCATGACATGTCTTTAGCCTTCCTTATCACTACTGCTAATAACAGATTCCCGCCTGGAGACAGCACCACGAGTACAATTTTAAATAGTCTCTTCTAGCACAAAATGGTTTTGTAAAGCAGACTCTGTAGTTGAGGCAAATATTCACAAATGTGCCTGTGCTAGCTCCAGAAGTCACTTGACAACATTAAGATAAAACGTTATTACTGACAAGTTGCTCTTTTTCTGCCTCTACTACATCCTACATTTTAATGTGAAACCTTCAGAGACACCCCTGCAGTACCACTCTCTTTATCAAGGCCTATGGTTGTTAATGCAAGTGAGAAAAGAAGTCTCACAGACACACTTGTTCTCTGAGAGACCAATGAGAGGTACCATCTAGGAATGGAAAAGAATGAGCCAAAATACATACTCCAGAATTAAAAAGAAAACGTAAGATAGTTTTAGAAAATAAACTTGTATTTTCTAAGACTATTATAGACATAGGAGGGAAACATCATACACTGCAGCCTGTCAGGGGCTGGGAGGCTAGGGGAGGGATAGCATTAGGAGAAATACCTAATGTAGTTGACAGGTTGATGGGTGTAGTAAACCACCATTGCACATGTATACCTATGTAGCAAACCCACATGGTCTGCACATGTATCCCAGAACTTAAAGTATAATTTAAAAAAAGAAAAGAAAGATGTATTTTGTCAATTATAAAGCTGGAACGAAAAATGCTGCAGTAAAAGATACAAATAGGTTTGTCTACCCCCTGCTCTATCTGAAGGAAATCTTTAAAGAAGGTAAAATCTGCAGATTCACAGCTTCTTACTTATCCATAGTGGAAAATACTGAAACAAAAAAATGCTTAGAAAAAAATTCACCATCCAAATGATAACTCTAATCAAGGAGAAGCCCTCTACTTCAGCGAGGGCTCAGGAATAAGATGAAGCAAGAGAGAGCTGAGTTTAGAACAAAAGATCTCATAAAAAGCAGGGAAGTGAAAATGAATCACTCCAGTGGATTTTTGTAAAACTCATCAATATCGCACATTTGCTGGAATGTGTGCTGGACAAAAGAACAATTCAAAAATTACAAAGCATTCCTGATCAATTACAATGCAGTGATGGATTTAACATTTTTCTCAAGACTTCTGGGATGATTCATTTCCTTTTTAATGCTGCCCAGTATATTCATTAAAGGAAATGTTAGATGTCTTTTTATCTATATTTTAAAAACATTTCTGAAGCTCAAATCTTCACAATATGTGCTTAGTTGTAATTAATAAGAATAGCGTGTTTTACCCAATCTAGGTGTCAAATTCTAGTGATATCTAATTTCTAACTCTACTCTTAGACAATATTGTCCCTTGTGATAAAGTACAGAAAGGAAATTCTGTCTTTCATGTCAAAACATCTATAGGGTGGTTCTCAATGAATGTTTGTGTACAAGAGTGAACTTTCATGATTTACTGAAGTCTCACATCTTTTCATGATAATCTATGACATTTTTCATATGTATATATATTCACATTGGCAACTATTTGTCTGCAAATGAGCACTAACCGTCATTTCATGACAAAATGAATAAATAAGTGATAAACAAATATCAACAGGAAAAATGAAAAAATCCTAAAAATGATCTACTTCTGATTTCTGAGCATTATGGATATTTAATAATATGATTTTCCAATTAAAGGTATAAATTACTCAAATTATAGAATAAAATAAGTTAATATTACAAGGCTGAAATCAAAGAACAAATTTATTAGATTGATTTCAAAACCTATATAAATATAAGGTAGTTATTTACTCATTCCTTCACTGAGCAACCATTTGAAGACCGCATGAATTGAATTGGAAAAACAGTGCATAAAGACACAATCTAAACTGACAGATTAATAGGAGAGGAAATATTCAACTTTTATTTGCCATTAATTATGACAACTACAGACTAAACACTTTATATGTTGCCTTATTGTATTATCAGAATACCACTATAAATTAGCTGCTACTGTTGCCCTAATGTGCAGCTGAGTAAGCTGAGGCACATAAGAAGATAAACAGCTTACTGAAGGCCACACAAGTAGGAATAACAAGAGATGGGATTGGAATCAACACGGTTTCCAGAACTCAGTCTCTCCATCACCATGCCTTAGCACCTTCTTGACAGAGATCTAAAACATGATGCTCCTTCTTAATAAATTGAGCTAAGCCACAGAAAATAGATATGGCCAAATATCTTAGTGCAGCTGCCTCCGCTTTGCAGCTAGAGCATCTCTTTCAGGCATCTAATTTAAAATGTGTAATTTCTTGTGCAATGTGTCGTGTTGGTAGCATGGGTTGTGCATAGTTATATGAGGGGTCTTGGCAGGACAAGACTGTGCAGATTCTCTGGGACTCACACATAATTCCAGTGATGGAAATCTCAAGCTGCTTTTCAGCACATCCTGTGCTCGCCTTCTCCAGATTTGCCCATAATCAATTTACCAGCTGTGGCAATTATTTCACATACTTTTTTACTATGCAAAAGAATTGTTTTTTTTTTTTTTTGTGTGTGTGTGTGTGTGATACTCTGTCATCTGGATTTGCTGGAATAACAAGTTGGGGAGGAGTCTCTAATATGATGGCTGCTTTAGTTTGAGAGCTCAAGGGTAAATACATACTAATAATTGGATTTAGTTTCCATTTTAATATTTTAAATAGAAAAGTTGTCTTGGGTGGAGAAGCAAGATTTGGATAAGCAAAATTGTAAGCAAGATCTGTAAGCAAGAGTGACATTTACTTTCTGGGATTTTTTTATTTGTTTGTTTAATTCATTTTAACTCAACCTGCACAAAAGGAGTTGTGGTGAAACAGAGAAAGAGTCAAAGACAGACAGACAGAGAGAGAGAGAGCAAGAGACAGAGACAGAGAAAGACAGATATAGAAACAGAGAAAGAGACAGAAAAAATAACTACTTTTCAGAATTCATTCTATTCCAAAGAGCCTAGGATAGACAGATTTCAGGCTCCACTGCATGAGCATTCAGCAAATAGTGATCCTTTCAGTCAGATATCACTTCTTCCATGAAGACCTCCTGAACAATTCCTACCCATCCTTTAGTAATGATTATTCCATCATATTTATTTCCTGTATAATGTTCATATAATCTGTAATGTTTGTTTGCTGTCTTTCCTACCACACTGTGAGCTTCTTAGATGCAGTAGATGTGCCCTATTTACCTTTACATTCTTTGTTTCATCTCAAAAACCTGGCAAGTTATTACAGCTCAAAAATAAATGTCTGTTTAAATAAAGGATAGGAAATCAGCATTCTCTGAATACAGTTTTAATAAACATCCCAAAATGTTTTCTGTAAGATATTCTTGAAGTTTTACATTTGTGATATTTTAGAGGTTCAAAAAGAGCAGGAGTAGGAATAATGAAAGTCAAATAATGTAAGTAACTAATATTTGTTGACCCTAATCTACCTGCCATTTATTTTGAAAAGTGCTTTGCAAGATCTATCTCTACGTACCTTCCCAACAACCTCACATGATCATAATTTTCATTATATATGCCGTACAGACCAGAAAATGAAGATACAGTGAAGTTCAATGACTTGCCTAAGAAAGGCAATTCAGATCAGAAGTTTTCAGAATTAATGTGAAGCATAGCAGTCATATTTAGAAGCTCAGGCTCTCAGCCACTACATATACTTTTTTCCTGGAAGATAGTTGCCCTTTTGGCACCTAAATCCAGCAGAGGATATTATGAAATCAAGGAAAGACTCACTAAGCAAGAACTTATAATACACTGAAAGTATAGAAAAAGAAAACTGGGATGGAAGAAACACAAGTTGAGTGTACAAATCATCAGTATATTTCTCCATTGGCTGCTGAAAACATTCATTGTGCACCTATATGCCAAGCTTTGGACTAGCTCCAGCACAAAGCCAAATGAGACATAATGCAAGCATATCACATTTTAACAGATCTTTATTCTAGAACTGCACTGCCTGATATGGTAGCCAGTAGCTATGGGTGGCTATTTAATTTAAATAATTATTAATCTTACATAAATTAGAACATTTAGTTCTTCTACCTTTATCATATTTCAAATGCTTGGTAGCCACATGTAGCTAGTGACTACCATATTGATAGAACACACAAAGAATGTTTTATTCATTACACGCAGTTCTATTGAGCAATATTGCTCTAAAGAACTACATTCATATCCTTCGCCCTGGAAACCATCATTCTCAGAAAACTGACACAAGAACAGAAAATCAAACACCGCATATTCTTACTCATAGGCGGCTGTTGAACAATAAGAACACATGGACACAGGTAGGGGAATATCACACACTAGGGTCTGTCCACGGGAAATAGTGGAGGGACAGCAGGGGGTAGGGTGTTGGGGAGAGACAGCATGGGGAGAAATGACAGATATAGGTAATGGGGAGGAAGGCAACAAATCACACTGCCATGTGTGTACCTATGCAACAATCTTGCATGTTCTTCACATGTACCCCAAATCTAAAACGCAAAAAATAAAAAATAAAATTATATATATAATATATGGATATATATACAAAGAACTACATTTAGGGTAAGGACCTTTAATCTATTTGGAGTTAATTTTTGTATAAGGTGTAAGGAGGGGGTCAAGTTTCAGCTTTCTGCACATGGTTAGCCAGTTTTCCCAATACCTTTTATTAAACAGGGAATCCTTTCCCCATTGCTTGTTTTTGTCAGGTTTACCAAAGATCAGATTGTTGTAGATGTGTGGCTTTACTTCCGAGGCCTCTGTTCTGTTCCATTGGTCTATATCTCTGTTTTGGTGCCAGTATCATGCTGTTTTGATTGCTGTAGCCTTGAACTGTAGTTTGTACTCAGGTAGTGTGATACATCCAGGTTTGTTCTTTTTCCTTAGCATTATTTTGGCTATGTGAGCTCTTTTTTGATTCCATATGAAGTTTAAGGTGTTTTTTTTTTTTTTTTTTCCCAGTTCTGTGAAGAAGATCAATGGTAGCTTGATGGGGATAGCATTGAATATGTTACTTTGGGCAGTATGGCCATTTTCACAATATTGTTTCTTCCTAACCATGAGCATGGAGTGTTTAAACATAAGACCCAATGCCATAAAAACCCTAGAAGAAAACCTAAGCAATGCCATTCAGAACACAGGCGTAGGCAAGGACTTCATGACTAAAAGGCCAAAAGCAATGGCAACAAAAGCCAAAATAGATAAATGGAGTCTAATTAAACTTAAGAGCTTCTACACAGCAAAAGAAACAATCGTTAGAGTGACCAGCAACCAACAGAATGTGAAAAAATATTTGCAAGCTACCCAACTGACAAAGGGCTAATATCTAGCATATACAAAGAACTAAAACAAATTTACAAGAAAAAAAAAAAAAAAAACAAGCAACCCCATCAGAAAGTGGTCAAAGTATATTATCAGACATTTTTAAAAACAAGACATTTATGTGGCCAAGAAACATATGAAAAAATGCTCACCATCACTGGTCATTAGTGAAATGCAAATCAAAACCACACTGAGATACCATCTCATGCCAGTTAGAATGGTGATCATTAAAAAATCTGGAGACAACAGATGCTGGAGAGGATGTGGAGAAATAGGAACACTTTTACACTGTTGATGGGAGTGTAAATTAGTTCAACCATTGTGGAAGACAGTGTGGCGATTGCTCAAGGATCTAGAAATAGAAATACCATTCGACCCAGCAATCCCATTACTGGGTATATACTCAAAGAATTATAAACCATTCTATTATAAAGACACATGCACACGTATGTTCATTGTGGCACTGTTTACAATAGCAAAGACTTGGAACCAACACAAATGCCCATCGATGATAGACTGGACAAGGAAAATGTGGCATATATACACCATGGAATACTGTGCAGCCATAAAAAAGGATGAGTTTATGTCCTTTGCAGGGAAATGGATGAAGCTAAAAACCATCATTCTCAGCAAACCGACACAAGAACAGAAAATCAAACACTGCATGTTCTCACTCATAAGTGGGTGTTGAACAATGAGACACATGTACACAGGGAGGGGAATATCACACACTGGGGTCTGTTGTTGGGTGGAGGCTAGGTGAGGGATAGCAGGGGGTGGGGAGATTGGGAAAGGATAACATTAGGAGAAATACCTAATGTAGGTGACAGTGGGGGATGGAGGCAGTATACACATGACATGTGTATACTATGTAAAAATCCTGCACGATCTGCACATGTACCCCAGAACTTAAAGTAAAATAATAAAAATTTTAAAAATGAACAAAGACCTTAAATTCGAAAGGCAGGAGTTCAAATGCTAGCTACATTTCTTTGAGTAAGATACTTAACCTCTTATACATCAGTTTCTATTTTCTTTATCGCTAAAATAAATATAATCATAATACTTTCCAGAGTCATTGCAAGGATTATTTTACTTGCCTGCGTAAACACTTTTAACACTTGTTTAGTCCATAGGTACACAACAATTATTGAATTTTAAACTATTAAGTGTCACTGGTATATCACTAACAATACATTATCTATGCCTTATAAGGTACATGCTTTCGTCATCATATAAATTCTGAAAGACCAGGGTCTCCTTTCCAATTTAAACATGAGAACATTTAAATCTCTAAGAAACTACCTACATAAATCAGACTCACATGTGTGGGATGATGAAACCACAAATTCATGCCAGACCTTTGTACTCCTGCCACCTACATGACTACTCTGGGCACAGATTCTTTGTCCAGAAATTTCTCTACTAGATAAGGAAAGGGACACATATATGATATATAACAGTAAGATTAAAAAAAAACTGGGAATAGATACTATTTTAGTTATTTATTAAAAAAATGAGAGTTTCTTCTATTTGACTTGGTTATAACAGTAATCATTTAAAGAGTTAGGACTTTACTACCCGTATTTTTTTCAACTGTGTTTGCCACTTAGTGTGCTGGTTCCCTCTAGCACATGAACTTGAGGTTACTTTTAGATATCTGGGATAGATCTTCCTCAAGGGCAGGCATTGGAAGGAGATAGTATAGTGTACCAGAGGGTTTTTCATAGAATATGGAAGAAGCAGACACCTTGGGCAAATGACAGAGGCTCCATGAATTAACTCTTCATTCATCTCAGAACAATTCACTGAGAAAGGTGTTGAGCATCTGGTAACATCACATAGATTGAGTGCCTGAAATTCACCTACGGATGTAAATTTGTAAGTGTGGCTTAACTAAAATACTGCACTTAGAAAAGTACATGGCTATAAGAAATGAATGCATTATTCATTAGAATGATAATTTTGTTTGACTCATAGAAAATCACTTAGATGTTGCTTTAATGCTGATGATCAACCTTCTAACGTGTAATAAATAAATACAGTGATCAATCACTGTGTGTCTGTTTTATTTCTGGCACATTAGACTCATATTTATATTAGGAAATACAGAAGCAAATAAAGCAAAACAAAAGCAAAGATATAATAGATACTTTCTATTACTTGCTAGCTATATTCACATGAGCACATTATTCAATGTTGCTCAATATTCTTACTGGGATAATTCCACCTACCTCTATTTTTTGAGTAAGGATTAAACTTGATGTTGCATATGAAGCACTTAATATATCATTTCACATCACTGTCACTTAACAAAATCTAAAATTAAAAAGAACAGGGTTAAAATATGTGATTCTCAAAAAAAATTTAGAAGGTAGTTATTATTATCTCATAATAAACCAGGAACTTGAGGTTCACCAAGGTAAAATAGCATATCCAAGCTCAAAAATTTCAAAAGCATATCTAGTAAAGCCAACCATTTATACTCAGATCATCTAGATACCTTTTGCTGCATTTATTAAATATTATGAGGCTATATTAAAGTCATTTTAATGTAATGCTGAACAAATATAAATTCTACGCATCTTCAGAAAAAGAAAGAAAGGTATACTGAAAAAAATGTGTTATGTGCCAATGACTCCAAATATCATTTCTAGCTTGGATTTCTACCTAAATTTCAGACTTACATCCAAATATTTCCATCTCCAAATTAACGTGCCTAAAACTGAACTCCTGATTTCACCATCTTCCAATCTCCTACATCTGCTCTTGCGTTGTTTTTGTTCTATCTCTCTATCTGGAAATTCCAACCTACCAGTTGCTCAGGTCAAAACCTTGGAATTATCCTTGACTTCTCTTTCTCTTAAACCCAATATCCAATTATTCAGCAAATTTTGCCACTGCTATCCTTAAAAATATCTTGAAGCCAACCACTCCTCACTTCCTCGCTTCCTAAATTGTCTCCTTACTTCTCCCTTTTTCTTTTAATTTGTGCTCAGCACAGAAGCCAGAATAATCCTCATATCTCTTTGAGAAAAAAGAAAAAAGCCAAAGTGCGTAGAATAATCTACATGGTGCTACATGATTTGAGCTCTCTCCTCTCATTCATTCTCTGGCCTCGAATCTTAGGACTGATCTCTTGCTCATTCCACTCTAACTACATTGGTATTCTCCTGTTCTATCAATTGTCCAGGCACATTTCTACATCAGTCCTGATGTGTTGGTTGTTTCTTTTGCCTTGAATATGTTCCTCTCTTCAGTTACCCAGCAGGGCCAAAGTCACAATGTCTCCAAGCCTCCTTTATACATATTTTCTTACTGAGTCTTTCCCTTGTGATTTTATTTAAAATTGAAATCCCTTATATGTATTCTTTGTCTTTTCTTTCTCATTTTTCTGACATATATGTATATATGAAATAAATATACATATATACATATATATGTGTGTGTATATATATACACACACATATATACATATATATATATATATATATATGTATATGTATATATGTGTATATCACCATCTGAGATACAGGATAGGGCAGAATAGGGCACACCGTGATATGATATGCATTCTTTGTCTTTCTTTGCTAAAATTCAATTTGTAAGAAATTTGTTATCAGTTTTGTTAATTTATTTTCCCTAGCATCCAGACTAGTGACTGAAATATTAGGCAAGTTTAATAAATATTTGTTGAATAAATGAGTGAATACACAAGTGAAAAAGTTGCTAAAATGATAGAATGCTATTTCATTCTATTTTTCTGCTCTTTTATGTGAGCAATAATTGTTTATACTTTAACTACCATGTTTTCTTTCATGATAGATTGTATTTTTGAGTTTCTATCAGCATGCCTGTAATATTTCATTTCTTTCTGTTTCCTTGTTTTGATTTTAGAAGCTCTGCTTTTGGCAAGCATTTGAAGAATCTAAAAATGTCCATTGTTTGAAAACAGGCATTAATGATAAATGTAGTAATAGTTAATGGCTTACTAGTAGTGGTGGCAGCAGCTGCAGAGAAATCACTCATTGAGGGTCTTTTATGAGATATGGACCAGAGCTGATCCTTTATTTATGTTGATTTATTTGACCATAAGAAAAAACAAACAAACAAAAAAAAAACTATGAAGTAGTCATAATTAACAGAGATGGTAACTGGTTCAGAGATATTAGATAATTTTCTCAAGGCCACAGAACTTGCGTTGAAGAGTTGAAATGTTAATGCAAATGAGTTCTTACCTATACAATTCACAGCATCTTTATTTTAAAACATTAAAGTACAGTATACTGAAAATGATTTTTTTGTTCAATACATACTTCTTAACAAAATTGACCATCATATGCATTGAGCATAAACAGAAAGAGTATAGTTTTCTTATATATTTACTACAGCAAAGTTTTAAAAATAATTTATAGCTCTCAAGTAAACTCTCCTCCTTTGAGCTAAAAATACTTTAATCTTTGTCTGCTTGTATTTTTTTTTCTTCTGCTTCTAGAGATCTTGTAGGATAAGCAAGTGACTCTTTACACAGCCTGACTTTCTTTTGGAAGAATGGTCTTGCTGCCTTGAAAAGAACTCATAATCACTCCATTACCTTTTCTTAGGTATGTTTGCTGGACTCCTTGGAGAGACTTTAAAATCATGTCACTTCGTGTAAGTGCAGTGTGTTTTCTAAAAAATATTCTTTGTTGGGGAAGCTGAGGACTTTTTTTTTTTATTTACTTATGGACACAGCATGGTTTATAGCCTCCCAGAGTGAGGATAGGAAAAGGGAAAATGGCAAAAACAAAATCGAAACCAGCTAGTTGGTAAAATAACTTATGTTTGTACAAAAGGGGATGGAGAAACTGAGACAGGAAACTTTTAAAAAATTGATCAAAATGACTCAAGAGGAAATAATATTTATTGAGCACCTATTGTGTACCAAACCATGTGTTTGAGTGCCTGCATGAGACTTTACCATGTGTCTTTGCAACAAGTACTGATGAAGTTGTTATCCTTGATTATTGTTTAGATAGAGGCATTAAGATTCAGAGAGTTTAAATAACTTATTCAAAATTGACTGCCTAAAAGTTTCTTTCATTTGAAAATTGTGAGCCTCCATAGTCAAGCACAGGGTAGGAAAGTCAGGAGAATGCTTAAGTTAAGGACACTGTTCTGTTCACTGGAATATAGTTAACTATTTCCTTTTCTTCAATATTCAACAGATTTGTCTTTACCTTTATATTTCCTCTTCCCACACTAGTTTTAGGACTCTAGAGAAATGAAAAGTAATCCAGGTGAAATGCTCCTCTTGATGGTCAAATATTCATTCAGTTAATAGTAACATTCTGTGAAACCACCGGTAATTGTGAGTATCCTGTCAAAGTTCTCTAAAATGTAAGCTAAAATGTGGATGGAGTTACAGGTGCCAGATTTATCATTTCACTAGAAACAACCACAACAAAAAGACAAAATGTATGAAATGACATTTTTATGATCTTGCACATTTGACTGTACAAGACAGTGGTGCCTGAGAGAGGCAAACCCTATAATTTCCCCCAGGTCATGGTCTGGTGAGGGTTTCTAGACTGTAGCGGTAGGAGGAGAACCCAGTCAGAGCCTAGCCTCCCCGGCAGTTGAGGGGTTTGGGCTGCGGGTCTGGAAAGTGTAGTGTAAGATCTAAAATTTAGATCCAATATTATATGTTGCCTTTGTGTCAGGTGAATCCAAGAGGACCTTGAAAAGTTTCCCTCCCAATTCTGCTCCCACTAATAACCTCCCCTAGCCAATGAGCCTTCTTAACAAAGGGACCAGAAACAGTTTATGTTTATGTCTGAATAGCAGGGTTCAATTCCCTGAAGGGCCGTGAGATTATTCCAACAAACCAATAATATTCTTCCACAGGAACCAAGAGTCACCACGCCTTCTTAGTAATACAAAGCCTGCCTCCCACAGGCCAAAATGGTTCACTCTATTTCCAAGTGCAACTCCTATGTGGCCCTGTGTTGTGTATGGTATCTTCCTCCCCAGGCTGAGTGTACATGTGGCTAATAAACTGTCGTCCACTTGATCTGTCCTTTGTTCAATTACATGTGTTTAGCTAGCTTCATAACTGTTGGGTAGAAATTTTTCACTCATCAATAAGATAAATAGGAGACATTTAAAACAGGGAGGACAAGATGAGAAGAGTTTGCAGGTCAACATACTCTAGGGAAAGCTCTGGAGAGAGAAAGCTCTGGAGATAAGTAGAGCATTCCCTCAAATCTTCATTTTTCTCATTACTGACAAACACATATATGAGAAAAACTACCTTAGGGAAAGGAAGGAACCATGCAACCAGAAATAAAAAACCTCACCATTCACAGGACATCAGAAACAAAATCCAGAAAACTGATGCCTCAGTGGGCAAAATTAGTTGTAGGTAAGTCTACTCTAATGTTATGTAGAATAGCTTAATAACAATCGTAAAAGAATCTATGTCTTTCCAACTGGCTTATCTTTGCTTCAAAAGAAAGCTTAAGAATGTTTATTGAAATATGATCATATCCAGTGCCAAAAATATTAAAATTCACCGTGTATGGCATATCATTCAAAAGTCGAAAGGCAAGCACTAGATGAGGACATATGACTCTTATATTTCTCTGTGTTAAAGGGGAAGTATTAAACATGTTAATTAGAAACATAGATGATGCAGAAAGTTTCAAATTGAACTTCCAGATGTAAAAAGTACAGTGTCTGACATGACATTTGAGATTTTGATTGACAGCAGAGCAGATGCCGCAGAAGAAAAAAAATTAGTGAACATGAAGACATGGCAATTAAATCTATCCAAAGTGAACCCTCCCCCCACCCCTACCAAGAGCAAAATTACTGAAAATAAATAAATAAATAAATAAATAATCAAACAGATCATCAGTAGGCTGTAAACCAACTTCAATGGGACCAATAGATACATAATGGGAGTTTCTGAAGGAAACAAACTAGGCACATGAAGCAATATAAAAATATATTTGAGAAAATAGTGGTCGAAATGTTTCCCAAGATGATGAAAATTTTAACCTCACAAATCCAAGAAGCTCAACAAAGCCCAAGTACAGGAAATATGAAGAAAACTATGACAAAGCACATCATAAACAACTTATTTAAAACCAGCAAAAAAAAAAAGGAATGTTTTAAAAACAACTGAATAACATGACATTTTCAACAAATAAATAAAGATAAGTAACAAATTTCTCATCAGAAACAATGCATGTAAGAAGATAGTGGAGCGACAAGCTTACTTAAAAAAAAAAAAAAAAAAAAAAAAATTAGGCCAGGCGCAGTGGCTAATGCCTGTATTCCCAGCAATCTGGGAGAACAAGGCAGATGGATCACAAGGTCAGGAGTTTGAGACCAGTCTGGCCAACATGGTAAAATGCCGTCTCTACTAAAAATACAAAAAATTAGCCGGACATGGTGGTGCACGCCTGTAATCCCAGCTACTAGGAGGCTGAGGCAGGAGAATCACTTGAAGCCAGGAGGCAGAAGTTGCAGAGAGCTGAGATCGTGCCATTGAACTCCAGGTTGGGTGACAAGAGCGATTGTCTCTCTAAAAAAAAAAAAAAAAAAAAGTAAAACAAAAAAACACTGTTAACTGATAATTCAGTACAAAGTAAAGTGAGTTTTCAAGAATGAAGAATGAAATGAAAACTTTCTTAGATATCTAAAGCCATAATAGTTCACCAGCAGACTTGTACCATCAAAATGTTAGAAAAAAGTCCTTCAGGCAAAAAAAAACAATACTTGATGAGAATGTAGATCTACACAAAGCAAATTGAGGCATCAGAAATTGTAAACATGTGGATAATTATATTTTTCCTCTTAATTTCTTTAACAGTTAATCATGTAAAATAAAAAGTAATTGCGATGTATTACTAGGTTTACAATATACCTAGAGGTTAAATATATGACAATAGCATTACAAAGGTCAGTAGTGGGGCTATGGAATTATAACATAATGAGGGCTGATGCTGTGCATGACATCATGTAATTTTACTTCAGTTATAAGAAGTTAGACAATGAAAGATAATGAAGATTTTTCAAAAGGACACAGAAACCAGTTGATTTGACTCCCATTCTGGGACATCTTGAATATCAAAATAATAATGATTATATTATATAACAATCCATTAATAAATTAGAAATTCATGAGTCTATTCTGATACAATAAATGGACACAAAATAAATAATTAGGACAGGAAGTAAAGTTCTTTACTGTGTCCTTAATTTCATACTTTCCTAATGTATGAGTTAGCCTTTTTCATCAAGCTACACATAAATGGAGTTCTGTAGACTCAGCCTAAATTCTGCTTAATGTTATAACTTTTTTTGATATAGTGAAAGGTTCATTAAACTGTACAGACAGCATATTTGATTAAGGAATGAAACAAAACTTCATTATATTTTAAATTTTTCTTGTTATTGATTCTATTGCTTTAGAAACACAGTTTAATTTTTTTTAATTGCTTGTATACTTGTCATTTAAATCTTTTTGGAATCTTTATGAAAAGTCTATTTTCATAATATGCATAGTCTAGTTTCAAGATCCAAGGAAAAAAAGACCTATGACTTCAATAAATAGACAAGTGTATTGACTCTCTAAACTTTTAAGATGCAGCTATGTGCTCAGTGTTAGAACTGAAGCTGATCTATTCTGGTTTTTGAATTCAAAATAACTGGTTATTTGTGAAATCACCTGATGTGCCCTATCTCTTTCTCATAATTGCCAGAGATCATATTTATTGCTTCTTATCAAAAAAGAAATCAAATTAACTGCTACTTTTTTATGACTAGCTACAGAAATTAGATAGAAAAGCCTTTTTAGTCTCTCCTTTTCAAAAGGAGCGAGTGTTATCTAATATCGCATATGTTGCAAAAAAATGACTATTCCAGTAAAATATAGCAAACAAATTGGATGATAGAGCCTTATCTTATAGAGACATATAATAAGCTTCAGATTTGCATATCTTGGGATAAAGGAAACAGCTAACACAGATAGAAAATGACAGTAGGAGAATTTCATATCCTTCCTTCTTTCTACCCCCATTTTTTGAGTGTCAATTATGTGCCAGTTTTTCTTCTAGGTTTGAGACACAAACTCTATACATCCAAGCCTCCTATGTTAGTTAGTCATCAATCATTGTCTCACCAAAAAAAAAAAAAAAAAGAAGAAGGTCTAAAATAATTTTATCCCTTGAACTAAATAGGGAATTTTTTCAAAATAAATATATAAAAATTACTAAAAATATAGTCTAGATATCAAGATTAACATTTAATAATAGCATAAAAATAATTCTAAGTGACTTTGGTAGAAGTTACAATAAATAGAGGTTTTTGGCTTTATTTAAGGATAACTATTAGACATAACTTTGAAAATTATCTTTAGGTAATAAGAAAATTGAATGAGATCCTTAGAAAGGATTTGTAGCAACTGTTATTTTTTTAGAAAAATTAATTAACTGTTTATTTTTCTTTTTAGATATATTTTAAGGTATAATTGCAAAGAATAAATACGTATTTTCTAAACCAAGAAGCTGGCTATCTTAAAGAGCTTAAAATTTATTACATGTGACTTTTACAAAAACAAGCAAACAAACAAAAAAAACCAAAAAGACCTCTGCAAGTATATGATACATGAAGAAAGAAAACAATTTATATTTTATTTATTTTATTTTGACTACAAATCATTTACCAATACCTCCCACCCCCCCACCCAAACACACATACATATCTACACTTTCAGTGTGTTTAAACTTTTTTGTAACTTCCATATTACATTCAAAAGTAAATGTGAAATTTTCTTACAATAGTTAATACAATTCACGAAAGAAGTATTGAACTTTTCCAGATGAAGCCATCATTATCCTTCTGGAACAAACCTCACCTTGCTCCTAAAGGTATAAGCCTCTAAGCCAAAAGATGATTTGATTTATTTGGCTACTCTGTAGCAAGTACGTTAACAAAATTTTGATATTGTAATTAAACATAGCCAAAAAAAAAAAAAAAAAAAAGCTTTCTAGTCAATTATAATGTGCAGCCAATCTTTCGACCCTCTATTTAACCAAAACATCATACCCTGCACTTCCTTTCTCTCTCTCTCTCTGTTGTGTTACAATGATCATAATATTTATATCCTACACCTTTGGTGCCAATTGCCAAATCCTAGGTAAATTGTCAACCAACAAAGAGCACCCCACTACAAAGAAACATGGATATGATTATATGTCCATGTATGCATGTATGTATGCGTGTGCACACCATTACCTGTGTTAGGGTGATTTGTTTCCTAACAACTTACTAAGACAGCCGTACATAATTCTGTACTTTAGAGAAGAGCTACTCCATATTCTTTTCAGAGAGACATGAAAAAAAGAAAAGCCTCTTCCAAAAAGATTCCTAGGAAACTTTCTGTAGATAAATTCTTGAGGGAGGCTTAAATGGAGATGTTTCATCATAACTGAAGTGACCTGTGCCTAACATACACCTTGAATCTTTTACCACAACCAGACTTTCTGTATCTTAGTAGAGTTTTTAATGATAGGAACATTTCTTGTTATAATTTCCTGTTACTATTAGAATATAGATAGATGAAGTATCTTGAAATGTATTAATATTATTGCCAGTTTAAAGACTATATATTCAAGTTGTACTTGAAAATGTGCTAATTATAAAAAACAACAAAAAAAAAACAACTTAAAATAATTTTTAAATGACACCAACAGAAAGCTATTATAATAATAGAGGTCACTTAACCACTCAACAGTCCTAATGCCTTTCCCTGGGTAGGTCAGGGTGTGTTCTTCAAAAAATGCTTTTGTGCATTTACAAATATATAATTGCTGTGAATACTGTTCTTTTTCAGAGAGAGAGGGTCTGGCTCTGTTGCCCAAGCTGGACTGCAGTGGTGCCACCATAGCTCACTGCAACCTCAAACTCCTGAGCTCAAGCAACCCTCCTGCCTCAGCCGCCAGAGTACCTAGACTACAGACACACCCCCATGCCTGGCTAATTTTTGTTTTTAAAGATGGAATCTCACGATGTTGCCTAGGCTAGTCTTGAACTCCTGGCCTCAAGCTATCCTCCCAAAGCATTAGGATTACAAGCGTGAGTCACATTCTCAACCTGAATATTTTTTTTCTTTTTTTTTTTTTTTTTTTTTTGCTTTATATGTCAACATGGTTTGGCTGCTGTTCCCAGATAATGTGGACAAAAATTATTCTTAATGTTTCTGTGAGGATGTTTTGAATGAGATTCACTTTTTTTTCGGGGGGGAGTGTAGGGGACAGAATCTTACTCTGTCACTGAGGCTGCAGTACAGTAGTGAAATCTCGGCCCACTGCAACCTCTGCCTCCTGGGATCAAGCAATTCTCATGTCTCAGACTCCCCCATAGCTGGGATTACAGGCACCCACCACCATGTGTGGCTAATTTTTTTTTTTTTTCCTGAGACGGCGTCCTGCTCTGTCACCCAGAATGGAGTGTAGTGCTGAGATCTTGGCTCACTGCAGCCTCTACCTCCCGGGTTCAAGCAATTCTCCTGCCTTGGCCTCCCGAGTAGCTGCGATTACAGGTTCCTGCCACCACACCCAGCTAATTTCTGTATTTTTAGTAGAGACAGGGTTTTATCATGTTGGCCAGAGTGGTCTCAAACTCCTGGCCTCAAGTGATCCTCCTGCCTTGACCTCCCAAAGTGTTGGGATTTTAGCTGTGAGTGCCTACCCTAAATATTTTGAACATGGTTTTTGTTTTGGTTTCATTTGATTTAATTTTTTAGCTCTTTCCCCATTTGCTACATGTGCTTTCAGTCACTCAGTGCCATAATATTGAGAGGCTCTCTACCTCTGGACTCTTACAGAGCTCATTGCTGGAACATAATTTAAACATGTCAAACACCCACAAGAAAAGCATAACTTGAGAGGGGACATTAAAGAAAAACAGTTAAATATGTAATCATTTTGCTTCTTTAGATGATGACTGAATGTTTATAATAAAACATGGATTGTTACGTGATCGGAGGAATGTATCAAATGAAAGAAAATAGAAAAATGACTTCCACAAAAATTTCTTTTGAGCTAAGATTAAAGCTGCACATTGATAGTCTTATTCTTTTGTCTTATTAAGATTGAATAAGATCACACCTTCCCTTGTTTATATTCCTCTAGAGGGAAAGAGTAAAGACCAGAGCTATTAGTGGGGTCAGGAGGGGAGAAAGAAGTGATATTCCTTATGGCAGTAACACAAATAAGTGGCATTTTCTCAGTGTGTGGTCCATGAAATGCCTATATATAAATGACAGTTGATGCCTGTTTGAAACAAGTATTTCTGGGCTCTAATCCAGGAACATTGAATCAGAATATCTGGGGGTGAGCCTAGAAATTTTAAAGGAAAACTTTAAAAATCTTTATTTTGAAAGAAAACTTTCAAGATATTTTAAAAGTGTGTCAGATGATTCTAAAGCACAGGGAAGTCGAAAACAGTTAAGGTATGCCTTCTCTCCCTTTTATTTTATTAGTGTCCCCTCACCACCCTGGGCTCATCCACACTGGATTGACTCTTTATAAGGCATCTTGATAAACTGGCACTGAGGCACCCGAAGAAACCAACACAAAGCAAAATAACTGAGATCTGTAACTTGCTCATCCTATAGGTGCTAGTAAACAACAACCAATCAAATGAATATCCACTAGGGACACAGTTCAGGGGAGGCCATTCTGGAAACTCAGTGAAGTGTGGAATTTCTGACCTTAAGGAGTTTACAATCTGATAGGAGACAAAAGATACACAGAAAAAGTTATTTGAGGAAAAAAAATCATCACTCTAATTAACTGGGTAATGATCCTGACATTTACTTCAACTTTGGCTATAGAGGCAGAAATTATGAATTGAGTCTTCTAAACTCTAGTCTCAGATTTTCCATTAGTTACCATAAATGCATGATCATAATATAGTCCAATTTTCCAGTCTGTAGTCTAAAATTTTCTATTGATCTGCCATAGGTATAAACAGACTACATTCTGGACTTTCAAGCTATGTCCAGTTTCAGATATCCTGTATTATTTTCTTGAGCTGTTGAAAGATTTCACAAAGTCTATGACTCTGAAGCCTTCTACTGTTTTTATATTTAGAAATGTTACAAAATATGTTATTTTTTATTCATTTATTCATTCTTAGACAAAAATTGAGTAGAATCTCTGTACTGGGGCACTAAAGATGGTTAAAACGTGGTCCCAGTTCTCATGAGCTATAACCTAAGACATAAGGCAGATATGGCAATGATTCCTGTGCCCTAAATTGGGGTTTAGAAAAAAAAAAAAAATATATATATATATATATGATCTGTATATAAAATATACATTGTCCCTGTTGCTTGGCAGATCATTATGATTTTAGAATGCATAAAATAGGTAACATTTCTACACAAAGTAGTTATATACAAGTTTAGCAGAGAGGGAATATGCATTTAAAACCAGCCCAGATATGGGTAGACAATAGATAAGGCAGGGAACCTTATTTTAGCCATGGAGCAGCAAAAGACCTGTAATGATCTGCTCATCGAAAGTGATGTGCTCCTTAAATAGTAGCTATCTGACATGCTTTTTCCATTTGATAACTAGATTAACTGTGACACAATAGGATTCAGAGCAGGAATGAGGGACAGAAAGAAGAGGAGCTCTCAATAGAGAATGAAAATAAGGCTAAAGTACGAGATCGCCTTGCCCCACCAAGGAGATATGTCCTTTGCGAAGGAAAGTATTCATGAAAGTGTTTTCAGCATAGGATCCTGGGATGCCTTCATTTGTCACTGTTATCGTAGCTGCGGCAGGAGTCTGAGATACTAATTGCCACCACGCGTTCTTAGAGGTGCACATTATATACTATGACATAATCCTAGAGGAAGACAGTGAGATCGGGGAAGACCGGTCTCTTCAGTGCTCCTATGAGAGATAGATACGCAAACCAAAGGCGAGCCTGACAACTTTCCCTTTAATTGTTTTAAATTAGGAATTCCTCCAACTTCCAAACTGTTTTCTACTTAAGTTTGATACGAATAGTAGCCCATATTGTAGATGGTTGAAAGGTGACTTTTCAAAAATAATAATGGAACATCTAATTTTGTGGAGGAGAAATTCACGCTATTCAGATGACATCTTGCAACATTTTGTGTGCTGGTAGTTACTCATTTATTTTAGGTTTCAATATAAACACAGATCCCCTTCAAAAAACATTCCAAACACTAAGGTTCATCTTCAATTTAGTTTTAATGAGCCTTATTTATATCAATTTTAAAAACTGATATGCGCTCATCAGAAAATATTCGGAATACAGAAAATAGAGTATCCATAATGTCAGTTATAATCATTGATAAACATTAACATTTTTGGTATGCTTATTTCATGCTTTATGTTTTATTGCATGTGTTATTCTGAGTTCATACTAAATATACAAGTACAGTGGACCCTGTAACACAGGTTTTAATTGTGTGGGTTAACTTAAAAGCAGTTTTTTCAATAAGTTTCACCTAGTGTGCCTGTCTCTCCTGCCTCCCCTTCCACCTCCTCCACCTCTTCCCCGTCTGACACACCTAAGATAGCACGACCAACTCCTCCTCTTTCTCCTCTTCAGCATGAAGATGACAAGGACGAAAACCTTTATTGTGATCCACTTCCACTTGGTGAATAGTAAATACGTTTTCTCTTTCTTACGGTTTTCTTAACATTTTCTTTTCTTCAGCTTACTTTATTTTAAGAATACAGTATATAATACATGTAACATATAACATGTGTTAATCCACTATTGGTAAGGCTTCCAGTCAGCATTAGGCTATTAGCAGTTAGGTTTTGGGGGAATCAAAAGTTATACACAAATTTTTTACTGCATGGAGGGTCAGCACCCCTAACACTTGCATTGTTCAAGGGTCAACTAAATATATCTTATCATGTGATATAAAGTAATCATGTTCCTGTGATATTACAATAGTATGCAAAGATGCATTTAATCCTGGCATAGCATTTATTTGTATAAGCATGCCATAAGTTATCTATCCATTACCTCCCTTTTAATTATAGATGTCATTTTCAATGACATGTCAGTATTTCAATGTCAGTATTTTGAATAAAGCTATATGTTTGTTAATGTGTATACTTTAATTTTTTATGTTTTTAAAATTTTTTGTTAACTTATCAGAATATATTTCCAGAAGTCAGAGTAATAGTTAAGGATTATGAAAACATTTAAGAGTTTCAAATATTTTGTGACATTATTTTCTGATAAAACTACTTCAATTTTTGTTTTACTGTCAGGGTAAGACTTCCAATTTTACTGTAAACATTCTCATTTTAGCTGTCTGATTTTCATATTTGCTTGGCCAGTCCTATATAAAGTACATTTCTCAATGTTAACAAAAAATATGGTTTTCTTAGCCGATTGTTCTGAAAAATTTGAGATATGCTTCTTGGGGAATATTGAGTAACTCAATAAAAAAAATACACCTAAAAATTCCATTTTCTTCTGTTTGTATTTAAGAAAATATTTTATGTCTTGAAATGAACTTGAACTATGAATATGACATAAACTATTAGCAATAATATTTTCCCTGTTAGAAAGTGAATAAATGGAATCCATTTCTCTCTCAAGCTCCTCTCCTCCATGTTCTGTTTCCATGAGGGGCTTTTATTTTCATTTATTTTCAATCTTCTGACCTTAGTTTCATTAATTGAAGAAAAAGGTTACTGGCTACCTCTTTGAATCTTTGTGAGGATTATAAGAGATATATGTAAACTGAATCCTTTGAGTGGCATTTGGTAGGTGCTCATCAAAATGTATTTCTATCACATTATATTTGTCTTAAGTACTATAAATTATGTATAGTATAATCTATAACTTTTCAGTCTCGGAGTTGAGGCAATGGGACCTACCTGCTGTTTTAGCATTTGAGAGAAAATGACAAAATATAAGAAAGACACTCTCCACTATGAAAGCTTAAAGGAATCAATTGATTCATTTTCCCCAACAATGTCCGTCTGTTTTTCCAAGAAGATCAATACAATGAGATGCAGAAGAGAATTTCTCCTGTGTTCATTTATGATCACAAGAGTCTTAGCTGTGCTTTTTAAACACATGTGACTGGCAGAGAGAATAGGGGCTGACAGAAAAGTAACAAAATTGAATGATTGCGGAAAATACTGAGGGGCCTATTAAGGGAACCTCACAAGTCAAGCCTGTGTTAGGTGTCTGTGTAACTGTTCAGCTGTCAAGATCTGTTTAGCTAATAACTCTTAACTTGTTAATTTTTTTTTTTTTTTTTTTTTTTTTTTTTTTTTTTGAGATAGAGTCTCTCTCTGTTACCAGGCTGGAGTACAGAGACACAATCTGGGCTCACTGCAACCTCCGCCTCCTGGGTTCAAGCAATTCTCCTTCCTCAGCTTCCAGAGTATCTGGGAGTATAGGCACGTGCCATCATGCCCAGCTAATTTTTGTATTTTTAGAAGAGACAAGATTTTACCATGTTGGCCAGGATGACCTCGATTTGTCAATCTTGTGATCTGCCCACCTCAGCCTCCCAAAGGGTTGGAATTACAGGCTTGAGCCACTGTGCCTGGCCAACTTGTTAAAATTTTAACTGTGGCTCCTTTGGCTTCATTTAAAAAGATTGATAATGTATTTTTTATTATTTGTATTCTGTGTTTGAAGAGATAATGTCACATGAGTATTTTCTTTTTTTGCCATTTAATAACATTGGACAGTTATTTAATTCAGTTCTTCCCCTCCAGGTTAGCTAATTGTTCTCCTTCTAGAAGATTAGCTCTGTAGTTTTTGACTTGGTGTTCTCAACTTCCCCCTGGATAAGTTCCGCATACAGGTACTGAGGAAGTGGACTGAAAGTAGAGAGAAGGAAATGACATTTGTAATGTTGGAGAAATATCTTAAAATTGTTCAAGTAGTTGATCATTTCTAGAAATAACTTGCTAAGAAATTTGGTTGTTATCTTATCCAATGGCCTGATCATCTTAAGAAAGTACCCTCATATCCATTTTGCAGATGAGGAAACTTAGTCTTAACAAGTTTAAGCAACTTATTCAGTGTACACAACTGATATGTTTCCAATAAACCCTGACTTCCCTTTGAAAATAATGGTTCTGAAGCAGCTTGTGTAAATTCATGTGAGTGACATAAATGGATTTAATTATAAATTTATTAACTTGATTTAAAATATATTCCATAGTTCTTGATTTTTTAATGTAACTCATTGGTACTTGTCTCATAATGAGTATTGCAAGTGATATAAAATGTGGCACATATACACCATGGAATATTATGCAGCCATCAAAAACAATGAGTTCGTGACCTTTGTAGGGACATGGATGAAACTGGAAACCATCATTCTCAGCAAACTGACACAAGAGCAGAAGATCAAACACCGCATGTTCTCACTCATAGGTGGTGTTGAACAATGAGAACACATGGACACAGGGAGGGGAGCACTACACACTGGGGTCAGTTGGGGGGAAATAGGGGAGGGACACTGGGGGGGGGGGAGTTGGGGAGAGATAGCAAGGGGAGAGATGCCAGTTATAGGTGATGGGGAGGAAGGCAGCAAATCACACTGCCACGTGTGTACCTATGCAACAATCTTGCATGTTCTTCACATGTACCCCAAAACCTAAAATGCAATAAAATAAATAAATGGAAAAAAAAATTAATAAAACTTGTCCTTCCTCTTCATATGCTCAGAGCCTATCAGGAGCGATACATTTGATATCTTAATAATGTCTGGGGTGTAACGTAGATAGTGATAATGGTCACAGGATAAGAACAGCAGGTAACTATGGAATGGAGTGTGAGTGAAGGGATTTGAAGCAACTGAATAAGAAAATGGGTAGGCCTCTGGCCACTCTCTAAAAAGCGTAAAAATATCTCTATTATTAGTTATGAAATTAATATCAGAGAATTCACCCTATGGCCATTCTAGAAGAATGATGCTCTTAATTTGGCCTATGATACATATAACTTTAATACTTTGACCTCCATCTATTAAGAGAGTTGAATAATGTTGATAGTGATTGTTCTACAATTTATCTTAGGCTTAATATGAAAAAAGTTTGCTGAGAAATTCTGGAATGAAAAAAATTAGGATGATTATTAATGTACTTGGTATTTTTAATCGCTTGGAAGAAACTTTAAAATAATTTGCCTATTACATTTCTTTCTATATAGAAACTACATTTGCAAAAATGTTAATTGTATAATAACTCTTAGAAGTGCAGTTTCATGCTCTTCTAATTGTTAGGATATTTTCTTCCCTGATTGCACTAAGTTGGTATTGCTGAGAAGGTAAAATTTGAGGGTTGTTCAAATCTATGTTTAATCTATATTTCTTATACTTCCTTACTGTGTCTGTAAACTTTCTGAACATATTTATGTTTTCTCCCTTTAGTATTTGTAATTTTTAACATCTTTGAGCCTATTGTTATACATTATGATAATGCAAAAGAAGCTTTCTGTATTCTCTCCTCATTGTGTCAGCTGTGGACCATAAGACACACTAGTTACAGACTAAACAAAACATACATCAGCCATGATTTGTAAATAATGAAAGTCGTCGTCATAATTAAAGATTGACTCAGGCATGAAGACGCTGAATTTAATGAATAAATAGGGGACTCAGCTAATATTTAACTTTAATTTTCTGTCAAGCAGACTACTGGAAGTAGCTTTTAAATCTGTGGAAGAAAAGTGAAATTTGAATGTCTTTATCCCAGAGAAAGAAAGGTAAGACACTTGAGAAAAGACAAAAATTACATATGGGCACATAAGGATATGTGATGAAAAGGTAGGTCCCTGTAACAAAAGTATTGGTAACCTGGAAACCCACTAGTGTTGTGATATGTTAAAGGTTTAAGGAGAAGGAAAATAATTGCTTGGTTTTCTCTTGTCTTTTGAGACATAATGCTATTTGCATTCTTTGATGGGCTGCTTTGCAAGAAAATCATGTAATTCTCAAAATGCCAATGTGAGTTATTCCAGTTTTATTGTGTCATTAGGACAAAAGAGAAAGAAGAAATATGTTGTTTATGGAGCACCAACCTAGTCCCATTATTTTTCATGGATGATTATTACATTAGGTAGATACAGTTGAGAGAATTGAGGTTCCAAGATATTTATGAATTACTCAAAGTCACAGAGCTAATACATGAGGAATAAGGAGTAGCAACTAGATAACTCTGAGTCGTAAGTCTATGATTTTTCCATTACACCACTTTGTCTCCCACCCCCCAAAAAAGATCTGATTGCCATCAATTCACCATCTTCTCCAGTCTGTTCTGAAGACCTAAGTGCTTACATCACAGAAATGAGGCACTTTTAATTACCTAAGTTGAAAAACACTGTCACTCATGTCTCTTGTCCAATTAACAAATGTACCCATCAAACAGGGTTCTTGGAGTCTTGGAAAGAAAATAACATAGAGAAGTAGGTGGGGCAGTGTCCATTCAAAGGCTCTCCTGGGGAGTGACTAAGAACAAGTTTGCCCCACCTTAATGTTAAATCTACATTGAGGGGACAGAAGCACAAATTAAAGGCACTGACTTGGTTGCACATTTGACTTAGATAATAAACCACTTTAAGGCACGTTCTGAGAATTTGGTTTTTACCCAAATTGATTATTTTGTTTTGGGAGTAAATGTGGAAATTCACTTCTCTTAATACTTAGAACCATTTCCTTTAAAGTTTTCATTTGTACATAGGTTTTTTTGAGTGCTTCTACAGAAAGCAGAAGTCCTGAGAACCATATTGCCTCACAAAAAAATAAAAATAAAAATAAAAATTGATTTTCTGAGCCTTCTGTGTCAAAGGCCTGAGGCTTAGCTAGGGTGAAGGTAACATTCCTTTGCAAAACTTTGTTTTGTTCATTACCCTTTCCCACTAAAATATCTATAAAATATCCCTCCTCTTCAGAGAGATGTTCTGATCTCATGTGTCTGTAGCAATGTCATCAAAACAATGGAACAAATACTTTATTAGCATGTTACTTAGCAGATTTTACTTACATATGTTTCATCCCCTAATCTAATATTTTTTGTTTAGCTTAATTTTGATCCAGATTCTACCTCTCCACCCAGGTCTATCTAACCACTCTGTGAAGTTACCTCGGAGTGGCAGAAGGTTAACGGTGGTAGAGAAACGTTTCTTTTTAATGTATAATCTCAAAGTTAAAGCTAAGTTTTCTCCTTAAAAAGAGAAGTGCAGTTTGGAAGCCACTGGTTTGATACATTGATCTGCTTTACATATCAAGGACGTGAAATTGTATTATATTAAGTATATTTTGATTTAAATGATTTCTGGGCACAGAACCACACTCCTCTTTGTTACCTCTTTATTTTTATTTATTTTAGAGATGGGATCTCCCTGTGTTGCCCAGGCTGGAGTGCAGTAGCTATTCACAGGTGTGATCACAGCCCACTGCAGCCCCAAACTCCAAGGCTTTAGTGACTCTCTTTTCTCAGCCTCTCGAGTGGCTACGACTTATACAGGTGCATACCACTGTACCCAGCTTCTCTCTTCTAAATGAAATTTTTCTTATAAAGTACAAGGTCTTATATGACCACTTTAATATGCATGCAAACTTAATCGAAGGATACTTGATACAACATCAGAACATGTTACGGTGTGTTAAAAGATACGCTTTTGTAGTTATGCTTTTAATATAGAAATCTGCTTTGTATAATATTGTGATCATTATTTCCTATTAAAGTATATTGTTTCCTCTTAAAATTATTATTTTACACAAAATCAGTGTGCCTCCAAGATGCAAGTGTGTAAGGAATGGTGTTTAACACAACCCATGGATGATTTGAACAGTTTCAATTAGTGCTATTTTCTGAAAAACTGTAAATGGCAAATGTTGTGGCTGTTAGTAAGTGCTTGGCTGCTTCCGGAATCTGTTTAAATTTTAGTAACTTAGTGACAAAATTTACAGTTATCTATAGTATGTAAATATAAATGCATACCATCAATATCACCACAATGATGTTTGAGCTTATTTTTCCGGGAATAGAAACATTGCCAGTTTTAAATTAGCTTTAATAGGAATTTATGGCTTCTTCAATAAATTGTGGTTGACGAGCAACACTGTCTGATTCAGGTATCCTAGATCAGTGTTTATAACTGGTAGCAGTGTCTATGTATGTTTTCTGTATACCAAATTCTCATTAAGTTACTCATAAAGAGTTAGCATTACATCAAACTGAGAAATTAAAAAATCGATTGAGTGCTACTACAGGCAAGGCTCTATACTAGGCACTTGACATCTTTTCAATAAAATTCTTCAGTATCACTGTGAACCAGAACCTATTACCGTTCTTTTGTATTGGAAAAAATGAGGGACTGCAAAGGTGACAGTGTTGCTGCAGGTTGCATGGATGCGGTGAGCGAAAGAACATTTCAAAGGTAACTATTATTAATTACTTATCTGTTACATGCCAGGTACTTCAAAAGGGGCTTGTCATTTAATCTTTTTAACCTGCCTGAAGAGATATGCTTTTAATTAAGTAGAATTTGCCTCCATTCTTTTTATACGTAGAAAAGTTATCAGGTAATTATTATCGTATAACAATATGTTGTGTTATGATAAACTGGAAACATAGCAAGGGTGTAGGAGGGAAAGAATGCCACACAGTTTTCACAGACATATTTTTTGAATTATTAACATGCATGATTTTTATAGCTGGTCACCTCTTCATTTGAAAACTTCGCATGCTTGGAGTAGTACCTTGTAAACAGACATTGTGGAAAGTCTCTCCAGGCACGCAAGAGTACTTTTAGTGAATTGAGAGCAACTATTTTTGCATGTATCCTAAATTTCTCTAATTTAAGTGACAGAAAAATTGTCAAGGCAGATGTAAAGTCAACCATGCACTGGTTGGTGATGATGGCCTCTGTCAGAAATATGTTCCTAAATCAGAGACCGAATCCATGGGAATTCCTCAGACTTCAGGCACTCAGCCAAAATAAAAAGCATTCCTTGTTTTTATGCTGTCAATTTGGTGTCCCCCATGGGTGGCTTGGGTATGACCCCAACCAGTGTTCCAGTCATGGTAATCAGATACCATGTTGTATTTGAATTATACTACCAGTTGTGAAAGGTTAGAGCTTCATCAATTTAGTAGTCAAACTTCTTTGCTGTATTTGTTCAACTTTTAAAGCATGGTGAAAACTTTATATATCCCTGTTTCTTTGTTTTCTTTCCTTAATACCAACCACACCCCTTACCACCCATTCTTATACACATAGGACTATACACACAGGTTTGCAAACATTCTCAATTTTAATTAAATATTTTGATGTCTGAAAGTCTTTTTGACTCAGTCACAAGTGTTGTGGCAGCCAGAGAATATTCTTAGTCTCTCACAAATGGAAGAAGGAGCCAAGCACTTTGGAAAGAGGGAGCAGTTTGATGGATGAATGTGCTGAGCCTCAAACTAATACTTTATCAGTATCATGGCAGATACAGTCATATATGTATCTTTTATAAATTGACTTACATAATCTTCAAAAATTATCATTAAGTCTAGTATCAATATTCTTTCTTTACAAAGGAGAATGCTTTTTTTAAATAGAAGATAAGTAAGTTAAGAATCACTATTCCTTAGGTAAGAGGAGACTTGGAATTTGAACACATTCTAGCTTGCTTATTCCAGGAGCACAGCACATCTTTCAAGTAGATGCAGTAAACTGGGAAGATGGTAGACATTTCTTTAAAACATACATAAAAATAATGGAAAGAAAAAGATCATCCTTTGATTCTCCAGAGCTCAAACACTCCTATTTAAAGGAGATAACAATGCATCTACAATGTTCAGATTCCAAAAGTAAAAGATACATTTTTTCCATTTTTTCTTTAAAAATTTTTTTCCACATGTTTTTGTAAGAGAAAAGAAACTGCTAGTTTTACACAGGCACAAGCCTCCATCATTGCCTTTGTAATCGGGTCACTCATATTGTATGTAATTTGCAATGTGTAGTATCATGCTGTTGTCAGACTTATATGTAAAGATTTTGAATTAACTAAGAGTTTCAGTAGTGTTTGATATTCATTTTATGTTCCTTAAGATTAGCTCTCTGTTATTTGTCATTATTCCTGGTGTATCACAGAGCTGACCTGCATGAATTGTATCAAAGGGAATTCCTTACCCTCTGTAGTTCCCATTGGGTCCATCCAATGCGGAGGTACTGGCTGGAGATTAGAGAATGAGAGGAGATAGAGATTGTGGCATTATATTATTGATCCCCTCCATGCTGGACCTAGTTTTAGAGTGTGTATATGATTATTCAAGGTCACATCCCTTCTTTAAAATGTCTATTCCATAATTAAAACTCTCCCAAGATTTCAATAATGCCATCTGCTTACCCCTAAAATGTAGGAATGGCAATGACTTCTTGTTATTTCTAAACCAAGGCGGATTCTCCATACTTGGTTCATCTCCTTTACCTGAATGACAGTTTCTTAAGTAGTTGTTTTGTTAAACTCTCTTTAATTTTCGCTTTTAAATGTATTATCTTTTTTTTTGTTCCAGGACCCTGATTCAACTAATATAGAAGACATTTTAGATGAAATTGAAGAGAAAACTCTAAGACTGCGTTACCTGCCTAATAAAATTCTAAAAACGAAAAAATAGAGGGGGTGATCAACACTAAGGAATGCCTATGGAAATTTATTCTATGTACTGTAGTAGTGTTTCCCTCTAATCATATGTGAAATGGATGTACATTGGACCGTCACTTTCAACTAATAACACTTGAATCAGTTGGTTTTTTTGTTTTGTTTTTGGTGGAGTCAGGGTATGACTATGTTACCCAAACTGAAATCAAGCATCTGGGTCCAAGCAATATCCACACGGCTTCTTAAGTAGCTAGGAATATAGGTATGTGCCACCATACCAAGAAATATTTTTGAAAGCCTAATAAAATCCATATAGAACTTTCTATCAGATAAATATTTGTATCCCCAGTAAATTCCAGTTCACATGCATTCTAATCTGGCACAGCATGGTATTACATTAAAAAAAAGTAGAATCCAGAAAATAAAAATAATAACAGAAAATTTCCAAATACACCTCACATCTGTTAGAGAATCTTAAGGGGATCCTATTTATATCATAAAGAAACACTCCATTATATACTCTTTCTTTCTTTTTTCTTTTCTTTCTTTCTTTATTTTTATTTATTTATTTATTTATTTTTTGAGAAGGGGTCTTGCTCTGTCACCAGCGCAGTGGCGCAATCTCAGCTCACTGCAACCTCCGCCTCCCAGGTTCAAGGGATTCTCAGACGTGAGCCATAGGACCTGGCATCCATTATATACTCTTTAATTTACATTCAAATAATTTCTCAGCTCAGCATTGCCCAAGCCACTCACTTGCTTAGACAGGCATTGACTCTCTCTTTCCTTGAATTGCCAGCCTACACAGAACTTACGTTTTTCTATCTCTTTACATTTCTTCCTGCTTCTCTATTTTTGCTTATTCCTTTCTCCTATCTCTCTACATTGTAAATTCCATATTATAAACATGACTCAAAATCATACTCGAGGGTAAAGCTCATTTAAATGGACAGAGGTAGAAGAAAGATGACTGGGAAATAAACATTTTGATTTCCCTCTTCTAGTAGAAATTGTGCTGCTGTGTTAGAAGAAGGTACATGTTGAATAAGTCTTTCTATACAACTTCAGTTTCAAGAACTCTATAGGGACAGTGAAGCTCCATTCATGGAAACACTAGACACTCAGAAAGTCACGAGTCTGAAGTTTAAAACCAATAGGAACAGTAGAAAATGTATAGCAAAAATAAAAAAATAGGGAATAGGGAAGAAAATCTATATTCACAAAGTCTAGACATAGCCAGTGATAATACAACTATGAATGAACTATAAACAATAATGTATATAATATTACATGTGTCTGCTGATGAGTTTTTTTGTGAATATTTGTGTGCATGTGTGTGTGTGCATGTGATTTTTGCTTTGGCATATTTATCACTTTATATGCTCAAAAAACAAGATTTTTTAAATTATACTTTTTAAGTCCTGGGGTACATGTGCAGATAGTGCAGGTTACATAGGTGTACACATGCCATCGTAGTGGTTTGATTTTAAAAACTGATTTAAAATATGCCATATAAGGCTTATAATATATTTTCCAATTTCCCTTATAGATATTTATGTTATTTCAATTTACATACACTACATATGTTATCAAAATCAAATATAATAGCCCATATATATGACCACTTGCCTGATAGATTTCTCAGCCAAAAAATGTACTCAGTAAAATACTAGCATATTTGTTGTCTTCTTATTTATATTGCCAATGAGATTTTTAGAGAAGATGCAGTCCAACCACTTTTACCAACAAGATGGGAATGAGGCTCTTTCTCCACAAAATCCCCAGCAATTTGTCAAGTACTAGTTAAGTAAGAAATGGCATATTGTTATTTTCATTTACATTGGTGTGCAAGTTTTTACATATTTCAAAAATTTCTTAACCATTTGTATTAGCCATTTATACACACTTTGTTAACGTATTTCACCGTTTATGTACATATATATTTTTATTAAATCTTCTAGTGCTTAAACTTAGGGCATTACTTCTTTCTCATGATTGATCTCTGCTCACTGCAACCTTCGCCACCTGGGCTCAAGCAATTCTCCTGCCTCAGCCTCCCTAGTAGCTGGAGTAGCTGGGACTATAGGCACATGCCACCACATCCAGTTAATTTCTGTATTTTTAGTAGAGACAGGGTCTCACCATGTTGGCCAGGATAGTCTCAGTCTCCTGACCTCGTGATCCACCCGCCTCGGCCTCTCAAAGTGCTGGTATTACCGGCAGGCATGAGCCACCACAACCAGCCCCTATATCGGGTTAATTTTTGACATTATTAATTTATTAAATTTTCTCATATCTCATTTCATATTTTTACAACTCTATAATTAAAATTCTAAGGGTATTTTGTTGGCTTTATCTTCAAACTGTTTACATTCATGCCATAAAATAAATCATATATGTAATAATTTATTCATTTATTACTATCCTCTCTGCCCTTGATCTCTCAGCCTCAGTTAAATCAGGCAAAAATGTCTTCCTTGCTAACACAAGTCTGCCTGCTGTTGAGTTTTCTTCAGCAGCTCTGGTCAATTCTCAGTCTTCTTTACAAGTATCTCTTCTTTATCTGACCTCCAAATATTAGCATATCACAGAAATCAGCCTGTCACTCTTCTTTCTACATATTCTCTCCCTAAATATAAATTTATATAGTTAATATATATTGTATACCCACAATATATTTAATGTTATATATAATTTATAATGTATATTAAATATAAATGTATAATTTTATATATGATCACATACTTATACATTAATATAAAAATTATATATAATATATTTATATTTACATATTATGTTATATTTATAATATTCATATATAATGTTATATAATATATAATACATATGCATTTTATATATTATATAATTAATAAAATTATATATATTATAATTTAATATATAAATCTGTAATTTGTATATTACATTAATTTATGTGTGTATTTATATATGTATATTTATATATTGTAATTTTTAGATAATCTATTAAAATGCTCTTCTTAATTTTGCTTAATTTCTCTGTTTTGCATTAATTTCTAGTTTTATTCTTACCGATTGCCTTTCTTTGATACCTACTTATCTAATATAGTGTTTTCTTTTGGATTCTCAGTATTGCCAAAAGTCTAATCTACTGTAATTTATGTCATATAAACATACTATAATAGTGGCCAGTTATTAAATTCAGTTAGACTTAGATAAGAGAGTGTTATGTTTTATGCTGCAGGATTAATTAGACAACACAAATTACCTAGACTATTAGTAAGTCAAACACAATGAAAAAAATATCCATTGGTGTTAGCTGTATAATCAACTATTTTGAGATGTAGTATTGGCATGGTTATTAGATCATAATAAAGACCATTTCATTTTCCTTTGGGAAAGAGGCTAGAATAAAATTATGCTGTGTCTATTGTGAACCTAATGAGCCTATTTATATATTTTCCTTCTCAATTCCGAAGTCACTCTAATGACTCTAAAGGGGGTATGAGTGTCCAAAAAAGGGGATTCAAGCAATAACACCCAGTCTTTTTTTGCATTGAAGACTGTTATTCTTAACCTACAAAAGCTAATATTTTATTTTCTTCACCCATCATTTATTTGTCATGACTTTCAATCCCATTTTCAGTTACACCACTGTTTTCTTCCTTCACTATAATATCTCTCAGTATTCTGTTCTAAAATCTGCCAAACTTATGATGCTTTTCATTTGCTTTTTACACTACATTCTGTCACTTATTGTCCCTAAGTCTCTATCTCATGTAATTAAGAACAACTTAATGCATAACAAGTATGTTGTCATAGAAATGTATTGAGGCTAGTGTTATAGAGTATATATCTTAGTGGAAAAAATATTAGGCCAACCAAATTTCTCAAAATCCATTTGTTCTTTATATGGTGATAGATATAGCAAGCAATTTTTAGATATTGTCTACACTTTTCCTGAGCTTCCAAATAAAGGTAGAAGGGTTATATTTATCCAAATTATTTTGTTAGCACAACCATGCTCAAAGTCTCAGCTCCGTGGATACACCACAGTCCCTGATACTCATGTTCCTATGAAGGTTAAACCTAAATAGAACTTAACTTAGACACATTATTTAAAAAAAACTGTTAAGAATCAAAGACAAAAAGCGACTTTTTAAAGCTCCAAGAAAAAAAAAAATGTGTCTTCTATCAGGGAGTGTCTGAATGTCTGTAAGGATTCAGCAGATTTCTAGGCAGAATACTTACAGGCCAGGGGAGTGTGGAATGACAAATTTAAATGCTCAGAAGAAAAAGAAAAAAAAAAAACAAAAACACCAACAAAGCAAACTTTATTTGCAAAGTTGTTCTTTAGAAATAAAAGAATGATATTTTCCCAAACAAAATCTGAAGAAGTTAATCACGACTAGACTTGCTTAACAATAAATTGTAAACAGAGTTCTTCAACCTGAAATGAAAAGGTGCTAATTAGTAACATGAAGTTGTATGAAAACATAAAATTCACTGAGAGGGACCTTTCCATATGCTTCCCCTCAACTGTCTAAAAGACAAATAAAATACTTTTTTCAGGAGAAAATAAAAGGCCAGGCGCAGTGGCTCACGCCTGTAATCCCAGCTCTTTGGGAGGCTGAGGCAGGCGGAACACAAGGTCAGGAGTTCAAGGCCAGCCTGAGCAACACAGTGAAACCCTCATCTCTACTAAAAATACAAAAATTAGCCAGGCATGGTGGCACACACCTTTAATCCCAGCTTCTCAGGAGGCTGAGGCAGGAGAATTGCTTGAACCTGAGAGGGAGAGGTTGCATTGAGCTGAGATTGCGCCACTGCACTCCAGCCAGGGAGATAGAGTGAGACTCTGTCTCAAGAAAAGGAAAGAGAATTTCATTTTGCAGTGATAAAAATGTTCTAAAATTAATTCTGGTGACAGTTGCTCATAACTATCTGTGAATACACTATAAAACACTGAATTATACACTAAAGGTGGATGAACTTATAGTATGTGGATTGTACATCCATGAAGCTGTTTTTAAAAAGAAAGAAAGAAAGACATTCTTCTCTATTCTGTCTAGTAACATACATTCCACAGAGCAAGCAGGTAGGTTTTAAATAAAAATGAGGATTAAGTAGAAGTTATTCGATTGTTACTAAGTTTACCTTAGGGCCCCTGGCCTCTTCCAAACAGGTATTCTGACCTCCCAATTCATATGTACCACTTAGTAGTCTTATCAGTTTCCATGAGGAGAAATAATTGTTACATGGTGGTGCCTTAGGTCTTAGCGCACATTTAGAAAATTTTTTGGAAATATTGATATTAATAAGTCCCTATTTTAAGTAACATTAATAACACAAACAAAAAATGATAAAGAAATAGCTTAAATCTATGAACAATTATATCTGTATCTATTATATTTTGGAAGGATATGTGTGCCCAGAGAGGGGGGCATGGGTAAAATAATCTTACCAATGAAGGGTATTTGATTCTCACTTTGCTATGGGACCATGCAGATGGACTAGTCTGGATTCTGTATATGCTATGAACGTTCTCTTGGTCTAGAACAAAGTCTGACTTAGTCTTCCTTATTATTGTTTTGTCTCAGGCCTCATATTGGTTTTCATTTAATCTCATAAGTAAAACTAGATTCCATATGCCACCATGTGCACTGATTTCCAGGAGAGAATAAAAGATCAAAACTGAAGGACAAAGCTAAAAAATAAGAGAGGAATTCTCAAAAGACTAAGCACTCTACTGAGAACATAATTTTTTAAAATCTTTGCTGCTTCTTCCAAACTGTCCAAAACTTTCTCTCCTCCCTCCTTTCCAGATTCACTGGGTCCCTACTATCCTTGACACACATCAGCAGTCAGCGGATTACTTGAGCTCCCCCTGCAGGATAAATTGCACATCCACCCTTCAAGAGCATATGAACCTGGCTTCATTAGAGGAAAATTTGTAAAAATCAGTTAATTGCAAGTACCTCATAATGCCTGTTATAATGCACCATGGTAGATCATTTTTTCCCCTGAAAAGTCTTCCTTTGAATGCTTTTGAGCCTTATCTTTCAACCTCACCTGAGCAGTGGATTTTATCCCGCTTTCTTAGGACTTTCTAACAAGTAGGTAAGTGACCCAGTAAGCACAATCTGGGTCCTTGGTTAGTATTTGCATGATTGAGAAAAACCGTTTTCTGTTTTTGGTGGCACTATTAAAGTGGGAGGATAGAACAATCCAGCTGATAACATCTTCTCTGGCACAGAGATGGAGCTAGTCTTGGAGAATGAACCTAGGAAAAGACAATGATGAGAGATTGATGGAGACGAAGATCTTTGAGATGTTTGCTGTTGTGATAGAAAGATTAAGCAAAGAAAAGGTGAGAAGGTAACTCTACAGTTGAGACCGGTTTATTGAGAATAAACCTGAGAGGAGCTTTTGGCTGGCAGGGTCAGGATCAAACTTCTTTTGAGTCTGACGCTTTTAAAACGGGCTGGGTTGGGGAAATGTACTCTGAGAAAGGTTCCTATCTGGAAGTGGTGGAGGGAGTGCTGGCTGGCTGGGACTGCTGGGGACTTTGATAAGCTTTGTTGAGGTTTGGATCACTATCCTCTGTTGCAGATACAAGTGGGGCTGATATTTGCAGTTTGGTCAGGTGGCAGTGGACAGTTCTGAGAACTGGAAACTTGATACTTTAAAGTGGTGGAGTCTCATTAAGACGGTGTTACTCTTTTCCTATAATTTGCCTCACTTCAGCTCCTGATTATCCCATTTATTCAGCATATTCTTTGGTACTATGAAATTTCCCAGCTTCTTCCTACATACAGTAGTCTATAAATTTTGTTATATTTTCAGTTTGGCCACATTGGATACTAGTTACTTGCAATAATTCTTTTTGGCATTCATTCTGCTAATGCCTTGTTAATGAATATTAATACATATTATACGATTTTATAGTAATCTCAATAGTTTATTCTTTGTGAAATGGACATTTCTCTACCTTGGAATGTCCATCTGTAAGTTCATTACATTTTATCCATTTTACATGGTTACTTAGAGACTTGTAAAAGCATTATCTAGACATCTAAACAAGCCCTTTTCCCAAAGCAACATGATGGCAATGGAATTTGGTGAAGATAAGTTAAGGAAGTTTAATAATAAACAGGCCAGCAAGTAAAACTTCCTCAACACTTATTAGGCAATACCTGCACTCTTACTGGCTAGTTACCTCCCTCATTCATGCCATATACATTTCCATGCTTCTTTGAACCTGCCCTCAAATTCTGGAATATGCCCGTTTATCATGCATTGTACTGGAATAAAATGTTGGCGACTGTTTCTTTTATTTAGTTAAAACCACTGATCAGCACATGTAACAGGTAAGTAATAATGTTCCCACTGACTTATCTTACATTACCACAGTCACTTTGTTTCATACTTCTCTTGAATAATAAAACATTGCAACTTGTTCTTACAATTATGTTTAATTAAAAAAAAGAAAATCCACGCTGTGGATGTGTCATCTTAAGATCTGTGGGTCTCAGCTTTCTCACTGAACTGGATTAAGGAAATCATGAGACACAGTCCCTTTTCTTTTTTCTTACAAATTATACTCTTTAATGGAAGTGACATGTAGTTAATGTACTTGCCAAAGGGCAGACAATTAAAGTTGTCTGTACTCCTTTTCTTATGGAGGCTAGGAAGAGTCTAATTTATGGTCAAGCCTCTGTTTTAAGATCATTTTCTCTAGAAATCCTCAGTGATGCCATAGACTAGTTAAATCTGCAATTTATATAGTTGAATAACAGATTCTTTATATTCTTACCTACAGTTACCTATTCAATATATCTCATGTTAGACTATAAGCTCCATGAAGGCAGAGACCATATGGCAGGGACCAGTCCATCAATGGATTCCTACAATGAAGTGTTTCTATTTTTTTAAATTATTTATACATGAATACTATTACTAAATGTTTTGATAAGGGAAAACACAGAGACCTATAAGCAAAAGAGAAAAGGTGCTTTTATTAATACAAATAAATAGAAACAAATGAATATTTGTATCATGCTGATTATATTCTGAAAAATCATGACATTTTTCACATTTACATGACATCACATCAATAGCAAAAAGAATCTGGGTCTACAAGTGGGGCATATACAATATTAAGTTTTTTCTGATTAATTTTTTACAAATGTTCTGTAATGGAAGCATTAGGGAATGAATTGTATTTCATTTTTGTCGCAAGTGTTAAAAAGACATCTACAATGCAAATATTCTTTCAGAACGCTGAACAAAATCCAAATGTTTTCTTTGAGGGTAGGATAAGTAGAAATGCAGACAGAGTATAAATACAAAGCAGTGAAAAAAAATCCTTTTTGGCACTTGGTTGTGGAGGCTCAAATGTATGGACATTAAGATATGAGAAGGGATTTAGGAGTGAATTCACAGCAGGCAGATTGCTTCTTATGTTTTTCAATTCATTCATGTGTGAAACAATATCATATCATAAAATGAACCATTAGGAAGTCAAAGAATGGAGCATATGGGGAATAAATTTCTGAACCAGATTTTTTTAAAAAGTGTATGCGGTTTGTGCACGAGTGTATGTGCCTTTGTACCATGTGTGGAATGTAGAAACCTATCTGTTCTGGGTGCTGTATTTGGCTCATATGTTTAGAACCACAGAAAGTTCTGAGGAAGTTATTTCTGCTGTTCTAAGGATGACATCATTCAGAAAACCTGTTTTAGGACCACCAATGAAAAAACTCATCCCTTAACCTCATATTTAGCCTGAACAATAGGATCTTATGAATACATATATTCCTGTGTTTGTTTTTCAGACTCTTCGGCATTTAAAAGTTGTTGAAGTCAAAGGCAGCTTACAAAGTCAATTTGGTGAACTGTCAATTTTGTTAAACAAAAACAATTTAGTAATTCAGTGTCACCGTGACTAAGGAATACCCCAAGACCATAATCTAATACTGACCCATCTACTCACCGCATGGAGTTTTATACATTACAGCCAATTGTTTAAGACAATTATCCTAGACCCTCTAGCTCCACCCATTTCTTTGGACACAGTCCCTGTATTTCTCCATCTCTGGACTTATTTCTTGTTTCCTATTCTTATAGCAAACATTGTCTCATACCTAGCTTCCATTTTTTTTCAGCACATTTTTATTTTTATATTGCTTGAACCACAGCACCATCATTTACTAGTCTTGTGAACCTATAAATATCTTTTTAGTCTTCTAAAACTCATTTTTTTCATCTGTAAAACTGGTATTATGCAAATTACCTCTCCCCTCCAAATCCAATATAAACACCTACAAAATGTTAGATGGTAAATGAAGGGTAACTTGCCTTCCCCCTCTGAGAGCTTCATGGAGTGCTGTAACAACGCTGTCTTCACAAAACTCTGTTTCTTCTTATTAATCATCAGTGCCTACCCCAGATTCTCCTAGGTCTGATATGGGATCCGGTGGGGCTTGGGAAAGTGACAGAAAGCAAGGACAGGCTTAAGATATGAACTCAAAATTAGATTAGAGAAATACACAGGCCAGGTGCAGTGGCTCACGCCTGTAATCCTAGCACTTTGGGAGGCTGAGGTGAAAGGATTGAACTCCTGAGCTCAGGAGTTCAAGACCAGCCTGGGCAATATGGCAATACCCTGTCTCTACTAAAAATACAAAAAAATTAGCCGGGTGTGGTGATGCACACCTGTAATCTCAGCTACTTGGGACACTGAGACACAGGTATCCCTTGAATTCAGGAGCCAGAGGTTGCAGTGAGCTGAGTTCGTGTCATTACACTCCAGCCTGGGCAACAGAATGACACTCTCTCAAAAAAAAAAAAAGAAAAGAAAGGAAAAAGAAAAAAGAAATAAATAACCAATAACTGAATTCAGAGAATGTAGAAAGTAAGGAAATAATAAAGATAAAACTGAGTTAAATAGAAAACAAATAGAGAGAATCAACTAAACCAAATTTTTTTCAAAAAACTGAGAAAGAGAAAAGCTTCTGCAAAAATAATTTACAAAAGAGAGAAAGAGCAGAGTTTAACATTAGGAATAAAAAGAGGACACTAAATGTCGGGAGGAATTTCATTAATTATGGCAAATTTCTAAAAACAATTTTTTGCCAAAAATTGTAAAGACATATAGTTATTGTAGAAACATTTTATTCATTTTCATGATTACTCACTCTAAAATGAAAAGAAAACCTCAATATAGCCATAATTATTAAAGAAAAACAATAGACAGAAAGAAAGAATTCTCAATCAAAAAACAGAAAAGGAATGCTCAACCTTAATTGTTTGATAGGCAAAAAAAAAGAAAAAAAAAAAACTAGCAAAATGAACTAAAATCTTCACTATTTTATGTCATCCAGATTTCTATTATTGGCTACACCTGAAAACCCAGATATAGAAAAGCAGGGATTAGTCATAGCGAATTATTTTGAGAATTGATTTGCATATGCACAAAAAAACTGCTCAGCCTAATTCATTTATATTAACTAGTTGACACTCTCTCTTGTCATAAGAATCAAGCTTATTCATCCAAAAACAACAAAAACCACTACTTCCCCTGTACTAGAATAAGTTGAGTGAATTGTTTTATCTCAACTGTCAGACAATTAAATTGAAATAAATAATTTAAGAGAAGAGAAAGGAAGAGAATATAGTAATCTCCAAAAGAGGAGAATAAGTGTGAGTGTAAAGTACATACACACTAAAGTAAGAACACAGAGAAAGAGTGTGAGAGGAACTAAATGGAGATGGATTTTAAAGAAATGTTTCCAGAAGTTTTGCTTGATTACCTTAAAAGGGAAGTGGGAATCTATAAGTCAGAGGAATAAAGAAGTTTTGAGCAAAGCATTTTGTACAGACAATGGAGACTTCCTAAAGATAAAAAGCATAAAGAAGTGTGGTGTTTGAGAACTGAGTGAAACACACATACCTCGGATGTTGCTTCAGGTATCTCCTTAATAATCATAACCCTAGGGAAGCTGAGTGAAGAGGTATAGGTGAAGAGAGACAGACAAATTAATTCAAATGACCCCAAGTTCAGGTGAGTATGAAAGCAAGCTACCTCAGTCTCCTAGAGATGGAAGATGTTAATAGGGTCATGCAGAATGTTAAATCTAGAAGGATTCTTAGGGATCTCATCTCCCCTGCTTCATTTTACAGAGGAGACACCTGACACCCACCTATGCTCAAGGTTATATGTAAAATGAGTGACAAAGCAATGGCAGGAATATTGATTTTCTTCGTAGATGCAGGGCCTTGCTCCTCTATCATCTTTGCAGAGAATAATTCTAAATTCCTTCTATACTCATGTGAAGCATTATCTGTGTTCACTCTTCCTGATACAGCCAGATACCTTCACTGAAGCTGTTGATTAATTACCAAGAATCATCAAATTCGGCAGTGACATTCCCCAGGCAAAGGCTGTCTTCCTGCCTGAAATGCCAGTCTGGGTGAAGGTCTGGGACACTCCATGTTTTCTGACATTTTTGGCTGCATGGCCTCTCTGCCTGGGGCTGCTTCAGTGGGAAGAGGGTTGACTTTAACAAACAAGATGCTGCTTCCCACCAGCAGGCCTGCTGCTGCTGTTGTTTCTAATCCTCTAAAGGCGGGATCCTCCATATGTTCACCTACCCCTGTCCCAGCACAGTGCTGAATGAGTGAACAAGTGAGTGGGAGGGGCTGGGACCAGTGGAATTTTGAACAAGGGCTGGCATTAAGCCTAGTCAGGCAATAAGAAAAGACAAATTCTGTAGTATAAAGGAATGAAAATTCTGGGCCCAAATGCTAAGAACTGACTTTCCAGTTCTACTCTGCACCAGACAATGCCAAAGTAGACCCTCACAAAACAAAACAATGTAAAACAACTTTGGAATCAAATCTGAATATAATTTTATGACTTTCAAACTCATACAGTTTAAAATAATAACATTATCATGCAATTATGAAAAGTGTAAAATAACATGCATTTAAGCCTTTTATGTATGATCACATTATACTTTGTCCCCTCATAATGTTGTACAATTTTGGAAATACGTATGCTGCATCTTTAAAATATTTATATCATTTTTACAGAATTATAAGATAATATTATGGATCTGGACACATAAGAACAAAAAGAGAACAAAGATCCATGTATAATGTAAGTCACAAAAAATTATTCCTATCTCCTGCTGCAGATATGAAGACACTCACTGCTACCCTTCTGGATTTTCCACAAAGTTTGCATCAAGCTAAGCTTCTGGAGGGTTTATCTAAGACAGTCATGGAGCATGATGGGATTGCTTGGGGGTTATCTAGGCAGATGAAGAACTCCTTGAATAGATTATCTTAGCTTGAGGACTCCCCAGTGATCTGGCTGAAACTTTCTTGGAACTGTGCTGCAGTCTAAGTCTTCTAACACAATTACCCTACCTTCTGTCTCTCCCCTCATGGAAGCCAGATCTGCATTTTATTCCAAGAGTCTCCTCACCTTTCCTTTCCCCAGTATCTCTTTCTTGTATATCTAATCCTGTCTTGTCTGCTTTCTGGAAACTCAAACACGTTGTTTTCAAAAAGCAGACAAGTCATTATAAAATATATAAGTAACCTAATTATACAATTAAGTTATCCCATTAGTCATTATAAATAGTATAAGTAACCTAAATATACAATTGTGTAACGAGATTTTTAATGATTATAGTAAAACCTACAGGTATCAAAATATACAATTGTGTAATGAGATTTTTAATGATTATTATAGTAAAACCTATAGCTATCACATTTTTAAGCTGTAAAAATCATTTTTTGGTCTTAAATGTCAAAATATATTTAAGAGGGCTATGTCTTTGTTAGAATGATACTCTTATTTAATTAAACTAAAAATCAAACAAAGGGTAAAGATGGTAAAATTTTACGATACATAGGATTAGAAATGACAGGAAAACCTGGCTGTCTGCCATAATCCTTTCAATAAAAAGTTTTGCTACTAAAACTAGTTTAGTTCCCATATTAAAGGGTTACCTTTCCTTTGTATTTCTCCTTGCAACTTAGGTATTGATGCCTACTTTCTTTCCTAACCACTAAATTTCATAAGAGGAAATGTATAGCATGTCTTTAGGATAAGAGTAAGAAATTATCATGAATTATAAGGTCCTTTCTGCTTTTCCCAGATCTTCACATTATGCCACTGATGTTTTGTGAGGCAAATATGGAAACTTTAAGTTAAAAGTGAGAAGAAAAAAAATGTTTAGAGACAGAAGTAAATTGAACAAATAAGGAAACTAAATCCCTGGAATATAAATAATGAAGTTATCCTATCTATTTAACAATATGCTTTTATTGAAAGCCGTTTGATAGGTATCAACCTAGATACTTGATTGTATGAATTGCTTAAACATGTATTTATTTATTGCATATTATGTGTCAGCTACCAAGGTATACATTGAGTAAACAGAGGCAATCGACAGTTGTTTGCAGGCTTAAAAGTATTTCAATTTATGTAGCAGAGTAAAGAAGTAACAACAAAGGTATAGTAAACTATTAGTGTTACTATAAGAGAAATATGTTTTAGGAGCACTCAAAAACTGTCTCATTTAACTCACTTGCATGAGTTAAAACTATAAAGGATATATTAAATTATTGCTAATCTTTATTTTTGAAACAATATCAAGCATTGTGTGACACACACTTCAAGAGCTTAATAAAAATCACTTTTATTTCTGTTTGCACATTCCAGCATATGGCCCTGGCAATTTATCATTTACTATGAGAATGATTTTTTAACATTCTCCACATTTCCACATTTCCATTAAACACTTTTTAAACAAATTAGTTTACTGATAAATATTCACTGTGGAAGGTTTACACTTTGTCTTATCTTCTAGAATTTGTCTGACGTGGGGGTCTAGGCATTCAGGGTAGGAAACACTGGGAATCAATTACTTCTTTAGAGTCACACAACTCACTTGCTTTTCAGCTTTTCATTGATTCACCCTTGTCTTAAGTATGAACTTCAGACACCCTAGCATGAAATACAAGATACTCACTGATGTGGCTTCTTCCTGTTTCTATTTTCAGGTACCCTATTATTTCTCCACTCTATTAGTGTCCATAAGTTTCAGATAAACACAAGTCATTGTGATAGCAACAGCTGATCCTCTACTCCTCTTCTTTCTCTCTCTTCTTCTGCTTCTCATAGTCTGGTTTTACAATATGCTATTCTTCACTGGGGGTACCTTTACATTTCTTCTCATAAGTTCAGCACAGGTATTTTCACTGGTTCTTTAAAAGCCAGCTTCAGTTCTCCTTCTGCATCAAGTATTCCTACACCCTTCCCATGCCCAATGTCTCTAAAGTGAACTTCCTATGAGAACACTATGCACTTCTCTATCTTCTCCCTTACTATAGAATGTTAATACTAGTTTCAATCTCCTTCATAAGCCTGGGAGCCATGTGAGAGCAGGAGCCTTCTCATTCTTTACCGTACTTTAGGCACACAACTAGAGATACATAAATATGTCTTGGATAGATGTTGAATCAGATGAGTGCCTCCACAACTTCAATATAAAAGCTATTGATCATAGTAGAGAACAAGTAGTAAATTACCCATTACTTTTTCTGTTTTTTAAAGAAAATAATTTAACAAAGATATTTCCTTCTCTAGAGCTTCTAATGCTCATAAAAAATTAAAATATTTGAATGACTACTCCTGATAATAATGTCTATATCAGACATTTCATTGTAAATTGCTAATACAGCAATAAAATTTTTAAAATTCTAGCAGTATTTTTCAAAATGAGTTGAATAAAACATGTTTTTTGCTCATTTTTCCCCAAATAATTGATGATAGTGATAATATATGTGTGTGTATACACATATATATCCAATTATTATTAACTTGTTAGGTACTGTGTGTGTGTGTGTATGTGTGTGTGTGTGTGTGTGTGTGTGTGTATTATATACCGAAAAAGTTGAGGAAATGTTGTGATGAATATCTTTTTTTTTTTGAGATGGAGTCTCACTCTTTCACCAGGCTGGAGTGGAGTGGCACGATCTCAGCTCACTGCAACCTCTGCCTCTTGGGTTCAAGCAATTCTCCTACCGCAGCCTCTGGAATAGCTGGGATTACAGGCATGTGCCACCACACCCAGCTAATTTTTTTGCATTTTTAGTACAGAGGGGGTTTCACCATATTGGCCAGGCTGGGCTTGAAATCCTGACCTTGTGATCTTCCTGCCTTGGCTCCCCAAAGTTCTGGGATTACAGGCATGAGCCACAATGCCCAGCAGTGATGAATATCTTTAAATAGATTTTAGTTTGTCAAAGATTGTTGGAAGTCCCAAAATAATATGCATTGTGAATTACTAAGATGGGTAAGTTTTTTTTTTTTTTTGAGACTGCATCTCTCACTCTGTCTCCAAGGCTGGTATATAGTAGTGTGATCTTGGCTAATTGCAACCTCTGTTTTCCCAGTTCATGCAATCCTTCCATCTAAGCCTCCCACATAGCTGGAACTGCAGGCACATGTCACCACACCCTGCTAATATTTTTATATTTTTTTGTAGTTACAGAGTTTCACCATGTTGCCCAGGCTAGTCTTGAACTCCTGGGTTTAAGCAATCTGCTCATCTTGGCCTCCAAAAGTGCTAGGATTACAGACATGAGCCACCATGCCCTGCTAAAAATGGAATTTAATATATATTGATGAGGAGTCTTTTTTCTTAAAACATTCAGCCAATAATTTAATTAAAAACGTGTATTAATTTAACATGTGCCAAGGCATTTCCAGAATTAGTATTGCATGGGAAACGCTTCAGAAAACGTTTAAAGTAACATTTGATAAATGCCAACATTCTTCATAAGCCCTACAAATGCGTTATATTTATGGTAATAAAACTTACTTTGCCATATAAAAATATTAATTTATACATCAACTTCATAGACACATCCTTATTCTTATGACATTTGTCCCCTTCCTTAGGATTCAGCAAACATCCTTACACCTAACAAGAATTAAGGAAATACTTGCTTTTATGGGTTTACCCAATTTTAATTCCTAATCATGACTAATTTGTAATAAAATCAGAATTTTACAAAATACTAAAATAATCCAGGAGACAGAACATACTTAAGTAGTGTCCGACTCGTGCCATCTCTTCATGTAGTCTATAATGACCTGACATAGTTTCTCATATACCTGAAGTTAAAGTGTCTGAAGTTTCTCATACACAAGTAAGGGTGGAAGACTGTCAAGCCATGGTGAGCTGAGGGTCTTCTCCTGGCATTGCAGATACTGCACAGTAACCTCACAAAAGTTCTGTGATTTAAAGAAATACATCACAAAATACTCATGGTAATAGGTCATAAAATACTTGTCTCACAACTTAGAATTGTGAATGATAATCCACAAAAAGCAAGAATGTGCTCCGTACTATTAACCAAGTCACCATTTTACAACTGTTGATTGCATTTTTGCTTTTAATGCATATTCACTCTGACTTCTTTTCTGCATTTATCCATCATTTGTATTATTTATATAACTGAAGTGAGACACATTCTAATAAGCACAGATTAACACTGACCTTTTTACTCAGAGCTCTGAAACTTTGACCCATTTAAAACTTTAATATCTAAAAATAAATTTAACAAAATCAAACATGCTCCTATTAAAAGGATTTAATTATTTCAGCAATATGGAGTTTACTTGGCCCAGTAAGCATTAAGAGATAATAGATATTTTTTTTCTTATATAGCATGAACATAATGAATGAATGACATTTAGAAAGTAATTAACATAATTTCCACAGTTAATATCTTTTTCTGTATCATGAGGATCATATCTCTCGATCTGCCCTCATGATGTGTGACATTCTTACTTTATAACAGACATATCATTGTTTTTCAAGAGTCTTCCATTAGCTAACTTTTACAGTTCAAATTGTTTATATCACAAATGCAGAGGCATGAGACAGGGTTGTAGAAATGTCTGTTCATGGTAGCCTGCCATGGAGGTCATAATTCAATTCCATTATATTTTTATTTAAGACCTAGGCATTCTTTTTATGTCTATGAATCAGATTAATTTAACCATCACACTTGGTGTTTATTTCAAAACAAATAGTATCACCATTAAAAAAAAACTACTTTCTAATTTCATATCTAATTTCACATGTTGCTGTCTTGTTCTTTTTGAATAATTTACAAGAATTCTATTATCTTCTAATAACAGAATCTGTAATTTTCCATGTTTGATAAAATCATTTGATATTAACTATTGGGCCAAAGATCTTTTAATTGCCTTCTGTCCTTTTAATAATTTATATTTTAATTGAATTTTTGTCACAGCTGAAAGAGAAATTGTACATTGCATTATACACTCCTATAATCCATGAACATTTTGGGCAAAGGTCTACTCATGGAAGCTGTACTTCAACTGCTAGATTTTTTTCTGTATTACATATATGCTGGAGCTGTATTTCTTTATTCATTTGTTATATTCATTGAAAAACTATTTGTGACTACTAAAAAGAAATTTGTGTTAGGTGCTTGGTACACTGCAATGAACAAAGTAAATTAGTTCCTTATTCTCATGGGGCTTATATTTGGAAGGCATAATTAAAACTTGCAATATTATTTTCCGAGAAAAAATAGAGACACCAACAGAAAACAAGAGGAGTCTAAAATTAAACTGTCCAAGATGATAACATGCAAGAGAGAACAGCTCATGAAAATGCCTGGAGCTACAAAGAGTGTGGTTTTCTTCATAGAGTGTGAAGATGACAAGCATGGTGGAGGAGCCCAGTGTGTTCTGAGCCAATAAAGGGAGAAGGTGGTGGCAGGAAATTAAGCTGAAGAATGAACAGGGGCCAGAACTGAAAGAGTCTTGTAGGTGTTTGTCATCATTTGTTGAGATAAAACTCAAAAGAACTTCCTTAGGAGCTTAAGCTTTCCCTTTTCATGTTCTGTTCCTTGCTAATTAAACAAATATCACTCTTAGAGCCTGTGTTGTCTGAATGCATTGCACCAGGCAGTCCACCAACGTGAATGCTGTCATTTGGTGATAATACCTTGCAATGTGATGATAATCTTGGTTGACGTTTGAAGATCTGACCTTTGTTTTAACCCAGGCTATGTCAGGTTGTTGCATCAATAGTGCTGTTGACACTTAAAAAAGAAAGTGTTTTCATAACATTTGCCTGGAAACAAAGTGCTTCTTAGTATACTGTTAGCATTTAAGAGTTCTATGCCTTGGTGTCTACGTACGCATTCATGTATACATATATAAAATTATTATGTGGGAAACAGGCAAGTCAACCTAAAGGAGTTTATATAAGGATAAATTAAGATTATTTCTGTGATCATATCTATGCCAGTCTTAAACTTATAACAGCTACTCAATAAAATATTAGTTTATTTTCCTCATCTTTTATTTGCAAGTTACTGGAACAGGCACTCTGTATCTTACATAAGGCAGTAAATTTTTTTGTTTCCCCTTTATCTACAAAAGAATGAATTTTATTAAATTATTATGAAGCCTCTTGAGTCACATCATTTTACAAATAGTAGATTTTTACAACAGCCCTGTAAAACAGCCAGTTTTCCCCTCATACAATCTCTTGACTATCATCTAAAGCAATGGTTCTCAACCTTGGCTGCTGATGAAAATCTCCCAGAGAGCTCCTAAAAATCCCTATAAGCAGCCTCTCCTAAGATCAATCAAATCATAGTCTTAGGGGCAGGGACTGTGACATGTCTATTTTAAAAGTTCCCCAGGTGATTTAAATAGGAAGTCAAGGTTGAGAAGCACTGTTCTGGGTACCATGTATAGTGAGGCCAAGATTATCTTACAAAAATGCATGCACTCATCTTTTCAAAAATTTATTTTCCTTTTGAAATCCTACTCTGCTTTCAAGCCCAAAAAGAATTGTCAGTTCTTTTATGAATGCTTTCTGTTTGAAATAGCCTTTGATCTTTAATAAACTATTCTTTGGGTATATGTCTATTATAGTACTTACAGTGACCTATGAGGAAAAAAAAACTGAAATGTTGGACTCTTTTTTTAGAAGATAAGTTCCTTGAAGGCCAGGATAATTTCTGGAACCTTTTTACCAGTTAGAGTAGTGGCTTTCCATAACATAATTTTATTATTTTGAATCAAAATTAAAATCAAGAAATCTCTGCATAATTATGATTTAATACTATAATTTTATAATTATTATAATTTAAAATTATTGTAATTTAATAATGATCCTTTAATAATGTTAATAAATAGAGGTAGACTTTCAAAAGCCTACCTCTATCATAGAGGTACCTCTACATCAAAGTCTGCCTATATTTATATATACATCTTTATCTCTATATGCATGTTTATAATGATACATATGTATATCTAGATATAGATATAGATCAATATATATCAATATAGATATCTATAATGATATAGGTATATATAATCAGTTCAACAAATGCATAGTTTTATATTATCTTGGAATTTTAAATTGATTTTAATACAAAAAAAACTTTTGAATAACTTCACATTTTCTTAAAGTAGTAGAGGTAGAACTTTGTTTTTTAAATATAATTGATGCTCAAAAATATTTGATGGTAATTTTTTTCATGGCATTAATACATCTTTTAAAATATTTCTTTGAATATTGAACTCTGAAAATTATAGCATACTCATTGTTTCTCAATAATTATCAGAGAAGGGGAAAGGGACAGTGAGTTAGTTATATAGATTTATTTTTTAAAAGACTGATGGAAGAATGAGATTACTTTTGAAAAGGAATTAATATTGTTGAATTGGGAATTATGGATCCTAGTTTCAAATCTGACAAACATTTACTGGTTGTATTCTCTTTCTGCATCTCATTTTCCTCCTCTGTATTTGTAATTTTTATAAGACAAAACTGAAGTAAACAACTGTTTCTATCACTTTCATGAGTGAGAAAAAAAAAAAAAGTTCACAAACTTTAGATTCTACGTAACTGTAGTTGGATAATGGCAGATTCGTGTCAATGACCAAACCTCCCTCTCTAGATGTTTTATCCTTGATGATTCAGGAAAGAGATTGAAAAGTTATTATATGTCGATGATGACTATCCCTTTAAATTTTTATCAGGTAGGAAAGATCCAAAGTGGGTAACCGAGAAGTGCCTATTTGAAAAAAAAAAAAAAAAAAAAATAAAAAAAAAAGTGCCCGAAAAGCCATTGCACTCAGCCTAGGCAATAGAGTGATACTCTGTTTCTAAAAAAAAAAAAAAAAAAAAAATAAAAAATTATAATAAAAAAAAAAAAAGTTTCAAAAAATTGCACCTAGTATGTCACAAATGTGAAAACGTCTATATTCTGAAGATATCAACATTGCTAAGATTAAAAAGAGAAGAAATAGGGAAAACATGAACCCATATTTGTAGATCTCAGTGATAATTTTTTTTAGTTAATATTTTATATGCCTATCGAAGACTTAAAATTTCACTAGGGCAACTAAAGGACTAAATATTTAACATATTTTTAATTAGTTTATTAATTTTTTTTCAACTTTTATTTTAGGTTCAGGTGGTACATGAGAAATTTGTTACATGGGCAAACTCTGTGTTGCTGAGGTTTGCTGTATGTATGAATGATCCATCCAGGTAGTATAGTTTAGCCAAGGAGACAGGCTTCAGAAAAAGCCCAATCTGCCAACACCTTGATCTTGGACGTCCAGCCTCTAGAACTGTGAGAAATAAATTTATGTTATTTAGGCCATCCAGTATGTTGTTGTGTTTTTTTTTCTTATGACAGCCAGGCATAGTACCACAAATAGACTCTCGCTTCTTTAGTCAGGCAGATGTGGACTGAAAACCCAGCTACTCCATTTGCTTATAATATATTCTTGGAAAATTTAACTCCCTTTTTTTCTATAATATATATGGTAATAATATATTAAATACCTCATGTTTTATCTACAAGGAGTAATAAATAGACATTGCATGTAAATGGTATGTAACAGGTAGTGAAAATTTATGTCCCTACCACTTATAATATCTGCCAGTTTGCTCTTATTGACCTATATCCCTCTCAAAGTTTGATATACAGATCTATAGGCAGTGTTCCATGTATACTTTTATGTGAATTTGACCATAGGCACAAATGATAACTTTATAAATAGTTGACCTGATACATTGATATTATTTTAGGAAAAGTAGCTAACTATTCTTTCTCTTCAGTGAAAGGGAGAAAGGGAATTGCTTTGGTAACAAGTTTGATGTCTCTAAACTTTCACTGAGGACAGGCATTGCAGGATTTATTGAAGTCATCTTGTCTCCATGTTCCTGAGATACTTGCTGATCCTGACTGCAACAATTTGTCATCTCCAGGACTCTCACTCTTACTGTGGTGGAAAAGAAAGCAGTTTTATATCAATAAACCACAGGCAGCTTATTCACTTGCCCCCCAGAAATTGTTCATTACTTTAAAGAGGAAAGAATAAATGAAAAATGTGTAGATTTCCACAGATGGTCATTTGGAAACTACAAACTGCTCCACCTGGATGTAAAACTACGCATCAAAAAGAAAGCGGTGGAATTCCTTTGAAGTGAAAGACAAGCCCATATTTTGAGCTGCGTTTGTGATTGTACTGCTGTTTAAATGTGTTAAATAAAGGGAATATACATATATATGATTTTTAAGAGTTCAGGCAAATTGAATGGTAATGAACAAATATTTTTAAAAATAGTTACTGTTAAACAATAATACAATTTAACGGGATCTTCATCATAAGTAATTTATAAGTTATATATTCAATTTGTAAGCCACTTTACCATCCAGAAGCTTGCCTTATTTTGAACTTAATTTAACTTTCATAAAGTATAAATGATGAATGACATCAGTGACCTGCAAATGTTTTAGTACAAAGTAATCGTTTTACAAAACATTTTCTCTCATAGATCATGCATGCAGTAAAGCATTGCCTACAAAATAATATTTATATATACTAATAATTTATTCATTCTTCATGTTTTCTTTAAAGGCATATATAATACCAATTTTAGCTTTTTGTTCATAAGGAAAAATCAGACTAACCACATATAACTAATACATTTATTTATTTTCCATCTTTTATTTATTCAACATAACTATGAGCACAATGTAATTGGGATACAACAGTGAAGTGGACAAACATGAAAATTTTCCCCATGAATTAAACAGTCTACTGAAAAGACAAAGACAGTTGATAAGAAGTAACAACAACAACAGCAAAAACATGGCATGCCTGAGAAACTGACACAGCCAAGAAGAACCTAAAGAATTAATGATGATTAGATGTAATATGATATCTTAACCAGCATCTGGGACAGAAAAAGGGCATCAGGCTAAAACTAAGGAAATTTGAATGAAGTATGGATGCTCTTTGTGACAAATCTATCAAACAAATATAAGATTTTAATAGGGGAGATTGGGTGTGAGGCAACTTTCTATTACGTTCAAAACTTTTCATAACATCTAAAAGTGTTCTGAAATAAAAAGATTATTTGTAAAATGTGGTTTAGAAGGATTAGTGAGAGAGCAATATGGCAGCAATAGCATTGGTCTTAATATTTTCAAATCTCCTAATACAGAAAGCAGCTAGGAGAACTAGCCCCTACACCCCCCCCCAAAAAAAAATCTAAAATAAACAAATAAAAGCCAACATCTTAAAACCACAACAACAAAAAAATAAAAACTAGGGGCGAAAGTATTCTTGCAAAAGATAGAAACAGTAAGGCCAACCACCAAGAGTAAAAAGAGGTATGTGGGTTAAGACTGCCATGCAGGCACAAGCTGAGGTGTGACAAAGGGAGCTTCTGATCATCCTAAAAGCTGTGGAATAGAAAAATGGTTAACAAGCACTCATTATCTAAAGAAGGGCTCCCTCCTGAGAGTGGCGGCCACAACTGGGTTTCTGAGTACTACAGTAAATTTTGAGAGTGGGCTTCAGATGTTCCAGTACATAGGTAAGTTCAAAGGGCTCTAGGGCTCTCTTTTATATTGTTACATAAGGTGTAGGATCGTGTGGGAAGGTCTGATTGTCTGGAATGGCTTGAATTCTCAGGGATATATTGAATAACCAGCAAAAGTCAGAGGCTCCTAATGAGGAGAAACTACTGGAAATAGAACAAAGATATGGGCTTCAGGGGAAAAGGAGAAAGATGGTTCAAATAAAATGGGAAGTGAGGACCAGAAGAGGCAGATAACAAAATGTGCTGGAGATATCTAGATGGAAAGGCACTCTTTTTAATTCTTTTGTGTAGCCAGGTATGGGGAACCCTATAACCATAAGACTAATAAACCTAATCTGTCCCACTCTTACCATCCTGGGAAGAAGCCACCTCCAAAGAAGTAAGTCTATGTGACTTTAAACAGCTTTATTTAGGTATAATTTGTATGCAACAAACTGCATATGTATGTAGTTATACACATAGTATATATAAAACCATCAGCACAGATAAGATAATGAATGTATCCAATAACATCCAAACTCTTCATGCCCATTTATAATTCCTCCTTCCCATGCACTCTTTCTGGTACCCAAGCATTGATTGATCTATATCTGTCATTATGTTATTTAGTATTTTCTGGAATTACATGTGTAAATGAAATCACATAGAATTTACTCCTTGTCTTGTTCTTTCTCACCACTATTATTCCAAGATGCATACAATAATTTGTACCTTTTCATTGTAATTTATGAATATTTAAGTTCTTTCTAAGTTTTGGGTCTTGCAAATAAAGCTTCTATGAGCATTTATGTGCAAGTATCTTTATAAATCTATGCTTTTTATCTCTTTGTTAAGTACCTAGAGGTGCAAACTGCTCCCGAAAGAGGTCATATTTATTATTTTCACCAGCAGTATCTCAGAGTTCTGATTCTTCTATATCCTCAGAAACTCTTGGAATATTCAGAAATTTTAATTTTAGCCCATTTAGAGGTATATTCTATCTCTTGAAATTTACATGTCCCTAAGGATTGATGAGTTTCTTTCCACATGCTTATTTGCCATTAACAAATAAAAACATTTCCCTTCTTCAGTAAGGGGTATGTTCACATTTTTGCACATTTTTAATTGGGTTGCTTGGTTGTTGAGTTTTGAGTCTTTACACATTCTGGATACAATTTCTTTATGGTATTTGCAATTGTTTTTTTCTTTTTAAGTTTGTGCCTCACCTGCTTAGTTTCATAACAGGATCCATCAAAGAAGACATTTTGAAGTCCAACATATCATTTTGTTTCTTTCATGAATTGTGCTTTTGTGTCATATCTTTAAATAGCTTTGCCTAACTAGAAGTGATGAAGATTTATTCTGTTTTACTCTAGAAATCTGTATGGTTTTAGGCTTTATATTTAAGTCTACAATTGATTTTGAATTAATTTTTTGTACATTATGAGGTATGGATGAAAAAACTCTTTTTTATTTTTGGAGATATATATATATATATACATACATATACACATTACCCAAGTGTTTTTGCACCATTTGTTGAAAGGACATTTTTCTCCACTAACATTTTTTTGCAGCTTTGTTGAAAATTATTTTCCACCAAATATGTCTGGTCTGTATCTAGACCCTAGTGTATACCATTGATCTCTCTATTGTCACCAATACTATATTTTTCTTAATTATTGTAACTTTGTAACATGTCTTGAACCAAGACAGTGTAAGTCTCACTAATTTGTTGTTCTCATTCAATTTTGTGTTCAGTAATCTAGGCTCTTTCCAATTAGATATGGAGTTTAAAATCAGCTTGTCATTTTCTAAAAGAAAATAATACTCTCTTGGAATTTTGATTGAGATTGTGTTGAATCTATAATTTAGGGAGAACTGATAAATTATCAATTTGAGTCTTCTGATCCAGGAAAATGAGAATACCTCTCCATTAATTTGCTACTTCTTGTTGTTTCTCTCAAAAATATTGTATAGGTTTCAGTGTACTGGAATCATATATAGTTTTTCATATTTATCTCTGAATATTTATTTAATATGTCTGACATAAAGGGAATCTTTATTTTAAGTTTCTAGTATTTCTATATCAGTATCTGGAAATACAATTGGATTTTGTTTATTTACATTATATACTACAATGTTGCTGAATTTACTTCTCCTAAAATTTTTGTTTTTTTGTAGATTCCTTATGATTTTCTTATAATGTAAATTATGTTGACTACAAATAAATTTGTTTTTTTACTTTCAAGTATGACAACTTTGATTTTCTCTTCACATCTATTACACTGACTAGAGAATCTGAGTATGATGTTGAAATCAAGCAGTGAGGGTGTTTAATATTGCTTTGGAACAAAGCATCCAGTTTTCTCTATTAAAGTATGTTATTGGCAGATATTTTTCAGGATGTGCTTTATCTGGTTGAGAAGATTCCTTATTATTTCTAGTTTATTTAGATGTTTTGTCAGGAATTGATGTAAGATTTTGTCAAATGCGTTTTCTGCATAAGTTGACATAATACAAATTCCCATTTTATCTCCTTTGTTGGCTTACTGGGTTTATTAGTTACATCTTCTTTTTGTTTTATTTTAGAGTTTGATTTAGGTATGGTTGTATTTAGTGTTTGATACACATATATGTGTGTGTGTGTGCACGTATATAACATACATGTAAAACTTATACATATATGTTGCTAGAGTCTATCTTTTAGTAAAATTATACCACTTCTTCTACAGTATAAGGACCTAAAAGGAGTGTAGCCATTTATTCTTCTCACCACGCTTGCTTTGTCAGCCTATATTATAAACACCAAAAGGTATTGTTACTAACTTTGCTTTAAAGACCCAATTATCCATTTCAAAGATTTAAATGTTAAGGAATTACCTTAGCATTTACCCACGTGGTAATCATTTCTAATGATGTTTTATTTGTGTATGTTCAGATTTCCATGGACTTTGTCTTTCTACTTGAATTTCTTCTTGCACTGCCAAATTGCTGGTGATAATTCTTTCAATTTTTAAAGATCTACAATGTTTTACTTTACCTTTGTTTTTCTGGAAAACATTGTCTCTAGCCATAGAATTTAAATTTAAATTCTTGTGTGTGTGTGTGTGTGTGTGTGTGTGTGTGTGTGAGAGAGAGAGTGTGTGTGTGTGTGTGGTGTTTCCTCCTTCAGCACATTGTTCCCTTTTAATTTTTTTTTTTATTCCCATTGTTTTCTGGCTTTTTTTTTTTTTTTTTTTTTTTGGCATGGTTTGACTCTACGGCCCAGGCTTCAGTGCTTTGGCATCATGTGAGCTCACTGCAGCCTACATCTCCCAGGCTCAGGTGATTCTCCCACCTTGATTCTCCCACCTCAGCCTTCTGAGTAGCTGGGACTACAGACAGGCAGCACCAAGCCCAGCTAATTTTTGTATTTATTTGTAGCAACTGATTTTCACCATGTGGCCCAGGCTGGTCTCCAACTCCTGGGCTCAAGCAATACATCTACCTTGACCTCGCCAAGTGTTGGGATTACAGGCCACTGTGCTCAGCCTATTCTGTTATTCTTATCTTTGTTCCTCCCTATGTATTGTATCTTTTCCTCTCTGGTTCTTTTAAGGTGTTCCTTTTACACTCGTTTTAAGCAGTATGTTTACAATTTGTGTTATTATGGCATTCTTCATGTTTCGTAGTTCATAAGCTTTAGTCTGTGGCTTTATGATTTATATAAAATGCAAACATTTTTCTGCCATTATTTCTGCTATATTATTTATGTTCTTCTTCCCTTTATTTTCTTTAGGAATTCTAATTGCACACATAGTAAGCCACTTGAGGTTGTTCTGCAACTCACTGATGCTCTGCTTTTTTTGTGGTGATTATTCTTCCTTTATCATTTTAGATCATTTCCATTTCTATATCTTCAGTTTACTAATCTTGTAAATGATAGGCATTGGGGTTTTTACTCAGAGTTCTCTAATCACATTATGCAATTTTTTTTGTTTGTTTATTTTCTTTAGACAAGACTTTGGAGACCTTTGTGGGAATGCTGGGAAAGGTGGTAAAAGGACACTGTATTACTTTCCTAGAGCTCCCATTACAAAGGTCAGCAAACTGGGTAGTTTAAATGACAATAAAATTATTATTATTTCTCAATTCTAGACACTAGAAGTCTAAAATCAAGGTATTGGAAGACTTAGGTTCCTCCACACCCCCACCCCCAGGACTCAGGACTCTGTCCTTTTACTTTTTTTTAAACAGAGTCTCACTCTGTCACCCAAGCTGGAGTGAAGTGGCATGATCCTGACTCAATGAAACCTCCGCCTGCCCCCCGTGTTCAAGCGATTCTCATGCCTCAGTCTCCCAAGCAGCTGGGATTAAAGTCATGTGCACCACACCTGACTAATTTTTGTATTTTATTGTAAAGATGGGATTTCACCATCTTGGCCAGGCTGGCCTCAAACTCCTGACCTCAGATGATCCACCCTCCTTGGCCTCCCAAAGTGCTGGGTTTACAGGCATGAGCCTCTGTGCCTGGCGTCAGGACTCTGTTCTATTGCTGTCTCCTAACTTGTGGTGATGGCCAGTAATCTTTGACATTTATTGGATTATAAATGCATCACTCTAATACGCTAATCTCTGTCTCCATCTTCACATGGCGTTCTCCCCATGTCTTTGTGTCTTCACAAATTCTTGTAAGGGCACCAGTCCTATTGGAATAGGGGGCCCACCCTACTGCAGCGTAACCTCAACTAAATACATCTGCCTCAGTTCGTTTACAAATAAGATCACATTCTGAGCTAGCAGGAATTTTTACTTCTACATGTCCCTTTCACGAGAAACAATTCAATCCCTAACAGATGCACTGCTATCTGAATGTAAGAAGTATTCCCCCAAAGGCTCACAGGGTCAAAATGGAGGACAATGCCTTAAAAGGTGATTAATCTTTACAAATTGCAGGGTGAAAACAAATAAGTCCTTGGCTTCAAGAAAAGGTTATTTTGGAACAGCAGTTCTTTAATGCAGCACTTATATTTTATTAATAATTAATAAATGATTAATGCAGATTGCTTTCTTCCAAATAAATTATCCAAATGTGTTATAACAGATGTGAATAAATTATGGGCTTTAGTTCATGAGTTGTCTGCAGAAATGTCAAGAGTATAATATATTATATTTAAACATTAGTTATGTATCTGAAATATGGGCTAGGACTCAATTGTAATATATTAACCACTATTTCTATCAATGAGTCATTAATTTTTGAAACTCAATGTATTCCGAAATAACTTTCTGGATGTTTTATTGTCTAAAGCATGCATTGATGCTGATTGAATTTCTCTTTTCCTTTTAGTAGTGTGTAATTAGATTGGAAAAAAAAATCATCTCTGACAATTAGAGGCAGTCCAAAACATTAGCAATACAGTAAAAAAAGTTATACTGCATTGTTCTTTCCTATTAAGAAATGGAATTGTTTATTCAAAGAATTTTAAATAGTTCTTTTCACAGAAATAGCATTTACATGAGAATAAACAGGCAGCATGATCATGATCTAATTGTCATCACCATCATCATTGACACTATTAGGTGCTGACTTTGTGTTTGGCGTTGAGAATAATGCTCTAAAAATATCATTCCAGGCCTGGCGCAGTGGCTCACGCCTGTAATCCCAGCACTTAAGGAAACCAAGGTGGGTGGATCACCTGAGGTTGGGAGTTCGAGACCAGCCTGACCAACATGAAGAACCTCCCTTTCTACTAAAAATACAAATTTAGCTGGGCATGTTGGCACATGTTGGTAATCCCAGCTACTCGGGAGGCTGAGGCAGAAGAATAGCTTGAGCCTGGGAGGCAGAGGTTGCGGTGAGCTGAGATTGCACCATTGCACTCCAGCCTGGCCAACAAGAGTGAAACTACGTCTCAAAAAAAAAATTATTCCAACCTCAAAACAATCTTAAGAATTAACTATTATTTTATTATGCATGAGAAAACTGAGTTTTGAAGATGTTAGAAAAATTCCAGCACACAGTTCACAGATAAGAGCTAGTATTCAAACTGAAAACAGTCTAACTCTAGAGACAGTGCTATTAATTTTTTATATCCCAAGAAGATTTGGGCTTCAGGACAATGAAACTTGAAAAGGTTTTGCTGTTTGAACATGATAATTCATTGAAACACTTGGGATTTGATGTCCCTTACTTATAATTTGAAAGTTTTAAAGATAACTAGTGTGTAGAGTGCAGTCAATAATGCACTTCTTAGTGCTTTACATATATTAACTCATTTAATCCTCAAAAAAACAGAAGGTGGTAAATTTCACACTTCTGTTTTACAGATGACAAAACTGAGACATGGTGAATTAAGTGACTTTTCCAAGGCTATACTTTAATAATTGTACAAAAGTGTGAAACTAAATTATCTTCTCAAAGACTCCACTTCTAACAACTACACTCTATTATTCTATGTAATTATATGTCTATGTACATATGACTTCATGTACATATGTATTTAAATAGAAGATTCCCACTGTCTCTGAACTATGAGCATGTGTGACTCTCTGTTTTATATCTGTCAATTTATTTTTTATGTCTGGGTCTTATTTCCATTGCCCAACAGCATTTTAAGGTGAGTTGTACTCCAAAATCTCATTAGAAGGAATATTTTAGTCAATTGGGAAGCACTAAACAAGCACTGGAAATTGTCCAGTTTCAGAAATCCAAATTAGCCCTGGAGGACTAAATGTCCCAAGAACATGATGGTGAGCAAAGCAAGAATGAAGTATTGCTAGTCCATGATTATTTCCAAAATAATCTTTCATCCTTATCTCCCATCATGCTCTGCAAGACTGCCAGACCCCAGTTTGGTCCAATTCCTGAATGCCAAATGCATACTTCTTCTCTTACTCTTGAATGCCTTGGCCTAGAAGTAAGAAATCCCAGTATTAATATCAAAGGCAGTACACTAGAGACCTGAAAATTCAAGAAGAATTGAGTGGTGACATTAAACAGGTGTTATGTGTTATCTTCAGTTGTATATTTTGGTCTGAATATGATATTTTAGTTGTGTATTTCAAACTGCCTGTCCTAATGTTATTTCATCATAGGTTTAAGTAACAACTATTATGTGGCTGAGAATAGAGCTGTGCACAAAATCCATCTCATCTTCTTCCTAGATCTACAGCTAACCCACATTTACCAGCTACTCTGGTGATTATGTGAATATATCATGTAATATTCTGCTCCAGTAGTGAGCAGAATTGATGCTCACTGCAACTCGGAATGGTTCACAGAAAGCTTCATGAATCCTTGATGTCCTTTAGTCCTTTCCTGAGGAGGATAAAAGATAATACTTGGAAAGTGGCCAAGTCACCAGGAAGAAGAGGCCTCGCTAGGTTCCCCAATTTACCACTTGGAGTTGAGTTGCCTGCTGATCTTTATTTCGGGTGAGCAAAAATAGGCTTTTCTGGTGTTTGAACAGGTATATCCTTCTGAGGCATTTGTTCCTGTAGCCAGCCAGTTATCTTAAATACTTTATAAATTGAAATAAATAAGTAGTCAAAAGTTGTCATTACTACAACATATACTCAGGGAGGCAGGCATTCTCTCCACTTTCCAGATAGCTAAATTTCTGGGTGTACAACTTTTGGCTAATGTCTCCAACTTCATCCTGTTTCAATCTTTCCTCAAGCTCACTAAATTCCAAGAGAATGCTAAAAATATATGTATAATTTTTTCCTCTGTATCTTCTGTTTTCTAGGCCCAGAGTGTTGTTTTCTGGCATCTTTTAATGCCTAGCTCCTTTTTTAGCTTTCAGATGTTATTACTAATATGGAGATTGCACTACCTAGTACCACAAGACTCTCTGGCAAAAGTTGGTAGTATGGCATTATGGTTACAGGCTCCAGCTCCAGAGCTCGGTTGTCCAATCTGGAAGTTACTAGCTAAATGTAGCATTTTCTCAGTTACAGTTACCACAGTTCATGTACTCATTAGTTACATGGGTCTTGTGACTGCCATATTGGACAGGACAGATTAAAAACATTTCTGACAGAAGAGCAGAAGATCAAACACCGCATGTTCTCACTCATAGGCGGGTGTTGAACAATGAGAACACATGGACACAGGGAGGGGAGCACTACACACTGGGGTCAGTTGGGGGGAAATAGGGGAGGGAGGGTGGGGGGGTGGGAAGCTGGGGAGAGATAGCATGGGGAGAAATGCCAGATGTAGGTGATGGGGAGGAAGGCAGCAAATCACACTGCCACGTGTGTTCCTATGCAACAATTTTGCATGTTCTTCACATGTACCCCAAAATGTAAAATGCAATAAAATAAATAAATGGGAAAAAAAAAACAAAAAAAAAACATTTCCATAGTCACAGATAGTTGGACTAAACAGAGCTGCACTAAAGGTAGACTTGAAACCCTAAACAATTGACTTTGGCTCTTGGTAACTCTATTTTCTACAATACCTCAAATAGTTTGAAAATTAAATGAGACATATGTAAAATACATAAAATAGTGCTTAGTGGAAAATACTCAAAAGCATGAATTATTATTTTCATCTCTATGCACATGTTGCAGGGTTCTGTAAGGTTCTTCTAACAGCTTCAATCTTAAGCGACTTGTACTAACCTATTTTATTTAACATACCATGTCCCCTATTCCCTTAATTTTATTTTGCATAAAATAAAAATAACTTTTATTTTATCCTTCTCCTTGAATCTAGTACTTGGCTTCACTTCTGGTCGCCATTTTTACTTTCATTTGAAAAAATAATTAGATTCCCCCCAACAGCCTGGCTAAACTATCCCAATGATTTTTTAAGTTAAATTCTTAATTTGCAGTTCTGAAGATAAAGATTTTTGCAGATTCTGGTTCACTAAATGAATTCACTCTTGAACAGAGAAGAAAGGCTCTTACTTACAAGTGAATAAAAAGCATATGTGAGTGCTGCCTTTTCACCACCCCTGGAATTCAATGAGAAATGAGCCATGGGGATTAGCCCAGAGAAGAGTAAGGTTGACAGAATTTGCCACTGCATTCAGCGTATGAAAAGGAGAAAGAAAGATGTGCTCACCATTTCAGAAGCACTCCGCCTATTTTGTCATTTTGGACAAATACCCCAACTCTACATAAAATTCCAACAGACATAATTACAATCATGTGACCCAGAATTTAATTCTCGTTATTCAGGTTACACTAGAGAAATGCTGTGAAGAACCAGCATCTTTTAGTCTACCTGGACATAGTCATGGTTGTTACAGAATATGGGGGTGAACTGTCTGTCCCATACACAAGCAGCCAATCAATTCTTTAACTATATCACTAAAAGCTGATTATTTCCTCCATTTTAGTATGCTATTTGCATCTATATTCCATTTATCCCTTAGCAATATTGTATTATTGACCTAAGGAAGACAGTCTTCTTCACATCATGGATAGTACTGGGCACCTCTACAAATATCACATCCCTGCCTAACTAGTCAGTCCCCTAGACACCATGCCAGCTATTACTACTAAAAATAAACAAAATCTATGACAACTTCTACCATTTATCGAGTGTCCTACATGTTCAGTACATCACTTGGCATTTAAAAAAGACAAAATAGGAGGGGCACCATGGCTTACGCCTGTAATCCCAGCATTTTGGGAGGACGATGCAGGCGGATCAAGAGGTCAAGAGTTTGAGACTTGCCTGGCCAATAAGGTGAAACCTCATCTCTACTAAAAAAAAAAAAAAAAAAAAAAAAAAAAAAAAAAAAAAAAAAAAAAGCAAAAATTAGCCTGGTGTGGTGGCACATGCACATGTGTAGTCCCCGCTACTCAGGAGGCTGAGGCAGGAAAATCGCTTGAACCTGGGAGGTGGAGGTTGCAGTGAGCTGAGATCGTGCCACTGCACTCCAGCCTTGGCCACAAAGTGAGACTCCGTCTCCGAAAAGGAAAAAAGAAAAAAAAAGACAAAATAATAAAAGTATCTTCAAGTTGAGAGAATAAAAGGCAATGTATTTTGAAATAAATTAAAAATAATACTAGAAAGTTTAAAATTTTCACAGAAAGATTTTGTCCCCTATAAGAATAGCAACTGATATTTAGGTCCAACACTATGAACTCCAAGTCTGTGCTTTAGAGAAGTGGCTAAGAACAAAGATATCCCAATCAATACAGAGATGGGATGATCAGGTACATTAAAGAAAACCCTCAGAATAGGGTATAGATTTTCAACTCTGAAGTGCTAAGTGATTGCTTGAGTGCTCCTTAAACACTTCGTAATTCGAAATACTTTGGAGTGAATCCCTAGGATATGTATTTTAACCAGGTAGCCAGGTAATAAGGCTATCTTTTCTTTCATAGACCATACCTTAGAGAGAGAGGTATAGTTTTCTTCCTTTGAGCCAAATATGCTTAATTAAAGTCAAATTCCAGATGATGAGCTGGCCTACTAAGAGTAGCCAATGATAATTTTCTGCCTAAATATCTTAAAAATGAAAAGAGGACAGGAAAGCAGAGGTTTTAACTTATTAAACTGAGAGACAGATTGGCATATTAAAAAATTCATTGATTTACTCAGCAAGTGCTGATGCTAGCCAGAAACTGTGCTAGATGTTTGGATTATAATAAAAATTGCATGGAAATTACAGTCTAAGAGATAATCCAAACGAGTTAATTTTTACAAACTGAAAGGCAAGCTGCAATGAACATTGCAGAAGAGGATCCTAGGATCTGAGGGATACAAGAAGATGACAAATGGAAATACCAAGGCATCACCTTGAATTTACTACAAAATCCCCCACAAGCTGTGGTATGAAGGGCCTAATTGTTGCTCTCCTGCTTCAGAAACAGCTATCCATGAACTCTTATGTTGTGGTGGAAAAGACTTTATGGCTGAAAGGTTCATCCCAGGCATTCAAAGTGTTTCAGTTTGACCTAACATTCAAGGAAGCTCAAGCTGATGCTATTACTGGAGACTGAAGATTCTTTGAGTAGCACAGTGTACAGCAGGCTTTAAGGACTGTCCAATATGGTTTTGTATTTCAACCCTCTCCAGTGGTTGTGCAAATTTGTTCAATTGACTTAACTTGCTCATTTATAATTTCTTTCTTTGTATAACACAAAAGACAATACTTATCGTCTATAGTTTTGTGATGATTAAGTATATATTTTTTATTTCATTTAATCGCTACTTCAAAGTACTTCAAGTAGCACTTTTAAATAAAATAGAAAATAGGGCCAAGAGCAAACCCTTTCTTCTCCATCTATTTTAGCCTATTAAATTGCCTCATTTAATCTCCTAGCTTTAAATGACAATATTATATTGGTAACCCTTTAAACTCCAGACTAAATACTCAAGACTTAAAATTTCTATCATATCTTATTGCTCATTCTTGAATTATTAGCATCTCAGTAAACAGGACAATATTTAGCCAAAATAAAATTTTATCAAGTCTTTTCTTTTAATGTCACACAATATATAGTCTCTCTGTAAAGCCTGTTAGTTTTAGCTTTAAAATTTACTCCAGGGTTAAGGTGAAGGCAACCAAGGTCATGTGGACCGGGGACAGGTTGTCAACACCCTATGTGAAAGAAACTCTGCAGTGGCAGCACCACAGCCACTTAGCAAAGAGTCCCAGGCTCTACCCAAGTCGGCAGCCATACCATGGACTCTCCAGCTCATCTACTCTCATTGGAACCCATTGGTTCCACCAACCCCAATACCGTGTACTCTTCTACTCAAAGGAGCTCAAAAAGTGGCATGAATTTGAAAACATTGTAGAGGAGAGAAGGCATGTCAGTGACGCGAAATTTGCAATGAAATGCTACACTCCTCTGGTTTATAAGGGAATTATTTCATGTAAGCCAAGTAATATTAAATGTAGCATTCTCAATTGTGAAGAGATTTATTAGGTGATTGTCTACTTCAAATTTCATCTTAAAATTTGATCCCAAACGTTGGAGGTGGTGTCTAGTGGGAGGTGTTTGAGTTATGGTAGCAGACCCCTCAATATGGCTTGGTGCTGTCTTCCTAGTAATGAGTAAGTTTTATCCTACAAGAACTGAGTGTTAAAAAAAAAAAAATCCTGGCACCTTCCTTCCCTATCTCTCCTGCTTCCTCTCTCACCATGTGATGGGTCAGCTCCCCATCCCCTTCTGCCATGAATGGAGGCTTCTGCCTAAGGCCTCACCAGAAGCAGATGCTGGAGCCACACTGTACATCCTGAAAAATCCTAAGTCAAATAAATCTCTTTTCTTTATAAATTACCCAGCCTCATTTATTCCTTTATAGCAATACTAAGGGACTAAGACAGTCATTAAACAACTTTCTAAGGAATTCCAAATGAAGTTAGTGAGATTTTCGATTAAATGAGTCACAAACTACATCTGGGAACCATTCAGTTTTCCATCTTTTTCCTGAGCAAAATATTTAAACAAATTTTCTCAGAGGTGTATGCAAATGACGAAGGTATTCAGAACTGTAACAAGCCAACCAGGAACTTCTTGTTCTTCTGCTTAGTCATCAAAGTGACATTGACTTTCTGCTGTTGACTTTCCTTCCATACAACTATGATTTGTCTGTGCCAGTTAGAGTGGCAGGAATGGACTTCCTGAAAATGAGACCAGCTGGTGAGCTGCTGTGAATGTCGGGTGCCTTTTCCATGTGGTGCATTTCTGGTGACAATAAACTCTGCTGGGCTGTACTCTCTGAATATGTAAAAACTATTTTACGAAATGATTATGTGTCTGCTAAATTCTTCCTAGAAAAGACAAGAAGCTGCTCTGCTAAGATTCATTAACATTCATGACTATGTTATTGATGAATATTGTTCATCAATAACATATTCATGAATATTGTTATGAAGTCATTTTTAAATAAGTTTTTGAGATCTGCCTTATCCCCAATTAGCAAGAGCTACGCTGTTATTGGAAGAAATTCCACATATATATATATATGTTTCCAGAGGTTCCTAAACCAAAACAATCTACAATTGGATTGCTGAAATCCAGAAATATTCTCTCTGAAATTTTTGAAACTTTCATGCACACTTTGGAGACGCTGTGTCACTTTGATCTCTGGCAGCTGGGTGGATGAATTCTATGAGGCCTACAAAATGCAGCTTCTGCAAATTGAAAGCCTAGTTCTGAGACTCTGGGCCTAATAGTTTCTGTTCTGCTTCAGAACCAGCCATCCATGGGCACTTATGCTCTGGTGAAAAAGATTTTAAGGCTGAAAGGGTCATCCCAGGTGTTCAGAGGGTTTCCATTTGGCCCAATAATAAACCTGCCAAAGATGTGTCCAGTTCTACATACTTCTGCATTCCAACATCACCAGCTTTGTCAAAGACCAAGTGATTCTGAAAGTGGACTCCGGAGGCTCAGAAGTGGCTCATGGAGTTATTTTCCAGTATGTCACTGTCCTCATTGCCTGACTTATAGGAACCTGTTGCTCAACACTTTTGTCTATTCTTCTTTAGTAGCTATAGCGGTGCAGATGACATCTGGGTTTAGGAAAGAGGATGTCTACAGTTGCTTTTTTTTCCTATTTGATTTTTTTTTTTTTTCAGAGAAGTTCATCTTCCTTCCAAGAAACACACTAAAGGACTTTGAAGAAGTAAATGTGAAGAGAACATTCTAGTTACAGATAAAGGAAAATACCATTTAGAATTTTTAATAGGACTCTTTACATTTTTGTGGAATGTTATCAGATAATTTGCAAATACCTCTTAAGCAAAGAAAAGGACTGCTTTACTTAAAAATGGTACTTGGCTGTAGTTAGAAAATATATGTCAGCCTCTCGATCAAGGTGCCTTTCAGTGCTATGATGCATTATCTTCTGACGTGCGGAAAAATACCTTAGCAGCTTTGTTAGTAGTGAAGAAAAAGATTCATAATGATTATATATTTAATTTGAATGAACTTGCCACAATCAAATTAGAAGAAATGCTTGGTTGTAACACTCCAATGGGAAAACAAATCATTGCAAACTTTAATAATCACCAAAGAGTTATGAAAACTTTGGTCACATGATTACTGTCATCAAATCACTCATTCCAACAAACACGGAAGTCAAGGAGCAGACACATCTTTTCTTTATAAGACTTTGAGAACAGACCTCCACAGAGAAGAAGAAATGATCAATGGAAGAAATGGGGAAGTAATTTTCCCAAACAACATAGCTATCAGGTATTTGTATCCAACTCTCTGTGTTTAAAATAAATACATAAATGCATAAATATATTCCAAATCTGACCCCTTTTCCCTGGCTCTGTGACAAATTTAAGCCACCAACATCTCCTACCTCGTCCACTGACACAGCTTCCGAATAGGTGTTCCTATTTCAGCTCTGACACCAGACACGCTGGCTCTTCCACTAAACAAGCAGAGTTGACACTATTAAGGTAAATTCAAATCATGTCATCACCCTGCTTAAAACCTTCCAATACTTTCATATTCCATGTAAAATTAAATGTACTTCATTAATGCTAGCTTATATTTCTAACATGATCTGCCTCTTCCCACTTCTCTGATTTTATCTTTGATCATGGCTCCCTTATTTCCCTGCCTCCAGTGTGGCTTGCAATTCTTCCAACAGGCCAAACGGTGCTTGTTTCCACTAGCGCCCCTTCATATATGTTGCTATCTCTGCTTTGATATTTCATATTGTTCCCCTGACCACGCTTTATAAAACAAAATACCTTCCATCAGTTACATTCTATTTCTTTACCTACTTATATTATCAGTACTCCTTTGTCTATTTATATTATTACATGTACAACTGCAGTTACCTTGCTTTCTATTTTTTGATTATTGTCTTATATTTTTTAATTATAAGTGCAAAAAATAATGTCTGCTTGGTTTCTACTGTATCTTCAAAAATATATGGTGTAGCACATATATAGATTACAACATTATTTCCACTTTAAATAATATTGACTATAAGACTTGAATGTGCCAGGCACAGAAATCATTCAATAGATGGCATAGTAACCAAAAATGCAACAGATATAATTGTCAGTTTCCTCTTTTACTCTCCCTCTGGCTATTTTAAACTACTTGTTTTCCAAAATCACTGTGCTTTTTTCATGCCTCCTTGTCTTCGAATAAACTATTCCTTCAGATCAACTATGGAAAGGCAGCATAGGCTATGTTCAAGATTCAAATAAAATATAGTATTTTCTCTTTGGAGTATCTTTTCCAAGGCTTCCTTTTCCTTTTCCACACCCTAAGTGAGATTTCACTGAGTCTTTACAGAGAATCGTGAACACACATGTCTTCTTAAAGCTATTCATGTATTATATTTCAGTGATCTCTTATATTTTTCATCACTCTCTATAAACTATGAGGACAAAGTAATCTGAGGCAAGATTAATCTCTAATTTGTCCCATTCAAATTAAACTTCAAACTATGCCACCTCCGAACTTTTTGATTCCAGGCAGGCAATTTCTTTTTTCTTTTCTTTCTTTCTTTTTTTTTTTTTTTTTTTTTTTTTGAGACTGAGCCTCACTCTCTTGCCCAGGTTGGAGTGCAGTGGCACAATCTTGGCTCACTGCAACCTCTGCCTTCTGGGTTCAAGCGATTCTCCTGGCTCAGCCTCCTGAGTAGCTGGGATTACAGGCGCCCATCACCACTCCTGGCTAATTTTTGTATTTTTAATAGAGATGGAGTTTCACCAATTTGGTCAGTGATCTCTTGACATTGTGATCCACCCATCTCGGACACCCAAAGTGCTGGGATTACAGATGTGAGCCATGGCGCCTGGCCATCCAGGCAATTTCTTAACTAAACCGATCTGTGCCTCAGTTTCCAAATTTATAACACAAAGGATTAGTTGCAAACACCTTATAAGATTTTCCTAAGAATTAATTGAGAAATACATAAAGTACCCATCATTTGCTATGATAGGCAATTAAGAATTCTCGAAACACCATTATCATTAATTATTATTAATTCCCAAAGTTAGCATGAGGCCTTGAATATCACAGATGCCGAATAAAGGTTTGTTAAGATCAAAGTCAAATTGCATTGGAAAGAGTTAAACAGTCAAGAAAGATTTTATTGGTATATTAAAAGTTTTCTAAAAGTAGATTCTAGGTGTTATTATCACAAAAACAGGGAATAGGAACAAAAAAAGGTAATTCAGGAAAGTAATGGATCATTTCCCTTACTATAATAATCATTTCACTATGCATATGTATATCAAAACACTGTGGTGTACATCTTACATATGTACAACTTTTTTTCTGCAGTAAAAGCCTTGCAAAAGGAAAAGACACTGAACTCAATTTCACTAAAACAAAAGGCAGGAGAATTTTTAAGCACGGCAATGAGCTAGTGGAAAAACGGGAGGACATTAGGGAGAGAGATCGGTCAATGTGTTGAGGCCATCTCTGTTTACCAATTGGCACTTGTTGAAGTTAGACTCCTGCCCTCCTTCAGAAACTGGAAGACAGGGGTACTACCTGCCTTGATGATACATTTCAAGGGATGGCTCTCGAGTTCTTAAGACAGATATAGCTGGGTTTCAAAACTGGCAAAAGGCTAGAGGATTTTACATCTCAAAGGGACAGAGAAATGATTTACTACAGTAAGTTTTCTGAAGTAAGTGCTCTAAGAAAATGAAGATAGGGGGCCTATAATCAGGAAGAAAACTGCGTAAGTTTGAGTCAAGTGGGGGAGATCGTTAAGGCCATCCTGATCACTGAATCTATAAAGGTTCTGATCTCACATCTTAAATTAGTCAATCTAATCATAGTACAGCTAATCACTGCATTATCATAAAATCATGTAGCTAATGCTATTTGGAGTAGGTATTAGTGATGTTCACCAAATATGTCCAAGTTTGCCTTTGGAAATGTAGCAGAATATCACTTCCCATTCCCCTTAGAAGTGATGGGAACCTTGTGAATTGTTTTGTGCAATACATTGAGGAAGAAAGAAACATCATTACTTACTCACTGCTGGGCTGGAGGTTTTAATTGTTAGTATGTTAACCCCAACTAAGGCAACAGTAATGTTTGAAGGGGAGTTGCTCTGCCTGATTTCCAGACTGAGAAGCTGCAAAGCTGAGTGTAAGCCAATCCACAATGGACTACAGAATGAGAAAAAAATAACCCTTTGTTGTTAGAAGGTACTAATATTGGTGTATTGTATGTTGCTTTCGAATGCCCTAGAAATCTCCTTTATAAGCATCCCAACTGATTTCAATCAGGAAAACAAAACGGAAAAATAAAATTATTTTAAGTGTCACAATTATCCACCAAATCCAAGTGATAACATAGGAATAGGCCCCAACTCATGAAAAATGTTTTGTGTGGGAAGGGCATGGTGGGCAGGAGATGTGTGCTTGAAACATTGGTCCCTCTTCTATTATTAAAAGGCACTTATTTTTCCTTGTTCATTTCGGAAAGAAATATGAGCCATCAATTTTCTTTTATTTCAAGATCCTATAGATTTTCTACAAATCCGCAGCAATGAAAACATTTATATTTCATTATTATAAATTCCACTGGGACGCCTTCCTCTCTCTTTTATACACCTTCTCAATTTCATTACATAATTAAAATGGGGAATTTGCCTTGGGGAAACAATAAAATATACTAGGATATACCACATCTTAGGTAAATGCGTAGACAGTATATTTTTACTGAATATTTTAGATTACTTTAAGCTTCCTTATAGAGGTATACCTAATGAATTGACATAGACAATTACTAAACTTGTGCATTAATACACTTTGAATGGTAATTATATTTTAATTAAAATGCCAAAGTGATCTAAAGGTGAAGAATAACATATTTATGATGTGGAGCCTGAACAATGAAATAAACGGGGAAAGAACTTAAGTCTTTATGATTTTTTTCTTAATGCTGAAAAAGTGATATTGAGAGCAATTATTATCTTTTTTCCAAAGTACAGTAAAGCATAAATAGAAGCAAATTAAATCTACCACTCAGCAAATTTCATTTGCCATGGGGAGATTAATATGAAAAGGGCCTCTGAATTTTTATCAGAGCAGAAAACTTAATAGGATATTTCAAAAATTCAGCTCTGGCTGGCTTGAGAATAGATAATGGAATTTTGCAGCTTAAATCTTGAGGTCACTATTTCAAAAATGCCCCAAGTTGGCAGTAACTAAAAGGCATTGCTATCTGATGGCACTGCAGTGCCTATGTGAAATGAATTATTGGTTTCACTCTGATGGTTACGAGATAGGGATCTAATACCATCTGAACGACTGAAGCTAATTGACCCAATTGCTGGTATTTCAAGGAGGCATACAACAATCGAAAATTGGAATTACATCCTCTCTCTGTACTTGGTTGCTTTCCTATGATGGGCATGACAGGTGTGACGTTTATCTGGGCCTATCTTGGGCTTTGATGTAAATAAATCAAAAATTCATTCTGGCAGCTCAAGCTTTTGCCCCACAGGGTCCTGGAGATCTGGCTTATTAATTTGTAGACAGTGTGCCTTGTCCCATTTGCCAGGAAGAAGGCCTTTGCAAATGAAATGGCGATGTTAGACGACCCGAGCTCTGTGGATAAAGAACTTGCTCTAGGCTAAAGGGATTCTGGGAAGGTCAATATTGCTGCCTACTTTCCTATTGCCCAGTTTGTTTTAATGCTAAGCTGACTGTTTGCATTTAAGATTGATACAGTAGCAAGAGAAACTGGAGTCAAATAGATACGTGAATTAAGGACAAACACTAACCATTATACAGTGTGCAAGGTAAGACAGTGGATATATGAGAGCATTAGCTCAAAAACAGACAGCCTGGGTTCAAATACTGATCCCATCAAGAAATAATTCTGTGTTAGGTGTGTAGTTTATCCCCCCAAGTAAGGAATTGCAAAGCAGCAATTTCTTAGTCCCCTTATATGACTATTGTGAGATTAAAAAAGATAATGAGCACAGGAAAGAGTCTGGCATAGTGTAAACACATAATAAATGTTGATTATGTTGTTAACATTTCTATTTATAAATGGTAATACAGTAATAGTAGTTATTTTATTATCAACACCTATCTTGCAAAAACTGCCCCCTAGGCTTGTGTTAAAGATCAAAGGACATAAAAAAGATGCAAAAACTATGAAATGCCATGCAAAATAAAGGTGTTAATACTTATAATCATATCCAATTTATTTTTAATTTTTTATATTATTATGTTTTATTTCTCAAATACATGTAACTCCTGAGATTACAGACAGTGGGACCAGGGACTGATTCACACTCTAACCACAGAGTAAATCTGAAACAAATAATCAAAGGGATAAATAGGGACTTGCAGGAAATCTTTGGGAAATATGAGACCTATCACTGCTTGAAGCAGGTTCCCTCACACTGTGGGTTAGCAGGACTGCCAGGTCACCAAGCATTCTTTATACATCCTGTTTATTGGAGCCAGTAGGTATTAAATTATTTCATCAAGCAGTCCTATAACTTTGCAGCTCCCTGGTGGGTCCTCTAATCTCAGATTATGTTCACCCATCAAGCTATGATTGCTGGAAGGGTTATTACTATTTCTCATTATACTGTCTCCTGAGTCCTCTTTATTCCCTTTGTTAAAATTGTTCTACTAAGCATATTTTTTAACTCAAATTGAATTTGCTTTCAGACTCCTACTCTGATATCATTGGGTTTCAGGTTCCTAAGGATTTCTTAAAAATTTTAAGGAAAACAAAATATGTAGATTTAGTAAAAGTTATTTCTTTTCTTGGGAAAATAGCTTTATTTTTTTCACATCCGTTCTGAGTGCATTAATCAAAGAACTGGGCCAGGTCCTATAGGGGTGTGTGTGTGTGTGTGTGTGTGTGTGTGTGTGTGTAGTGTATGGTAGGAAATAAGGATCTGACTCAATGTATTATGTTGACCTAAATTCAAAATGTCTTTTGAAAAAATGACATTAAAATTAAAAGGCTATTTTTCCCTATTGAGCATAAGCTACTGTTTCACTGGTATTCTGCATCCCTGCTCTCAGTCTTGGTCCTCCTTTTTTTTTTCTTTTATTGATTGATCTTCTTAATATATAGCCATTTACCATCCACTGTGGAAGTGAATTATAGATGAAAATCCAGAAAAAATATATCAATGGTACATTCTGCGCGGAGTGACTCATGCATTGAGCCTTCCTTAGTCACATGTAAGAGTTGAGCTCCCTACCTGCCATTTTATATCTGAAAAATGCTCTACCAGCATCTCTCATTAGACATTATTTGATTATTTGACCTTCTGTGTATTCCCAAATCTTGCCAACGACAATCAAATCTTGATCACAAAGTAACACTTAACTGTCCTCATTCACCCTGCTTCAAAATTCATCTATTTTAGAGACTTTAAAACTGATCCATTCCAAAATCAGACCACCTTTCACAAATCCCATATCAGGAGACTCACATATTCTTCCATTTCCATATATAAAATGAAACAAGGGTATTGGAATTTCTAAAACATTCTTATGAATGATATGATCAATGATTGAAGATAGGAAATTAAAGCCTTTCCTCCCCCAAATTCGGAATTTGTGATTTCTATATCAAGTTGGCCTTGAATGTATATGTGTAGATATATATCTATATGTGCACACACATACACTATATATATATATATATATATATATATATATATATATATATATCACATTCTTACTAAGGACAAAAACATAGTAAAACATAAAACACAAGAGACAGTGCAAGAAAGGCTAAAAGCTCATTGTAATCTTCATGAGGGCTGAACTATTCCTATTTTCCATCACAGTGTAACTAGCAGAGTTACTGGCACTAGGAGCTCAATAAATATTTCCTGAAGAGAAGGGGAGAAGGGAGAGACCATAGCCAGAGAAACAATCCTAAACCTAGTGAAGCCTGTAGAGCAGAGAACAACAGAAACGCAAGACTTCAGAGGACACAGTAAGCAAAGCTGCAGACTCCTATTACCTTGCCACATAATATCTTGAGCATACATCATCAGATAGAAAATTACTTTGAACTTCCTTTTTCCTTCATCACTATATAACTGAATCTGAACAGAAGATTCTGTCTATTCTCACTACGCCTTCCTGATAACTATTTTTAGGAGTGGGCTAACTACCCCAAAGTCATCATCTTATCAGAAAGATATCACATACTTTCGTGACTTATTTCCAACACCTTTCATAGAGTTAATATCTATCACATAGTTCTGATGTGCCAGGCATGACTCTAAAAATCTTAGTATGTAATTATTCATAGAATCCTCTTAACAAGTTGTAATGTTCCTATTATTAGCAGTATCTTACCTGAAAAATATAAAGGAGTCTCAGAAAAGTTTAATTAAATAACTGCTGTGATCCAATCAATATCTTTAGAGATACCAAAACAAAAATGAATGATATATCGTCTCTCAGCTTATGGCATTCCTAGTTTATTGGGGTAGATGAATATGTGCATAAATATATAAGAGAGATAACTATTGTATTTACATGGTCATTGCATGATTCTCTAACACAGATACTCTGAGTTTCAGGTTGCTCTGATCCCAAAGTTTGCTCCATCATTTTATAGCTGTATGGTCTTAGAAAAGTGCTAAAATGTATGCCTTCATTTCCCTCTCACATCATTATGAAAGCAATTTTAGTATTTATTCCCAAGGGTTGTTGTGAAGAATAAATGGAAATCATGCTCACAACTGGCTAGCACATATTAATTTCTTAATAATTAAATGATAATCATAACTTTTTATTAATATGTTTATTATGATTATTTTGTTGGAAATAATAAATTGCCTACCAGTGAGTTATAGCAGATGTCATATTAAGATGCATTTGAGATGGCTACTTGAAAATGAACAGGTACTGCCTCAGCACTGTAGTGAGAGCTACCTAATTTTGACAGTAGAAACAGCATGTGCAATGATCAAAATAAAACTGAATTTTCTCTAAAATGTTGACCTCCAAGTTAGAAACATGGATGCATCTTCTTCCTATTGAGCACAACAAGACCAGTATTCCTCAGCAGAAGATGAATTATACAGTTTGGATCATTGATCATAGAGAGATTCATTGTCAGCTTGACTTTTAAGATTTGCCAGGTATTAGAAGAGCTTATTTATAGAAAGCAGATGGCTTTTTGTCATTTAATTCACTGAAATTTACTTAGTATGAGGAAGGCAGAAATCAAGCTGGCTCCATGATAAAAGCTCTCTAAATACATTAGCTCCTTGAGTGGACTGCAGAGGGACAAATAGAACACTGTTTTTAAAACGAATTAGTCTTCTTTTATGTTTTAGAAGAGATAAGACCAAAGTCCTCAGCAGTGAATGATAACATTAGTAGGAGCAATTTCAGAATCTGCTTTATCACACACTGAATTCTCTCTCATCCCATTGACCACGGTGCTGCTTTTCTTATAAGGTGCCCTCACTGCTTTTCTAGAACGTGTCAAGCTCAAACAACGGTGGCTTCTTTCAAACCCCAAACCCACTTCATTCCTATTCTCAGATCTCCACATTGTTTATCGCTTTTTATTTTCGGTTTCAATCAAAACCCCAATCGGTTTTACCCTCTGCTTTTCTGGCATTGCATGGCACCTTTGTGACCTTTTACAGTAACATATATTCTATATCCTTTCAAAAGCTGCCCAAATTATTTATCCAACTTTTCGGAGGTTTTCCTAAATTTCAATATGACATATATACACCGATGAGTTCTTTAATTCTATTTTGTTGGTTTTTTTCTTTCCTTTCTGCCTTCCTGTCTTTCCTTCGTCCTCCTAACCACCTCATACCAATTAAACACTATTCAAGAGTGACAGGAAGTGCAACCCATGAAGGCAATAGTCTTGTGTCCTGATTGTATTTTATTGTTTTATGACTTGCTTATATTGAAAGGGGTATTTCTCTCTGTAATTGTTTAATGGGCGGATCGTTCTAACTGTCTTTTGGGATTATTGTGAGGAATAAATAAAATAAAGTGAAAACAAGCATTGCCAGGAAACATAGACTTACTACTACAGTTGGCCTCATTCAACATACATTATTAAAACCTAACTAGTTCCCACTACTGATAGGTATCAGGAATCCAAAGACAGAAAAACTTCAGTTTCTTCCCTAAAGGAGCTCATTACTTAGGTTTGGAAAAGCTTAGAGTACCATTATTTTAGGAGGAAAGATATACTGGAGTGGGTGGACAAATAAACGATTTTTGAGCATTTCTATTTGCAAGAGAAGACAATTGTGTCTTAATCTGCATGCACTTTAGATGGCGTAGAGTTACTCTTCTGGAAACCTGCACTGAACTGTGAGGTAGCTCAAAAGGATCACTTTAGTGATCTCTGGAAGGGACACAGGATGGAAGAGGAGAAGATTTATACCATGAAACAGAGTAAGATGCCCAGAATTGCCTGTGATTTATACCACGAAAAAGAGTAAGATGCCCCAAAAACAATCCCTTCAAAACCTTACAGTGTCTCAGTAAGAAGAAGAAAAAAGCTTCTCATAGGATAAAGCAAGGCTTTATGAAAAAAAAAAAAAAATCGGAAATGTCCAGTCATTTTGGTCCGACAGTGGTCAACTATGATGACCACACTCAATGCAGGCTTCAGAGCTCCCCATTAGAATTGGCCAAGATTTTGCCAAGCCTGAGTCACTTTTTGATTTCTTGATTTTCCCATTCCTGCTTCTTTCTGTGTCCTTTATGTGTTTTGATTCCTAGTATGCATCTTCCACATAGATCTTCATATCATTATCTGTTACTGGAGAAACCAACCTATGGTGTTGGCATTTTAATACAGAAAGTCATAGGCATTTGTTAGATACAAAATGAACTTTTCCAAGTACATTTCTACACATGTTGCAAAGATGCTTCCAAATTATAATGTCTTTATAACCATGTTTATGGTAGTCCTGATCCCTATGAAAATGGCAGAGCAGAGATGCATATTTTGGCTCATTTTGTTCAAGCTGGAAAAGGTCAGAAACAGTGTAAAAGTAATGGCCCACCTATGCTCACTGATGCTATTTGACTGTTGTGGTTTGCTATTCCAAAGTCTGTCTTCTGCTGCCCTGCTTCAAAATGCCCCATTAAAAATGATGGTGGTGACAGATATAAAAATATTGTTCATATGCTAAATGCAACCTGATTTTCCAGGTTAAAAATGGTTAAAATTGTAAATTTTATGTTATGTGTATTTTACAAGAATTTTAAAAAGCTAATAAAAATGGAAGAACTCAAACCTTTAGCTTAGAGAAAAACAGCCAATAATTAATCATTCAGGAGTTGGTTAACAGTAGGAATTTGTCATAGCCTTGAGGACTGGGGAGCTGCTCATGAAAACAACTCATGGAGACAATGAGAGACTCAAAGAAAGAATGAACAGAGAATGAGAGACTTATTGCTTCTTGGCATGTTTTTGCTAAGATCAAGTGTGAAAATGAGTGATTCAACTTAAGGAAAGAATGAAGCTTAACAAGAGTAGTGGTTTTCCTCGTCCTCCACTCTAGACATTCTCTAAGTTGTCTGGAAGTAAAAATCACCTGGGGAGATTGTTAAAAAGCCTGTTATCCAGGATACAAACCCAAAACAAATCAATCAGAATCTCCCAGGCCTCAGGTTTCTTTAGGTTCCCACATGATCTATTGTGTAGTCAAGTTTGAGAACCCCATTCTACTGCTATACCTTTCACTAGCAAATGTATTTCCTCCTCATGGAGGCTGTTATATACAGAAATTCCTAATCAACAGATGATGTGGAAGTGACTGATATGGTTTGGTTGTGTCTCTACCCAAATCTCATCTTGAATTGTAGCTCCCATAATTCCCATATGTGGTGGGTGGGACCTGGTGTGAGGCAATTGAATCATAGGGGTAGGTTTTTCCCATGCTGTTCTCGTTAAGTGAATAAGTCTCATGAGATCTGATAGTTCTATACACGGGAGTTCCCCTTCACACACTCTCTTTTGCCTTCCACTATGTAAGACATTACTTGGTTCCTCATTCATCTTCCACCATGACTGTGAGACCTCCCCAGCCATGTAGAACTGTGAATCCATTAAATAAATCTCTTTCCTTTATAAATTACCTAGTCTCAGGTATGTCTTTATTAGCAGCCTGAGAAGAGACTAATACAGTGAAATAAAAATCTCTCATTCTCCAAATTCTGACATTGTCTTCATGTTCCCCCAGTCCCAGAAGGAAGTGGAAAAGAAAGATGCTTTCATTGATAAGAATCACTTTGGTAGAAAAGTAAAAATGTTATTATTGTTCAGCTTTTCAATAACAACTCATTGCTAAAAATGCTGAAATATACATCTGCTTTCTCCCACCATTGCCAAAATATTTAGTGTAGATTAGGCTTACCTCCTGTTTTACAGCAATGCCACTGTAGCCCTCAAGCTGACAACCCTGCTTTTAGTTTATTTTTCCCTTGCTTTTTCCATTGTTAAAAAATCTCAACAACAGTCAGAGTCATCTTTCAAAAAAGTAATTCTGGTTACATCATACCTCTCAGAATTCTTCACGGTAAGATTTTAGCCTTTGCAATAAATGAATAATCTGCACCCTGCTGTCTCTGCAGGTTCCTCTTTATCTTTAAGATCCTCCTTTCTCATCTGCCTTCATTGTGATAGGGACAGGAGGCAGAGAAATTCTAGGAAGAAAAGGGTGGGACTCCAGCGAAAACCCCACCCTCAAGCCAAAACATCTCAAACTGCGGCCCAAAGTGAGAACTGATATCCCTGTTTCCCAGCTTAAATGTCTTTTTCTAAATCACCCATGGCCCCACTATGCCCCATCCTATGGCTATAAAAACCCCAGATTCAGCCTGTAGACAGGACTACGACTGAACGTGGGAGAGAAGTGACTTGACTTCAGAGGGACAGCTTGACTACCTAACTTCAGAGAAGAATCTGGCCGGAAATAGCAGGACTTCAGGGGAAGATTTTCTACACCCCCCTCCCATTTGCAGCTCCCCTTCCAGCTGAGAGCCACTTTCATCAGCAACAAAATGCCCTGCATTTACCATCCTTCAATTCATTCGTGTGACCTCATTTTTCCTGGATGCTGGACAAAAGCTCGGGAGCCATGAGCACTTGCACAAAATGCTGTCACACTGGCCCTTTGCCCTCACTGGCAGAGGGCAGCCACTCCACGTGAGGAAGCAAATGGCCCTCTCAGCTGTTAACACTTAGCTGTCCAGGAATGGCAGAGCTAAAAGGGCACTGTAACAAGCCCTCTGGGACTTCGGGAGTTGCAGGTACCCCCAGCTGGACATTGACCCAGGGCCTGCCTGGAGTTTACTCTTTCTGATGCCAAAGCAGCTGGCCGATTCCAGCGCTCATGCACTGCTGTTCCCACCTCGTTTGCTCCATTGCACGAGGAGTTGAGAGCAACAGACTTAGTAAACGACGTACTTCTGTCTCAGGTCCCACAAAGGGATCAGGGAAATAGCCTGCTTCAATTGCACTTCTCATTTCCTCCAATGCATCTCTCCCTCTCTCTCGGTTTTTTTCTACCTCTGTGTCTTTATGTCTCTATCTGTCTCCTACGTCTCAAGAACGTGTACCCACACTATTACCTCTGACTAGAATGCACTTTGCTCTCCCCTTGCCTGGTGACCCCCATTCATCCCTCAACTCTCAGATTAAATATCCTCTAGGAAAGTCTTCCTGACAGCCTGTATCACTCAATGTAAAAAAAAAAAAATAAATAAAAATAAAAGAAAGAAAAAGAAAAAGAAAAAGAAAAAAAATGTTTAAAACACAAGCAGTCATGGTTAACATTCATCTATAGCAAAGTAAGTATGCTGAATTCCCCCACCCCCATCCCCCAGCCCTCAAGATGTAGGAGAGCGTAATAATGTTTCTTTTGTTCACCACTTTATCACTAGGGCTTAATATTATGTCTGGTGCTTTGATAAATGTGTTTCCCTCCTTAATGATGAAGTGACCTACTAATCTAACTTCCTGCAGCAGAAAGCCCCAAAGGAATGGAGATTTCATAGTACTCTAAGTTGTTGTGTCTTTCCATTCTGGAATGATGTGGCTTCATTCTCAATTTAGACGGAAGATTTTTTTAGAGTTCCTGAAGTCTGGGATTAGTCACAAGAGGATTAGACCTTTAACTAGAATGATGATGGCTTGGAGAGTGGATGATTATAGCCTAGCATGTCACAAGGGGACTCAAGAGACTGAACACAGTGTTGGCATTAGAAGATTTGTTGAAGCAAATTGAGCACCCTGCGTCAATCTTGATAAAGGTCAGATTATAAGAAATAGAAGTAAGTACCATTTAACCCAGTAGGTAGCATATGTACACCTCCATTTTCTCTAGAGCCTGAGAATATAAATAGTTGAAAGAGGATGCAAGCAAATTAACCAGTCCAGAATACAGCAACATATCATTATCTGCTACAAGGCACCAGCATCTTACCATCATATCCTGCCCTTTGATTGATTGATTGATTACTCTTCCAAGTATAAGGAATTGAAGCTTCATTTCCCTCGCCTCATAGATCTCCTTTTTTTTTTCAGTTCTTTTAACTACTGTCTACAAGGCCAATAGCCTGAATTGTACAAAGAAACCCACCAATTACTTTAATAAAATGATAGAACATTTCCAAGTTTTTGAAGAGGAAACAACGCTATTGGAAAGAGGAAGTGAATATCATTATCTCAAGTTCTGTCATTAAAATGTGTCTTATCTTTCTTCATTTCCCGTAAGCGTGAGTGTCTGTACCTCACTAAGTTGAAGATTATGACATGAATGCAATCTCAGATAACTCAGATACCTCACCAGAAATATAAAACCCAAATTCAAATACTTTTATTGTAGGAGGGAGTGAGCTCTCTCTATGATGCAATTGCAGTCACAGGTCAACAGATCACAGCCTACGGCCAAATTTGCAAGCATCTAGATTTTGTAAATAAAGTGCTATTGCAGGGTAACCATGACCAGTTGTTTATGTAATTGTCCCAGGACATTTTTGCTGTAAAGGCACAGTTGCATGGTTGAAATAGATACTACTCAAACAGACTAACCTTTTACAGAAAATGTTTGCCGACAACTGCAGGTTTATAAGATTCTGATACATTTTTACCAATAAGTCTCAGCAATGGGAAATTAGGGAAGAATGTTTGTTTTCTGAAGCCAGTATGGTAGAAGCAGTAACAGACAGTAGTAAATAGGTAAGAAATAGGTGGTATTAAGTAAGAGGTCCCAAAGTAACATTGAATTTTGAGATAGAAGATTTAAGGATTTTGATATCTTCTTCAGGGTTGGCAGTAGGCAAAAATATTTCAATTTGAGGAAGGAAATTTCAGTTGTATTGACTGGATACATTGAACCTAGTCAATGGATTATGGGCATCAATGGAAGGAAATGAAGTTTTTAGAAGCTCATCAAAGGCCGGGATCACATTTTATTCCCATCTGATATCCTAGTACTTAAACTAAGCATATTATCTGACAAAGCCATTTATTTTTCATCAAACATCACTGAGTCCCCTGTAGTGAAAGAAAAAATGGTTGTGCTAGATCACTGAGTAGTCTAACAAGTGCAACTTAAAGCTCTATGCTTAGACATAGCTGTTTACTATTAATTTGTGCTTCTAATAAAAATATTTTTGAAACATTATATACATATATAAAATGAAGGAGACTTAGCATCACGGAATAGTTATGCAATCCTGGACAGGTAAATTTACTTCAAGTGACCCAGTTTCTGTATATGTAAGATAGAGATAATAATGGACATCACTTTATGAAGTTATATTTTAAAATTGTAAATCAGGCTGGGTGTGGTGGCTCATGCCTGTAATCCCAGCACCATGGGAGGCCTAGGTGGTCGGATCATGAGGTCAGGAAATCGAGACCATCCTGTACAACATGGGGAAATCCTGTCTCAACTAAAAACACAAAAATCAGCTGGGCATGGTGACATGTGCCTGTAATCCCAGCTACTTGGGAGGCTGAGGGAGGAGAATTGCTTGAACCAGGGAGTCAGAGGTTGCAGTGAGCCGAGATCATGCCATTGCACTCCAACCTGGCTACAGTAGTGGCATAAATACTGAACAATAACAACACAACAATAAATTTGTTGTTATTTAAATATTTGTGGTAAGCACAATCTCACTAATGTTCACATTCCAGTTCTTTTTTTTTTTTTTTTTTTTTTTTTTGAGACAGAGTTTCGCTCTTGTTACCCAGGCTGGAGTACAGTGGCGATCTCGGCTCACCGCAACCTCCGCCTCCTGGGTTCAGGCAATTCTCCTGCCTCAGCCTCCTGAGTAGCTGGCATTACAGGCACGCGCCACCATGCCCAGCTAATTTTTTGTATTTTTAGTAGAGACAGGGTTTCACTATGTTGACCAGGATGGTCTCGATCTCTTGACCTCGTGATCCACCCACCTCGGCCTCCCAAAGTGCTGGGATTATAGGCGTGAGCCACTGCGCCGGGCTGCATTCCAGTTCTTTGGACTCGTCTTGAATATGTGATTGGTGGCTGCAAAAATGAGCAAGGCATTGGTCTCACACAGTGCTGCTGTTTTATTGATTTTTTTGTCTTTATTCTGATTGTCTTATGAAAAAAGTGAAGATGACTTTATCTAGCATTTGCTTTTCATAAATTTCTTTCTGGTGGGTGGCCTAATCACTTCTCTACACTCAGTTTTATTCAGAGGAATTTCAATTCTTTCTCTTTCCCTATCATTTCTCATTTTGTACAACACCAGAGTTGAGATTGCACACCTTAAATCTGGGCCTATATATTGTGACCGAACTTCATAAGCTTTAAAGCACTGCCCAGATATTTATTTTTCTTTATTGCTTTCAATCAATGGAAAAGTCCCTTGCCTTCTTGTCACCCACCGAACACCCCTCATTGAGAAATATCTGTGGCCTTAAAACAGTCAGCTTTTCCCAACTTGGTCTGTTATTTTCTGGTTTTTACACATTTCCAATATCTTTTACTATTGAAAAACTGACCTTTATTTTCAGGAAACATTACAGTAGCTAAAGAACAAAAAATAATAATATTTTACTTTCCATAGCATCTTATAAATATTAAATCTGTTTTCACAGGCAATACAAAGCTGGACTACAACCTTGACTGGTAATCATGTTTTATTTATGTTTGCAAACCAAGAACTTGTCTCACATCTCGTAATTAATAGGTGTTCAATAATTCTTAAAATGCAAATATTATCACATAATCCCAATGAGGGATTCAGGTAGAGTATCATATCTTGTATACACATGAAAAATAGACTTAGCAAAGCGGTAAAAATCACATGGAACTAGAATATAGTTATTTTAATTCAACATTCAAAACTCTAGAGTATTAGTGTTCATAAAAATAAAAAACAGAAACAGAAGAGGATGGCTTCTGATTGACATCCTCATGGTGTCATTTCAATAGCAAGATGTTAAAATAAACTGATTATTGTAACACACCCTGACATAATCAGTTATTTTATATTCAATTGAGAAACTTCTGCTGCATTGACTAATATGGTAGCCATTTGCCATATGTGACTATTTAAACAAATTTCAATTAATTAAAATTAAAAAAAACTAAAAATTTAATTCTTCACTCACACTAACCACATTTCAAGAACTCAAGTATCACATGGAGCCATTGGTGGCCATATTGAACAGCAGAAATATACAGCCTGTAGAAAGTTCTAGAAGCTGCTAAATAACTCTATTCACTCCCTGGAATTCTTGACAAGGTTTTCCAAAATCTTAGTTGGGCCATTTGGGCAGATATAATATGGTTGAGATGTTTTGAAGTATCAGACAGTATTTGAGAGCTGAAAGAAGATAGCCTGTGAAATTTTTAAAAAAAATTTTTAAATGATATATATATCATTATATAAAATTAAGAAAATCATAT
>NW_022436955.1:4517858-4566873 GCF_009761245.1 Sapajus apella | reverse complement strand
ATATATAAATGATATATATGAAAATCATATATATCATTTATATATATATAAATACATATAAATATAATATTTATATGTAAATATATATAAATGATATATATATATAATTTTTTAATTATATAAATTATAAATTATAATTTTATAATTTCCCGTTGCTGATACTAACTGGTAAAAATGTATCAGAATCTTATACACCTGCAGGTATTGGCAAATATATACAAATATATATCATCTATATATGGTTTACCGTTGGAACAAAGTGAAATGTTTTGTCTTTGTTTCCTAAAATGTGGCAGATGTGATGCCAAAAAGGAGTCCCAATCCAGACCCCTGGAGAGATTTTGAGAGTTCTTGGATCTCGTTCAAGAAATAATTCAGGGCAAGTCCACATAGTAAAGTGAAAGCAAGTTTATTAAGAAAGTAAAAGAATAAAAGAATAGCTACTCCACAGACAGAGCAGCCCCAAGGCCGGCTAGTTGCCCATATTTGTGGTTATTTCTTGATTATATGCTAAACAAGGGGTGGATTCTTCATGCCTCCCCTTTTTAGAGCATATAGAGTAACTTCCTGACGTTGCCATGGCATCTGCTTACTGTCATGGCACTGGTGGGAGTGCAGTAGTGAGGGCAACCAGAGATCTCGCTCATGGCCATCTTGGTTTTGGTGAGTTTTATATGGCTTCATTACCAGCTTTATCAGCAAGGTCTTTATGACCTGTATCTTTTGCTGACTGTCTACCTTATCCTGTGACCTAGAATGCCTTAACCATCTGGGAATGCAGCCCAGCAGGTCTTAGCCTTATTTTACATAGACCCTATTCAAGATGGAGTAGCTGTGGTTCACATACCTCTGACATATGTACCCCCATCATATTACTATGCATCCACATTTGAGTTTAGATTTTCTTCAGGAACCACATACCAATCTTATCTATCAATAACATAATATTCCTTTCTCCTTTGTTTCCCCATGAAGGCGTCAGAAAATTTACATGAAAATGGAAAACAAATTTCTAATTTTGAGTTGGAAAGAGATGACTGCTTTATCCAAACTTTATTTCTCTTCCTTTTCCTTCTTTGAATCTGTATCAGTTCTCATTAGCAACATTTACTGAGAACCTACTGTATGCCATGTATGACATTATTGCTGGGGATTAAAGGAAACCAAAAATATTTCTCCCTAAAATATACCTGTGACATATTTTGAGATGCCTGTTCAGGGAGCCAGCATGCAGGAAGAGCTCCGCAAAGCTGCCTTTGTGAAGATTTGCATCTGTAGAGGAAATCTGCATTGGTAAAATAAGCAGCCAGTCTCTCTCTCTCTCCCCACCCCATACCTTGCTCCTTGTCCAGCTCGAGGAAGGACTGGCTCCTGCAAGAGAGATAGACTGAGAATCTGCACTTCTGAGTGTTTGGTGAAAACTTATTCTTTCTAAGAGCTATCTGTGAGGTTTCATCCACAACAAGACAGCTTGTGCCAGCCATGCCTTTTCTCTTCTCTTCCTCCCATAGCTGATCTGGTGTTCTCCAAGCCTTCCTCTTCCCATCACCCCAGGATGGTATCTTCAGTGATCTAACTTTGAGTTTTTATTTTATATATTTTGTATGGCACCTGTGTGCACATGTGCACATTAATACATTTTGTATGTCTCTCTTTCTTATTAATCTGCCTTTTGTCAGTTGATTTTTCAGTGAACTACATTGGTGGGCAAAGGGGAAGTTTTCCTTGGCCCCTATAGTTTTGTTGCTGTGAGCAGGATAACAAATCCCTGTTTGTTCCAGAGCCTACAGATGGATTCTTGGAACAACAGAGAAACGCTTGCAACAAATAGTAAGAATTATTCTCTCAAGTTAGTCCTCCTAGACTTCTGGCTATACAGCCCAGGTTGAATGAGATCAATAAGAATCTTTGCCTTCTTCCCCTTCCAATTTGGATTAACAGGAAACAAACTGAATATGCACTAGTTATCTTATGTAATAAATAAATTAGTTATATTTTAAAGAAAGATTTTTGGAGACCTCTCATCTTAAATGGCTATCTTATTGGTACCTATAAAAATGCAAATCTGTGACACATATATGTATGTCATATATATACACATATATATGTATGTGACATATATACATTATATATGTATGCATGTGTGTGTGTGTGTGTGTGTGTGTGTGTGTGTATATATATATATATTTAGAGAGAGAGAGAGAGAACCTTAAAAACTTCCTTGACAAGATTTTTTTTTCTAAAAGGAAGGCAGAAATCAGTTAAAAAAAAAAAAAAACTTAAAATTCTTTGTATGTGAGGAGAGCAAAGATCACCTGGTGGCCTTCAAGCAGCCCATCCAGAGGCAAAATTCCTTATCTGAGGAATTCAGACGTAATTAGACTTCCCTGTTATCTAAAGCAAACATCTGGTTCCAGGTTTCTTTCCCTGAAATGTTTAAGTAACTAGAATTTCTATACGTCTCTAGAATTCATGCATATTGAAGCTCTTTGTGCAACACTTGCTGACATTAAGGCACCAACGCATGCACAAGTATCATCATTTATCATGACCTATATGGCTAACACAGTCCAAATTACCCTTAAGCTCCTGCTTGAAGGTCTATAAATACCCCTAAGGAAAAATCCACGGTGGTAGCTCAGTCCTCTCCTGCAGAGGCACCCCACTGCATTCTTCTGTAGCGTTCTTTCTTTCTAATAAAACCTTCCTTTTTCAAACCTAACTGTTGTCGATAAATTCTTACCAACCTGTGAATCAAGCACTTTCCAGTGTCAGGGCTCTGACACCTCACTGGGCAGTGTGCTCAAAGGGCTTGTGTTGGATCCCCTGTGGGATTTTCAAAAAGGCACTCCAGTCTGTATTTCAGTGGCTAGGATTCCATGCTTTAACCAGCATGGCCAGGGTTTGGTTCCTAGTCAGGGAACCAATCCCTCGGAAAGGTAAGTCTTTTAACTAAGAAGAAAAAAGAAACATTTTTAAAAAAGAGTCTGAATTATTCATTTTGAATTTACAATTTGTGACTCTTGATCTTTTGGGGTACCCATTAACAACTTTTCCATTCCCATGGACAGCTTTTCACTTCCATTCTTACCTGATGTTTCTTTTAATCTTCCGTCTCTGGGGCACATGGGTTGTCAAGTCTTTGTGTGCAGATAGTCAGCTGAGAAGCTGAAATCCTAAAGAATATTGCTGGACAGAAATGTGGTGTATACCTCATTTGCAGTTCACAAACCTGTCCTTTCTTTGAGATGTCTTTGAGGATGTTCTGGATCCTGTGAGAGTTGGAGCTTTTGCTCCCTTTTTCGAGAGCTTGGGTAAAGCCATGAGGGACGTCCTGGGTTTAGCTTCATGTGCGCTTGTTTTGGTTTTGAGTCATTTGTTTAGGTATACCTTTGATTTATACCTTTGATATATATTTAGCGTGAGATAGCAACTCCTATTTTCCTTATATTTTGCTTTCTCTACTGGCCCAGAGAGACATACCTCCTTCTACACTGGGAACAAAACAAATCAGTGAAAGAGGCTGGATTCTCCCTGACCAGGAAGGTAGAGAAATTGCTCCCTCAGCCACCTCTGCCATACTCTCAGCTCCAGTGAAAGCTCAGCCTCTCATGAGACAGAAAGTTTGCTACTGGTATATTTAAAAGGATTTTGTAAGAGCACTCTGGTCAAAAATAAGCTTAATTAAAAGCTGCTATTCTTCTCTGATCTCTTTGAAATCTTTTTTCTCACATGGGAACTTCTTACTGAATTAGATTTATTTCTTTTTTCTCCTAAAACTCCTGCTAACTAGAACTTCACTGGCTTTTGGGAAACCTTAAAATCTACGCAATTGTTTCCTATAAGATTTCTTCTCGCATTTACTTCTACTCTTCCTTCCTGTATGCCATTTTAAATACGGAGGCAGTAGAATAGGGTCTTGAGGCAGGGAGCCTAAGGCTAATTTGCACTGACTTCCAAGAACTGAATCAAAAGGAAAATATCAACTCTCCATGTACAAGTAACAAAAAGATTCCTTTGCAGTCACTTCCCCCACTTTCTGTGCCACAGATGAAAAATGGAAACTACCTCCCATTGGTTCCCTCCCACAACCATCAGACTGGTTGCAGGCCTAGTCTTCATTTTCACAGGGGTGTAACTTTGAAACTTCAGCCTTTGATTGGTCTCCTTCTGCAACCAATCAGACTGGTCATGGGCCACTAGTTCATATACATAGGGCATAACCAAACAACCAATGGGAAACATCTACAGGATATTCAAACCCCAGATAATTCTAAACCAGTGGCTTGAGCCCCTTGCTTGAGCCCAGCGTCAACAAATCTGTGCTTCCACTGCTTCATTCTTTCATTGCTTTGTTTATGCATTTTGTCCAATTATTTGTTCAAAATGCCCAGAACCTGGATGACTCCTGTAGTTAAGACCCCTCCACCAGTAACAATACCGCATGAAGAGATCTCAAGAAGACTTCTAGCAACCCTGAGATCCCTTGAGAAATACAGGAAAAGGCAACACACACCCTTTTTTGGGAGTCTTTTGACTTCCTCACAAGCCCTAAGACTAATGGACAGCTTTCTCTCATGTCTAAAGCTCTGCTGTCCTTGCACGGAGTCTTTTGATCTCTTGACTTTGGATGATACCAGAGGTTAGCTTGTATTGTGCAGCAAAATAGCACTTGACATTTGGGTTTGCAATGGCTGGCAAGTCACCGTCAAGGGCTGCAGTTTGGGAGGTGGCTGACAGCAGTTGCAGTGAATGGTCATTACTGCAAGGGGCTGCTTGTTTCTTTGTGCATTTAGATTAAAGAAATACAGTTTGGACAATCAGAGGCTATGGGAACACTTGTCATCAAGGGATAATACGCTCATAAGTGATGAGTTGATTACAGAATGGGCCGATTAGCATTGAGTCACCCACCAGCTTCAGGGCAATGCACTTGCAGCAAGGTACACTGTGGAAGCCTTGTGTGGCCTAGCCTCTTAGTGTTTTCCTCCTGGGTTTTTGCATCCGCTTTAAGGGATTAGGGATTTAGTGTAAAACTGAAATACCTTATTATATCTGGGAATTTAGGTGCTCTGTCTTCCAGCTGCACTTTCTTTTCACATATGTAAGTATTAGATCCTGGCAACTGAAAATGCTTTTGTTGCTCCTCTTCATTGATAGGCTCTGTCCTGACCTCAGTGGTTCAGTTTTTATAAGGACATCAAAATCTTATAAAATCTCTGTGATGAATTCCTGTGATTTCGTGTTACCTTGGCATTCATTTTTAATCTTCCTCTAACATACCCAGAGCCCTTCTTGGAAATGCTCAAATTCACTCTCTGTGATTTGAGATGAAAATTTGCTACCCTATTTTCTCTGTATATCAGTAAAGGCTTCATCCACACTAGACAGAGAAGTTTTAATTTGTTCTAATCATAGAAGTACAGTTTAATCAAACTGTTATTTTAAACTACTGAGTTTTACCTGTCTCATAGCTAAAAATTTAAAATCAAAGATACAAAATTTTTATCTATGTTTTTTTAATGTATTTTCATGTATATATACCTGTACTTACATATTGTTTACATGGTACCATGTTGACTTATAAACAAACAAGCGCTCGTAAATGACTAGCCCAAATGCTTTACAAATTCAAGTGACATTAGAAATCTTTGGTAAACAAAACTAGTATTAAAATCACCGGTAAAGTAAAATGGAAATATATTCAGAATTTCAGGCATTTTTGTCTGGATTTACTAGTGGGACTAATTTATTCTATCTCTAACAGATGTTTTAAGCTCATAAAACTGGTGCTTCTGTGAGATTTTTGACACTTTATTTGTCTGTGAGCTTATATCTTTCGTTTTGGGCCTTCAGATTCTGGTGTCTTAGACAGGTGGCCACGGTGAGACCTGGGAACTTATGTGTGTCAATAGCACTCATGCCACAAGCTGCAGAGCAAAGCCAAACTCAATATAACCCCATTCTGCCGGGCCCAGCTCTGCCTCCTGGCCATCTAGGAGGGGTCGGATCTTCCAAGCATTGTCTACACAGCTCTGCCCCCTGTTCTGGGCTCAGTATCTAGTATATAAAAATTAAAATTGCTTTGGTTTTAGGTTTTCAATAGGAAATTAGGGTTATTAAAAGTTAAAAATGTAAGAATATATATATTTTACACTACTAGACATAAGGAAAACAGTTCTGCATGCGGAATACCTAAAGGAGATTGGACGTGTTTTTGGTAATGGAGGCTAAAAAAGAAATGAGGGTTTTTTTCTGAATAAAAAGTAATTTTGTCAAGTTTTGACATTAGTTCAAGGTTATTTCAAATTGAAGGAATTAAAAAAGAAGAATCATATACATAAAAGTGAATATATATAAATACCTGAGGAAAGAGACAAAACCAGAAAAATATATAAGGGTTTATAAGAGTTTTATGGAAATCTTATCTCATTTGCTCAAAATGATTGAGATTTGATGGATCGGTTCATAAGATTTTAATAAACTTAACTTTAATATTAATAATACACTTATATGAAGGTAAAAATTGCTTTATTTATTTATTTATTTATTATTAGAGATGGGAATCTCACTTTGTTGTCCAGACAGGTCTCAAGCTCCTGGGCTCAAACAATCCTCCTGCTTTGACCTTTCAAAGTGCTGGGATTATGGGTGTGAGCCACCAGGCCTTGCAGGTTTTCTCATGTAAACAAGAATTTTATGTAGTATGAATAAGGGATGTTTAGTTCACCTTTTAAGTAAACTGCCAGAAAAAAAAAGAAAGAAAGAAATAGAAAGGGAATATGCCTCATGCTTTCTTCATTAAATGTATTTGTGTGGATGTGTTATTAACATGTCTTCAAAAATTGTATGAGATTCCTAAAAATTTGATATGTTTTGGCATGTGTTATCAATCATAATTATGGCTCATGTGTACAATTGTTGCAGGCCACAGGAAATAATTTTTTTGTCAATTTGATGTTTAACAATGATCATTTTAAGTATTGCCCACAATAAACTGCTACATTCTGACGCTTTTCATTTTTCTAAAAGCTCTCGGCAAATACTAAAATGTTGTATATTTAAGGAGGTTCACAAAAGGACCGCAAGTACCCTTAAATACAGGCTTCTGACAACTTTGAAATCATATTCAAAGTTGAGTATGGTTCAATTGGTTAACACTAAATAAGGATACAACTGGGTTAAAATTTTAAAACTCCATTGGAAGAAAAAGCTGGACTCACAAAATTACTAACCTAACATTAGACAGAAAAAGAATTAATTACATAGGACTGAGCTGATGGAGAACTAAATTTATTTTGAATGATTTATATTGTTGGAAACACTGCCTTTTTATCTTTTGTTTTTTTTTTTGTAGTCAGCAATAGAGAAATTTATTCAATATGTACAAATATTACATACACAATCTTTGCCATGTCTCCTAATCCTCCATTTTTTTAAATCCAAAATTTCATATATAAAAGTCTCAAAAAATCCAGCTTAAAAACAGTCTTTGTGGCCAATCCTATTCTTCTTGCACTTTATGGAAATCATCAAGTCAAGTATTAACAAAGTTAAAAGTTAGTTTGCAAATAAATTACTCATACTATGATTTATTCTTGGTAGAACTAGGGCACTGGAGAAAGAAACATGTCTCAACAACAGCCAAAAACAAACAAACAAACAAAAAAAAGAAAACAAAAATCAAACCTATAATACACCTGTTGTTAATTCCAACACTTTTTTTTTAGATTTTATGAAATAAACTGACTGAACTAAATCCTAAATTTGTAGTTCTAATATCTAACTGTGACTCTCCAGACTAACGTTGCTAATTTTCCTCCCAACCTTCTGATTTGAGATAATGAGAAATTAAAACTGCCTTGTTCCTAAAGCTCTGAAAACTGTAGCTAGACAACTTAATATAAACTTTAAGAGAAATAACTACAGCAGCTTATATAAACACATTTCATGCTTGTGGATGTATGAACTAATTGGAAAGTTCACTGGAACACCTGATACAAACTAAATCCAAAAAAATCTATTAGGCTGCCACTGCCTGCCCACACTAACAGAAGAAACTTCAGATACTCTCACAAAACTGGTTTATAGACTACTCCAGCCATTAACGTTTGTTTTTCTTCTGTTCACATAGAAATGCCTCTTACTAAATTTCTGTTTGCTTGCCTCATATACACAGGCCTAGCGTTGAGGGCCCATCTGCAATGATGCCTTCTGCACTGGGACACCACTGTTTAACTGAACTGATCTATTCTCAGACTGAGGCTGTTTGAAGAAGATATAAAGCAATGTACTTGCTCGGCTTGTTCTAATACTACCCCCACCCATTTTGCCTGCTCTTATTTAGAAACTTCTAACCCCAAACTCTCTATACTTACCAATCCCACATTAATATGTGAAACTTTCTGAAAATACAGTTATAAATCAGGGACGAGATAAAGCCAAAAATATTTCACCCTAAAATACACTTCTTTGACATATTTTGAGATGGCTATTCAAAGGGAGTGCAGACAGAAATACCCAGGCAAAGCTGCCTTTGTGCAGGAGAGTCGCATCTGTAGAGAAAATCTGCATTGGGAAATAAATAGCCAGGCTTTCTTTCCACTCCCTTCCCCTTGTCAGAATCTCAGAAAGATTGCCTTCTAGGAGAGAAAGACTGAGAGTCTGACACATTTGGGGATCTGACAGAAACGTTCTTTATTTTTTTTATTATTATACTAAAGTACTGGGATACATGTGCAGAATGTCCAGGTTTGTTACACAGGTATGTATATGCCATGGTGATTTGCTACACTCATCAACCCATCATCTAGGTTTTAAGCCCTGCATGCATTAGGTATTTCTTCTAATTCTATCCCTCCCCTTGTCCCCCACTCCCAACAGGCCCCAGTGTGTGATTGTTCTCCTCCCTGCGTCCATGTGTTCTCATTGTTCAACTCCCACTTATGAGTGAGAACATGTGGTGTTTGGTTATTTGTTCCTGTGCTAGTTTGCTGAGGATGATGGTTTCCAGCTTCACTCATGATCCTGCAAAGGACATGAACTCATGCAGAAACATTCTAAAAGCTGCTACCCATCAGGTTTTGCAGTAGGAGGTCAGAATAGACCCCGGAAGTGGGTCTTGGACATCTGACCAAATTCAGGACTAGCTAAAACAGGTCCAGGTGGAAGCACTTTCCTGTAAGACACACCCACCCCCGTGCCAAGTCATTTTACCATTGCCATGGCAACACCCAGAAGTTACTGCCCCTTTTCATGGCAACAACCAGACAACCCAGAAGTTACAATCCTCATCCTAGAAATGTCTGCATAAACTGCCCCTTCATTTGCATACAATTAAAAATGGGTATAAATATGAGCACAGGGCTGCCTCTAACCTGCTACTGTGGGCACAACACCTGTGTGGCAGTTCTGCTCCACAAGGGGCAGTACCTCTGCTTTTGCTGTACAGAAAGCCCTATTGGTAATAGACTACTTTTTCTTTTGTTTGTCTCGGAGAGCTTAAGACTCCCTCATTTATAAGAATAGGTTTGCTAAGTAAAGTATTCTTGATGATTGCCAAGTTTTATTTCTTTAGTACTTTGATTATATTATCCCAGTCTCTCTTCGCCTTTAGGATTTCTACTGACAAATCAGCAGATAAGCTCTATTGTGACTTCCTTGAATATGATGTTTCTTATCTATTGCTACTTTCTGAATTCTATATTTGTATTTGATTTTAGATTATTTGATTATGATATGTCATTGTGACTTCTTCTTTGGGTTGAATTTAATTGGAGATTAAATGAGTTTTTTGCACCTGAATATTGTCTTTCCCCAGATTTGGGAAATTTTAAGTCATGATTTCTTCACATTTGTTTTCTGAGCTTTTTTCTCTGTATTTCTCTGGAACTTTTATTATGCAAAGATTAGGTCTCTTGATGGTGTCTTATAATTATTCTTTTTTATTTTTGTTCTTACTACATAATTTCAAATATCTTTTACTTGAGCTCATTGATACTTTATACTGCTTGATCAAGTATGCTGTTAAAGCTTTCTATTACATTTTTTCAGTTTAGTTATTGTGTTTTTATATAAAACATTTCTATTTGGATGTTTTTATTGTTTATATTTCTTTGTCAATCTTCTCATTTTCCTTATGAATTATTTTCCAAATTTATTTAAATTTTCTATTTATATATTTTTATACTTTCCTGAATTCCTTTAAGAGGATTATTCTGAATTCTTTGTCAGTCATTTCATAGTTCTCCATTTCCTATGGATCCATTATTAGTTTCTTTCAGTGGTGTCATATATCCCTGATTCTTCATAATCTTTATGTCCTTTATGTCTGTGCATCTGAATAAATGGTCACCTTTTCTGGCCTTTGCAATTGTTCTTTGGCGGTAGCATGGCTTCAGTATTTGGTCTAGCCTGGAATTCTGGATGGATCAGCTAATAAGGCAAACCTTGCTTTTGGGTTTGCCAGTTGTGCTGGGCTACTGCCTGTGCTCTGAGGTCAAGTGAAACTGCTGTCTGTGCTTCATGGTCTAGAGAGACCACTGGCTGGATGCCACAGTCAGGCAGACATAGTGGCTGTGTTCTATAATTACCTATGATTGGGCAGGGTTGCAGTATGACTTCCTTGTCTAGGCAGTGCTGCTGTTTGAAGTCTGTAGTTTGCTGGGCGAGGTCTTTGAAGTTGCTGATAAGCCACTCATGATAGGAGCCAGAGATGCTACAGATATGCATGACCATAGACTTGCCTCCCAGACTGGGAAAGCCTAAGGCAGAGCTCCAAGGCCTAATGAGGTCACCACTCCATGCTGAGTTTGCATAGGGCCAGATGTCTCTGTTCACAGATATTTAGACCTGTGCTTCCCTCTCTGCCTGAGAAATACTCATCATAGCACCAGAAGTGGATGAAGAAGCCATCTAGGCACCTGAACATGGCAGACCTGTTTACTGTATTTTCTGCACATCAATGTTGTTGGCCAGGTGGGATTCTCTGGGGGGGCTGTGTTACTTCTCTGATGGGATTCCTCTGTAGGCCAGAATGCAGAGCCACTACCAACATCTATACCCTGGTCACTTTGAGGTTCACCACTGCTCACTGTTTCTAATTGACCCCAGGCAGTCTATTGCTACCAATACCCTTAATGTTCCCCATGAGAGAAGACAGAAATAGGTCTCTTGAAGAGGATCACAGAATGGTGGGGGAGGTGAATGGTTGTCTTCGACCCTCTTTCCACACTGTTGAAATCGTGGGCCAAGGGGAATCTTCTTTGTGTGATGCAGTGCCAGCTTGGAGGGAAGAACAACACAAACCAAGTGAAACTGTTCCTCTTTTCTCCATGGCCTACTCTCAGGTTCTGAGCTGTCTATGAGGGTACTCTTATTTGTGGATAGTTTCTAGGTGGACTTCTGTGAGGAAGACCAGAGCCCAAAAACTTTTATTCTGCCATCTTGCTGACATCACTCTCCCTGGACTTTCTTAAAAATAAATAAATAAATAAAAAAGGAAAGTGGAGATATTGACCTAGTAAAGATGAATAAAGGTTGGTTTTATAAACATTATGTATCTGACAGTATTTTTTTTTTATTGTTGGTGTCGCTTGTTTATTTTTTTCCCCTTTCTCTTGGTATTGACTTACACAATAATAAAACCATGTATACTAACAAATAAACTTGTGTAGTAGGCAAATTTCAAACCCCACCCCTCAAAATACTTAAGCTTTAATCTCAGGAGCCTGTGAATACATTTTCTTTCATTGCCAAAAACTTTGCAGGTGTTATTTTGAATTAATCTGGTGGGCCGTCTAATCACATAGGTTTTTGAAAGTGGAGAACCTTTTCTAGTTGTAGTCAAATGGTGATGTGACTGCAGAAGAAAAAATTAGAAATATGCAATGCTGCTGGCTTTGAGGACAGAGGAAGGGGATATGAGCCAAGGAAAGTGAGTCCTCTAGAACAAGAAAAGACAAAGAAAACGGATTCTCCCCTAGAGCCTGCAGAATTTGAGAGAAAATGTAGTCCTTTTGATACCTTGATTTTAGCCAGTGAGACCCATGCCAAACTTGTGACCTACAGAACTGTAAGTTGTTAAGTTACCAAGTTTGTGGTGATTCGTTACAGCAGTAACAGAAAAGCAATACAGTTAATCAATATCTAACTTTTTATATTTTATATTCAGGCATTGATATCTTGTTTCTTTAAAAATAAAAATGTTAAATGTTTGATAACACTTCACTCACATCCCTGATGGAAACAACCAATGGGGTTGAATCCTTTTAAGCAGGTACTTAAGCACTGAAATCATCAAATACTCTTTCCAAAAATTATACCCAGAAGTCTCCCACACTAATGTAACCTGCAGTATTGCTGTGGAAATTCTGAATCCTCTGCTTCAGCCATTGTTTCCAACTTAAAAGTGTGAACAAGGTAATTGGTTACTACCCTGGGAAAGCAAGTTTGCAAGAAGTAAATGAGCATGATGATGATAGGAAATGTCTGAGAAAGAAAACTTAAAATCACTTGAGATAATACATGAGGTCGCTTCGTTCTGTTTGCCAAAATATTTATTTTTCATGATTATTACCAAACAACTTATTCTTACTCCCGAACATCCCTCTGGTGTGACAGGGTGGCTGGCACTAGTCATGTTGAAATAGTTTTATCATCTTTTGAACATACCATGCCATTTTCTGCCTTATTGTTTTTGAATGTGTCCTTTACTCTGCATAGAATGTTATTTCCTTTCTTTTATTCTTGCCAGATGACTTGGTCTTCATTGAAGACAAGATAAAGCTTCAGTGATAGATATTCCCCAGGAAGCAGCATGACACCCGAGTTTGCACCTTACTTCTTCCACTTTTCTCACTTATCAATGAGTGCAAGACTCAAGTAATAAGATCAAATAAAATACAGACATTATTAAAACTTGTTTACTTGTAATTATTATATTTCCTTATGCATTCTTTGATTTGTTTATTCATAAATATTTATTGGGTATTTTATACAAGCTAGATATCATAGAAGGCACTAGCGACATAGTTCTGAAGAAATAAGTATAATTATCTGGAGTTTAAAGCAGAATGCTCCAGTTCTCTACTTATCTTCCATCTTTATAGCCACAGTGTTTATCACTGTGCCTAAAGTATGAGATGCCTAATAAATATTTGGAGTAAGAACAGAAGAATGAACTGAGAGATAGGGAGAAGGATAACGGAAGAGAGAAAAAAGAAGCAGCAGGAGGAACAGTAATAAATAGGAAAAGCAGAAGAAACAGAAAGAGACAAAGTCAGGGAGGCAGAGGCAGAGGAAGAAAAGGAAATAAGTTCCCTGAATGCCAAATTCTCCCAAACAAAGTTTGGGCTAGACCTGGCCCTGAGGAAAGAGGAATAAACAAATGTCCGTAGAATATGCATAGCTGCCATCTTCACAGACATTCATTTTTATTTAATGTAGACTATCAAAGACTCGATGATTCAGTATTTCACAAACTTTCCCGCTGAATTTTTCTAATAGGAGAGGGGAGTGAATGAGGACCTCCAGAGTCTTTCAACCAACAAGAAAAGTAAAATTTCTTTTAAGTCTCTGGATTTACTTGAAAAATCCATGCATATTTTGTATTCTACTTATAATAAAGCCATGTTAGTTTAAACACAGAAAAGATTAGTTTTCTCTCAAGTCTGTTAGTAAAGTGTATGCTTTGGGAAATCACATCTGTAGTTATTGTGTGGCTACTGCCACAGCACTGCCTACTCTGCAGTGATAGACAAATGCCAGCTTGCCAGGCATTGCAACATGGAGCAGTGTGGGTCATACGGTCTCTGAGCATAACACGCACAATGATTGTGACTGGAGGCAATGAATAGGGCTTCTCGCCACAAAGCTCGTACTGGGGACGAATGTCCACACTAGAAATCAACAGTTCATACTGTATATTCCTGGAGTCCTCCAAGTATGTTAAAACAGCAATTACTATTTAAGAAGTTCATTTTAAATCAGTTAATAATGTGTATCTTTTCTTTTAATATCCTTCTGAGGAGGCTAAAGTATCTCTTATGTAATTTTAATAATCTGTGCAACATTTCCTTTTCAAAGATAGGCCTTTCCATCACTTAAATTTCCTTATTTTATACCAAGTTAAAATGTAATATCAAGCAATTCTCTTGCTTAAATAATAGCAACGTTTATAATTGAATGACCATTAGAGTTTGAGCTTTAAATCTGAATATTTTGCTATTAAGTTAATACAACAATAAAAAGGCCTTTAAGTTTTTAACTCATGGAGATATATATAAATATCTATATCTATATCTATATCTATATAGATATGTGTTCAGTGTTCTCTGGTGTCCATGAGGGATTGGTTCCAGGAGGATCAAGTCTCTGATATCAAATGATATAGTATTTGCATATAACCTACCCACATCCTCTTGTATTATTGAAATCATCTCTAGATTACTTATAATATCTAATTCAATGTAAATGCTTTGTAAGTAGTTTCTATGCTCTATAGCTTAAGGAATAATGTCAAGGAAAAAAATCAGTAGATGTTTAGTACAGATTTAATAGATTTTTGGATATTTGCAATCCAACGTTGGTTGAATTAGCTGATGAGGATCCCATGAATGTAAAGGTCAACCGTGTCTGTGTTTATGTGTGTGTGTATTAGCTTATGTGTATATAGGCATGTGTGTGTATATACACAGACATATAGGTGTATATATGTATACGTATATATGTATATGTATATGTATATATGTGCATATATATTTTTTAAATGTATGGATAAATTTCTAGTAGTAGAGTTCTCATTTATTAAGAATAGCCAGTTCTTGGTGTAATAATTTACAAAAATTCATGTGTAAGCCTAGAAGCATGTGTAAATAAACATGACATTTCAATTAATATGTAAAGAATTAATATTGGTAATCTGCTCAATTGAATATCTTATATACCTGAGATCCAGTTACAACTTCTCTTTATTATGTGTTTACTAGAAAGCTTTCTAAACTATTGGATAAGAGTCCTCCAAAAGACTTCTGGAATCATTCTTTCCCAACATTCAGATAACTCTTAGCCTGGAAGTTGCTTTTTTTCAGGGTTGTTTGGAAAGTCACCACACAAAGAGAAGGTATAAGTAGCAAGCATTTTCCAATGTATGGCGTGAAAGGGAGTGTGCCCCTAACCTGCTAAAGCTGCTTAAATATGTTGAAAAACCAATAAAATACTGTATATTTAGAATAATAAAATTATCGTGTTTTTTTACTTTAAAATATCTGAAATTAATATAATAATCATCAGCTTTCACATAAACAATCACTCAATTCAACATGAATTAATTTACACAGCAAATATTTATTAAACTTGTGCAGTATTTTAGGGTGTGATGATACAGCACTGATCAAGATTTCTTTCTTGATCTTGACAACATCAACAACAACGAAAAAACATGACCTTCCTTTTGGAGCTTATGGTCCAGTGAATTAGGTAGTAATCATTGTTTATTGCTGAACTCCTGTGAAGGAAAACACATGTACCAGCTCCTTGAAAGAAAATGCCTAAACCTACCTCTACTCCTAATCCTGCTCCTTGAAATACATCTGAGAAGTTGTTTCTGGTTTTTGGCTATAAGCAATATTCTGGATTTGGGTTGTAAGCAATATAGACATGAGAACATTCATGTTCAGGATTTTGTATCCATGTAAAGCCTGTCATGTCAGGGGTGGTGTCTGGTATCTTCCAAAATACCCACCAATTAGGTGACTAGAAGGACTCAGAATTCCATGAAGCTGACTTCAAGCTATTTATTTAGCACTACATTATTACTTCTTAGCATTCTAGCACTCTCCTACCCTATAATTAATTCAACAATTTTAGGTAAAAATAAATACATCCATTGCTTATTACAATCAACAGTGTGAGGGACTTTGCTCATATTAGTTGGCTGAGATAAGTCATTACACAGAGGTAAGTCATTTTCCCAAGGCCACAGAGCCGTTACGGCAGAGATAGGCTATAGGTCAGTTGGGTCAACCTTCGAGCCCACGCTCTTGACTACTGCTCTACCTTTCTGCTAACAAGAGGGTAAGGATACAGAAACCATTATTCAGGAGGAGATGCATAAGTTATGTCTGCTTATCTCCAGGTTAGACACCCTGAGAGTATCTGGTGAGGGTCATGGTTAAAACATTTGAATACTGCAACAATACAAAACATTTATCCCATACAATAGACATTTATGTGACCCCAAATAATATTCTTAGGAGCAAAATATGAAAGTTGTAAGAGGCAGAATTGACTTCATAATAAATGGGATGTATTGATTTTTAAAAGTTCCTCCATCATTATTTGGTAAGTAAATACTAAATGACCAAAATTGTAAATTGTGTGCCACTCACCACCTTCATATGGTTGACCCAAGTTAACTGATTTCAATGTAGAAATCTTAAAGGAATACAATAACACAAAATAACATTGGTTAGAAAGCTTCACCTGAAATGAAAATCAACTGCAAAAGTGACTTAAGTATTTTTGGTCATACTACGGCCTAGAGCCACCCATAGAAGGGTACATCAGGTCAACATGGTGAAACCCCGTCTCTACTAAAAATACAAAAAATTAGCTGGGCATGGTGGTGCGTGCCTGTAATCCCAGCTACTCAGGAGGCTGAGGCAGGAGAATTGCCTGAACCCGGGAGGTGGAGGTTGCGGTGAGCCGAAATCGCGCCATTGCACTCCAGCCTGGGTAACGAGAGTGAAACTCCGTCTCAAAAAAAAAAAAAAAAAAAAAAAAAAAAAAAAAAAAAAAAAAAAAAAAGAAGGGTACATCAGTACAGCATGCTCTTGAGTGTCCTCTAAGAAAAAAAATTAAAAAGAATGTTGAAAATGATGCGATAACAGATTTTAATAGATCTATTTTTTCTGCTGCTTACAAGTTACACAGTTTCTGAATCTCTGTTATTTTTTTACAAGAAATACAAATTAATAATGACTATATTGCAGAAATACCATGCTGATTTGAGTTAATTCACTCATAGACCTTCCTCAGTATCTGGTACATGGTACATACTGTATAATTTTATGCTATACATGTCAATGAATAGTATAGCTATACTCACAGTTTTTCAAAGTTGAGCAATGAAAGAAAGATACACTTGCTGGCACAAAGCCATCATTAATTTTGTTGACTTGTTTTTAATAAACTTCGTCATTTTTGTAAATTTGTTATAGAAGATTGTAGAGTAAGTGTATCAAATAGGAAAAATGCTGACCACACAAAAGCAACCTGGCAGTGTATACTTCGTCAGATTTTATGATACAATGCTCTATTTTCTCAACACAGAGACTTCAGTAATTCCTGATCTTCTAAGAGTTGTAAGCATGATCTTCTGCAATGATTCAGATGTCTCAATTTTTCACAAACTGGAAATGTTTGTCACTGGAAATGGTCCATGTTTCTCTGAAGTCAAAAATTATAGGTGTGCATTTTATTTAATTTTACAAATTTAAGAAATCTAGGCAGCATGAATAAATAACCTCCTGCTATGACTTAAATATTTTTGTTCCCTCCAAACTTTATATTGAAACTTAACCCCCAATACAACAGTATTGGGAGGTGTGGCCTTTTGGGACATGTGTAGCTAATGAGGGCCCTGCCCTCATGAATAAATTAATACCTCCATAAAAGGAGCTTGCAGGGGTGGGTTCTCCCTTTTCTGCTCTTCTGCTATGTGAGGAAAGAACATTAGCTTTCTCTTGCCCTTCTGTCATCCACCACATGAAGATGAGGAAGAAAGCCCGCACCAGATACCAGTACCTTGTTACTGAACTTCCCAGTCTCTGGATCTCAGAGATAATAGATATCTGCTCTTTATAAATTACCCAGTTTCAGATATTCTGTTATATCAGCACAAAATGGACTAAGACGCCATCAAAGACTGTAGTTTTGTTTCATAAGGATGAAGGACGCTGGAGAAATAGTAAAAAGAAAGGAATTTATTTGTTAAGCCACCAAATAGACTTTATTTTTGAAACCCTTGTATTCAGGTGAAAGATGCAGGCAACAATCATTAACTAGCTTGAGGATTTTCTCCACTAAACTTATACAAGTCCTCTCTTTTCTTTTCATCTACATTTCTATTCCTGAAATAGGGCCATCAAAATTAGAGTTATACGTGTTAGTTATTTGCATTCACATTGAATGGTTCAAGGACGAATAGAAAATTCTGTCTATGCTACTTCACATTGCTTATTACTGAGGTGTTAATTCCTCCATCAGCATAAAAGATTATAATTATCTCTGGATTTTTTCACTGCTATATAACTCTCAGATACACACCCGGACACTGGTGTCATGTATATTTTATTAAAACCTCACCAAGCATCAGCAAAGATAACTATTCGTACTTCTAGAATTTTATATTCATATTTATCCACAATGGGTGAAAGCAGCATGCAAAATAAATGAAGAATGATACCACAAATGTCTTTAGAGAGATATTAGAAGAGAATCAGCAGAGAGGGTTATGAAACTTGTATGAGCCATATATTATCTACGCATACGTTACAACGGTCAGAACATTTAGTATGTCATGCTCCATACCAGTCCCAAATAATATATTTGGCACATAATGAAGTTCTAGCTTGGGGTGGGGAAGTAAACTCCGCATTTATTGTTATTTTTAAAAATGAGTTTGTCTTTAAAGGTATTATTCAGATGAAAAGTCTCAGCACGTTTTCACGATCATTTGAAACCAGCCCTTGGTATAGAAACATCAAACGTCTTTGCTCTATTTCAATGCGTAAGCATTAGCATAGTTTTCTTAGCTTGAGTAGGGCTCAATTTCTTAATGCCATTCATATTCCTTTTTGTCACAGTGTTGCTAATGAATATTGAAGCTGAAGACAGAAAATAAAGTGCCCAAGACAAGGTCAAGAGGTTAAAACAGTAGCATATTTTAAAAATGCCCATAAAAATGTTTCTTTGAGCCCAGGAGTCATACGGTGAAGTGGAAGATGAAGAGGCCCCCTTCACTTAGAACGGCAGTTTTTTTTTCTAATTAGCATGTGTCAAAAAGGGCTGAGGGGAAAAATGCATGATGATATTTCAGGCAATGCAATGAAGATGCTATTCAGAGAGTGTAAGGTTAGCAAATCTGTAAGGGTATTTACACACATTCATTTTATTATTATTTCTATGTCTTTGTCCCTGTGTGAATACAAAGGATATGGCTTTGTAGAAACAGAAGGTCAGACTTGGAAAGGAATTAGACATAATTTAGTCTACTCTCTTCATTTATAAAGATGAGGGCACGGCAGTCCAAAAAGGTCAAGGGAATTGCTTAAGTTCACGTAACTAGAAAGAGTCGAAATGAGGAAAGAGATCTGTTGTCCAGTGTCAGCCTTCCCATTTTGTTCTACGTTGTGACTGAAATGACCCATGAGTCAAGCAAATATACGTCAAATATGATACCTTGAAAATTTTATCAGCCCCGTTAATGATGACAAATGGTTTCAAATATCTCAACCATTTCTTGACTGAATTCTAGTATTGCTCTACATGGACTATGTAGAAAAGTAGCAGTAATATAACAGATTAAATGCTGGGCCATGACACTGCCATTAGATGGATGTTCCCAACTTCTTTTTCTTTTTTTTTTTTTCTTTTTTTCTCCTCATACCACTCAGTCTGAGCCAGGCACCCTTTATTCACAAAATACCCTTCACTTTCCCCTACCACTATCCCCTTTAGTTCCCATAGGAAGCTGAGGCTGGAAAACCAACTTAGAATATAAACTTTTTTGAATTCTCAAATTTCTACACCAGGAAATTCTAGCACAGGGAGAGCAGTCCCCAGCCCCCAGTTTATGCATTTCTTTTTTCTTTGTCTTTTCTTTTCTCTTTAATTGTACTTTCAATTCTGGGGTACATGTGCAGATCTTGCAGGATTGTTGCATAGGTATGCCAATGCCATGGTGGTTTGCTGCCTTGGCACTGGGAACATGTTCCTTTGGCTCAGAGAAGTTTATTATTACCCACCATCTGAAGCCTGCTCTGTAAATTCATGAAACTCATTCTCCATTCTGTTTTTCTCCCTTGCTGGTGAGGAGTTGTGATCCCTTGGAGGAGGAGAGGGGTTCTGGTCTTTGATTATTTTATCCATTTTGCACTGGTTTCTTCCTGTCTTTGTGGATTTATCTACCTTTGATCTTTGAAGTTAGTGATTTCAGAAGAGATACCTGAGTGTGGATGCCCTTTCTGTTGATGTTGAAGTTATTTCTTTTTGTTTATTAGTTTTCCTTCTAACAGTAAGGACCCTCTGCTGCAGCAATGCTGGACGTCCACCCCAGAACTTGCCTGCCTGGAAATCACCCGTGGGGCCTGCACAGCAGCAAGTATTGCTGCCTGATCTTTTCTCTGGTAGCTTTGTCCCAGAAGGGTACCCGCCAGTTGTCAGCCAGAGCTCTCCTGTATGTGACATCTTTTTGGTTCTGCAGGGATCAGGGAGTCTCTTGAAGAAGCAGTCTGTCCCTTGTCTGCCTGCAGATGCGCTATGGGCTGCCACGGGCTCAGTCCAGCTGCTGTGTAAGTTTCCTTTGGCTTTGGTTTACACAGGTAACATCAACTATGGCAGACGCCCTTCATCCCATCGTCCCGACTGGAGTTCAAACTGATGCGCTGGCTATGAAACTCTCAAGCAAGAGGGCTTTGGTTTTACGGTCTTTATGTGAATGGGACCTGCCAAGCCATATCACCTGTCTCCCTACTTTCAACTTCCCCTCTTTCTGGTGAGCGGGAAGTTCCATCCTGCAGGCCTCTCGTGGCTAGACAAAACGTCTACGCAGATCTGTGCCGAGAATCTGCAGCACCAGCCAGAGCTACCCCTCAGATCTGTGTTGGTAACTCGTGGCACTTTTCAGCCTGCCAGAGATCTCCTGGTCTGTGGGTTGCAAAGGCCATGGGAGAAGCGCAGTATCTGAACTGGAGTACTGGAGGGGAAGAGTCCCTGATCCTCTGTCTAGTTGCACTTCCCAGATCGTGCAACACCCCTCCCTGCCTCAGTTTGTCCTCCTTGGGTTACACCCACTGTCCAATCAGTCCCAGTGAAATGAGCCTGGTACCTTGGTTTGAGATGCAGAGATTGTTGGCCTTCTGTGTCATTCTCTCTGGGAACTGCGCTCCAGAGCTGTTCCTACTCAGCCATCTTGGCAGAAATCCATCAGATGTTCCTAATTTCAAATCCAAATCCGTAGCTTCTATTTCTGTGACCTCAGACAAGTAAATGATTTCTTTGTGACTAGCCTGTCATATTTAGAAAATTTCAGTACTAAGAGTTTTAAACTCATACATTATTTCGATGGTTAAGTGAGTCCACTATAAGTATTTAGCAAACTGTCTAGTCCAAAGTTAGTCTCAATGTATGTTAGCAACTAGTGTTACAATTTATTAATCTTAATGATAATGAAGAGATCTTGCTTAGCTTTGCATCTAGATTCAGCCCATTGGACTCATAAATTCATCTGCCTTCTATGAAAGTATAGTTTCCATCTTCAGACAATGAAGAGGCCTAAGAAGTGATTAAGCAATTCTCATATAATAAGGAAACACAACCCAAAAGATTCACTGTCTCGTTGGCTTCAAAATACATAGGCAGATGGTAGGTTTTGACATATTGGATTCCAAATCCTGAAGTCTTGTAAAGTTCAATCAGATGAAAACCGTATTGTAAATTATGGCTCAGGGAGTTAAGTATTTGGCCATAGTTAAAATGCATTTGTTAGTACAAACTAAATAACCCTGGAAAGACTATCATTAGACCAATAATGATTTTTTTCTTTTCTTTCTTTTTTTTTTTTTTTTTTTTTTTGAGATAGGCTGGAGTGCAGTGGCATAACTCACTGAAGACTTAAACTCCTGGGCCCCGAAGATCCTCCCACTTCAGCCTCCCAAGTAGATGGAACTACAGGTGCAATGCACACCACCATGCCCAGCTAATTTTTAAATATTTTGTAGAGATCGGGTCTTGCTTTGTTTCCTCGTCTAGTCTCAAACTCCTGGGCTCAAGCAATCCTCCCACCCCAGTTTTAAAAAGTGCTGAGATTACAGGCGTGAGTTACTGCACCTGGCCTTCTTTTTCTTTTATTTTATTAACACTTAATATTTTACATATGTATGGGGTATGTTTGACTATTTTTTACATGCCTAGAATGCATAATGATCAAGTTAGGGGATTTGAGGTACCTATCACCTGAGTAACTTACTATTTCTATGTGTTGATAACATTTTAAGTCCTCTCTTGTTGCTACTTTGAAATATAGAACACATTGTTGCTGGCTATAGTAATTCTACTCTGATGTAGAACGTTGTAACATTTTTTTTTCTATCTAACTGTAAGTTTGTAACTATTTTCCATGCCCTTTCAACTTTTTCTCTCACTTTCACACCCTTCTCAATCTCTAGTATATACAATTCTATCTTTATGAGATCAAGGTTTTTAGCTCCCTCATATGAGTAAGAACATGTGGTATTTGTTTTTCTGTGCCTAGCTTATTTCACTTAACATAATGACTTCCAGTTCTACTCATGCTGCTGCAGATGACATGATTTCATTCTTTCTCTATGACCAAATAGTGTTTCAATGTGTTAATACATAAATACCACATTGTCTGTATCCATTTGTGGGTTGATGAACACTTAGGTTGATTCTATATCTTTGCAATTGTGAATATTGCTGCAATAAACACACAAGTGCAGGTACTCCTTTGATTTACTGAGTTATTTTTCTTTGGAAATAGTAATGAGATTGCTGGATCATACTGAAGTTCTGTTTTTATTTTTTGGTAAATCTCTATACTGTTTTCCATAGTGGTTGTACTAATTTACATTCCCACCAACAATGAATAAGAGTTTCCTTTTCTCCGCATCCTTGACAGCATCTATCATTTTTTGTCTTTTTCATAATGGCCATTCTAAATGGAGTGTGATGGTATCTCATTGTGGCTTTGATTTTCATTTCTTTGATGGTTAGTGATATCAAGCATTTTTTTTTTTCATGTGTTTGTTGGCCATTTGTATCTGTTCTTTTGAGAATTGTCTATTCATGTCCTTTGCTACTTTTTTTCCCATTTATTTATTTTATTGCATTTTAGGTTTTGGGGTACATGTGAAGAACATGCAAAATTGTTGCATAGGTACACACGTGGCAGTGTGATTTGCTGCCTTCCTCCCCATCACCTACATCTGGCATTTCTCCCCTTGCTATCTCTCCCCAGCTCCCCACCCCCCATCGTCCCTCCCCTATTTCCCCCCAACTGACCCCAGTGTGTAGTGCTCCCCTCCCTGTGTCCATGTGTTCTCATTGTTCAACACCCACCTATGAGTGAGAACATGCGGAAACAATCATTAGAGTGAATCGGCAACCAACAGAATGGGAAAAAAATTTTGCAGTTTACCCATCTGACAAAGGGCTGATATCCAGAATTTACAAAGAACTAAAACAGATTTACAAGAGAAAAACTAACAAGCCCATTCAAAAGTGGGCAAAGGATATGAACAGACATTTTACAAAAGAAGATATACAGGAGGCCAACAAACATATGAAAAAATGCTCATCATCACTGGTCATCAGAGAAATGCAAATCAAAACTACATTGAGATACCATCTCACGCCTTTGCTACTTTTTAATGAAATTGTGTATTTGTATCATTAAGTTCTGTGATTTCCTTCTGCATTCTATGTATTAGTCCCTTATCAGATGAATGATTTGCAAATAGTTTCTCCCATTTAACAGGATGTCCCTCCACTCTACTGATTGTTTCCTTTGCTTTACAAAAGTTTTTCAGTTTAATGTAGTCACATTAATCTATCTTTGTTTTAGATGCCACTGCTTTTGAGGTCTAAAAATCTAAAGTGCCAAAACCAGTTTTTTTTTCCACATAATTATTAAATAATGTATTCCAGCTAGGCTCTGTGTAGTACAATATATTATTAATACTGTTGGCGTCTGGCCTAGAGGAACATCCTTTTACCCACCACAAATAAAATGTTTCACCTCAGTGGATGCCCATTTACTTTACACATATCCTGTTTGTGTAACCTAATAAACTGTATTCTAGGAAGAGCTGACCAGAACCCCTGTGAACCACTTCCTTCATATATAAATGGTAAGCTTTGAATTTAAACTCTAGATCTTAGAAGCATCATTTTTAAGGACAATGACTATGAATGGTGCATTGCTAAATGTGAAGTCTATCGGTATGTTAGTTTCATGTTTTAATTTTTATTTAAGCAACACATACGAGTTAGCAAGTCTTGTATCAGGTGCCCATTAAGTAACTCATGACACTAATGAACTAATGTTTTAGTAGGAATGATCCAACTATATGCACCATGAAAATATCTCCCTTGTTCCTTTACCTAATGTTCAAATCTAATGTCAATGCACTATTCAGAATAGTCGGGAATACTAATTACCAAACAGAACACTGTAGCTCAAAGCAGAATTTCTGCTAAGAAACACACAACTAATTGATTTACAAATGACTTGAAGTCCAAAACTTAATTTGTAAGCAACTTAAGCACTTAAATATTCCATGAGGGCCATTGGCTAGTAAAATCATAAAATCATCGTAATAGTAGCAATTCATAATAAAGATAGGACAATAGTAGTTAGATTAGTTTCCTTTCTCAATGAAGGCTGCTATAATAAGTTTTAATGACATTCTCTTTGATTAATGTTTGCATTATATACACTTTATTGGTCACTGGCTCAGCAGAATCTTTTCAGAGAAAGATAACACACAATGATGCTTCACCAATTACGTCTCCATAAAACATATCTAGATTACAAATTGGACAATAGGAGACTAATTAACAGTGATCAGCAGATGTGTATGCCGAGGTGGTGCACAGAGACAAACAAATTTACACCTCAGTGCCTGGAAAAGAAATTCACTTGTGACTCCTCACATAATACCTGGATGGGCATTTAAAATCTATCCCCAAGGCCCTCTTTCCATATTACAACATCAACACATCAGTCTTCAGAGTTAGATAAAGCGAATCTGATGAGGACCACGTTAACATTTATGTTGAGCTTAAATAAAACATGAAACTAACATCTTGAAAGACTGTGAGTTGAGCAAGGCAGCATTCACAACATGGTATTCAAGAATTATTCATGAACCTTCAGTGCTTCTCAAGATTTCACTTTCTTATATCTGATTTTACTTAAAGCTCTTTTTTGCAGCGATTGTTTTCGGGTATTTTGTCCACCAAGATAGAAAGTTCGCAATAACAGGAAGAAACAGATTGAGCACCTAATGATATCCAAATGCTTTAATTGCTGGATCATCTTCCTTCCTGAGTGTTAATATCTCTATTTGCTGTGGGTGGGGAGGATGTCACTGGGAGGAAAGGGAAAGGTTTACATTTAGGGAAAGTAGATTAAACAGAATGATCCTACTTTGAGAAGAATCAAGGCTATTCATTTTCTGGGTTCAGAGTTCAGTAAAGCCTAAGTTATTTTCCAATGATTTTATCACAACATTTCTTGGCTTTGTCTTTAAGCAAAAATCCTACAGAACTGATACCATTGACCAAGGTTTGTTAGTACTCACTCACTAAACGTATAAAACTTCTTGCCTATACCTGTAAGAGAAAGCCACTTTTTTTCACCTTAGGTTTTCCTCCACTATACTCAAAATTTGCAGTCTCCAGGGAGAATGTGAGTGTTACAGAGTAACCCACCCTCACATCTTTCAGTCCCTGAAATGGCTCAGTCCCACCTGGTCTCTGAGAATTGTTTGTGAAGTAAGCCTTTGTCTTCCGATAAACATCACTCCTTTCTCCAAGAATTCCTGATAGTCCTAATTTGCTAAGTCAGAAACCAAAGTCCTCTTCTCTACCTCTTTAGTGGTTTATAATTTTTGAAACACTTCCACATATATTTTCTAATTTGATACTGATGAACATTTGGGTCCACTGAAAACATCCAAGACTGAGAAAGGGGCTGTGGCATATGTGATATTTATGGGATTTCACACAGGTCAGAAATTAACATAAACAAGCCAAACCTGTTCAAGTGTGCAAGACTCATAGTCCATAATCAGAGACAGGGTGTCATTTGTATTTGCACCCAAGCAGAACTGGAAGTACCAATCAAGAAAGATTTAACGACATTCTTCTTCTCTTTCTTAACATTGGTATGCCTTATACACCGTCGTAATACCCAGAATAATTTGTGCAAATTTAAAGGCTAGAAACCATTTTGAGCACATCCATGCAACAGTTAATGAGAGAAAAAACACACGACAAGCATATAAATGCAAAATGATTCTTTCAGTGGGAGTGTGTTATTCAATTTGAAATTAAAGTGTTTAATGGAAGGAGGGAAGGAGGGTATACTGGAATAATTTTTGTGATTAAATGTGTATTATGTTATTTGCATTTTACGATGATGTAGCTTTTCCCTTATGACACCAAATTGTGTTTATTATTTTTTCATATTTAATTTTTGTATCACAGTACCAATGCTTTTACCAAAGAAAATGACCGTTGTGTTTCTTTTAGAACCATAGAAACTACATTTCAAAAGATTTTACTTTTCAGGAACAGAGTGGCAAATATGTCTCTTTGTGTCTTAAATGTAAATGCCCATTACAGTTTTTTATATGAAAATATTTATTCAAAAGTTAAAATTAAAAAGTTCAATGAAAATGTTGAAGGACATTTTTTCTAGAAAAATGTGATTTCGAATATTAGATCATTTATTTTTAAATATACATTTTGGTGAAATAAAACATATATGCAGAAAACATGCACAACTCATAAATGGATCAAGTGAATTAATTTTTGAAAAGTGAAGATACTTGTTTAATTACAACACAGGTCAAATTTGAACTTGACTAACATCTTAAAAGCTTCCTGTGTGCTCCATCACAGTCATTTTGCCCTTTAAAGGAAACCACAACTGTGACCTATTGCAACACAGATTAATTTTGTCTGTTTTAAAATGTACACTAAGGGAGTCATACAGTATGTATGTATTTGAATACATTTCCAGTTTCGATTATTAAGAACTACCTGATATGAATATATTTGACTCATACTGGATTACCTTTTTGTTGGGTATAACCTCAAAGTAGAAATGGCTGTTTGAATGGTGATACAGTTTAACTCTGTGTCACCACCCAAATCACATGTTGAATTGTAATCCCCAACTTGGGAGAGCAACCTGGTGCGAGGTGATTGTGTTACAGAAGTGTTGGGATGTGAAGAATGTGTTCCTTTTAACTAATAAGGGCAGGCGTGGGGGTGGGGGGTGCTAAGGAAGTGCTGCATAGAGGAGGGTGTGATCCCTGGCTAGGGCTCCACCTGCACAGACCTAGGAGAAGACAGGTATTTCCTGCCCAGATGTTGTATTTCCCAAGACCACCGTGGCCTGCCACATCCCCATCCTGTGCCTATAAAAACCCCAGCACCATAGCAGGAAGAGACACAGGCAGCTGGACGTCAAGAGGAGCACCTCAGCTGAGGAACACAAAGATGGCCAAAGGCTGAGTTGAATGCACCAACAGGCACTGGCAAGCCGGCAGGCCGTAGACCATCAGAACAATGAAGAGTTTTTTTGGGACAGTCAGAGGAGAGTCCGGCCTGCTCAGCAGCATGACTCCGGAGGAAAACCTTCCCACTCTATCGCCTTCTGGCTTCCCCCATCTGCTGAGGACTACCTCCACTCAGTAAAACCTTGCATTCATTCTTCAAGCCCAGGTGTGATCTGATTCTTCCAGTACACCAAGGCAAGAACCCAGGATACAGAAAGCCCTCCATCCTTGCGACAGGGTAGAGAGTCTAATTGGCCTATAGACGGCAAAACTAAAAGAACACCCTGTAACACACACCAACTGAAGCTTCAGGAGCTATAAATATTCACCCCTAGATACTGCTGTGGGGTTGGAACCCCACTGCCTGCCTGTCTGTATGCTCCCCTAGAGGTTTGAGCAGCGGAGAACTGAGGAAGCGAGCCACTACCCCTGTCACACACCTTGCGAGGAGGACAAGAGAACTTTTCCCATTTCAACTGGATCATGGGAGCAGATTTCCCCCTTGCTGTTCTCGTGATAGTGAGTTCGTTCTTATGAGATCTGGTTGTTTGAAAGTTTGTAGCACTTTCCCCTTCGCTCTCTCTTCCTCCTGCCAGCCATGAAAGACATGCTTGTTTCCCTTTTGCCCTTCAGCCATGATTATAAATTTCCTGAGGTTTCACGAAAAGCAGAAGCCTGTGTAGCCTGCGAAACTGTGAGCTGTTTAAACTTTTTTATTTAAATTGCCCAGTCTCAGGTATGTCCTTATAGCAGTGTGAGAATGGACTAATATAAATAGTATGCATGTATTCCAAAGTGATTGGATGGTCATAAACTGCATAATGAGGTTTGGGTCATATATAACATTGGTCCCATAAGATTATAGTAGCGTATTATCACTACTATAAATGTTCAGGTACACATTCTTATCCTTGTGTTACAATTGCCTGTAATATTCAGTACGGTAACATGTACTGGTTTTTAGCCTAGGAGCAATAATTAGGCTGTACCATATAGTCTGGGTATGTAGTAGGTTATACCATCTAGGTTTGTATAAATATATTCTATGATGCTTACAGGACAAAATTGCCTAACACCACATTTCTCAGAATGTATCCTCATCATTAAGCAACACATGGCTCTACTATTTTATATTCCCCCTCAAATTATACAAAAAGTTCCTCCTAATCTTTGGCAGCAATTAGAATGTAGGTTTTATTTATTTGTTTGTTTCCACTTTGGTCATCTGGTAAGTATATAACGCACGTCCGTATGGTTTTAATTTACATTTCTCTACTGACTAATGATGTTAGATATCATCTTAGATAAGGTGCCTGATAAAGTATTTTGCCTTTTTTATTGGATTGTCTAATTTTTTCTAATTGAATTAAAGGAGTAGATTGATGGATAGAAAAATATACAGATTGATTGTTAGGTAATCAGTAGATAGATAATGAAATGATCCTATTCATTTCTGGTAATAATCTTTGCTCTAAGAATGTATTTCCTCTGATAAGCCACTTTTAGCTTTGTCTTAATAAACACTAGCATAGTATCTCTTTTTTCATTCTTTTAACCTTTATCTTAATATTTAAGATGAATATTTTGAAGGGAGGAAGACAGAAAACATGTAGTAAGTCTTGCTTTTATTCCGCTGATCAAATCTGATAATTTCTACTTCTAAACTAGAATTTTTAAACCACTTATATTTAAAGTAATTATTTATTTATTTTTTAGAGATATGGTCTCATTCTGTTGCCCAAACTGGCGTGGTGGGGTCATAGCTCACTGCAGCCTCTGAACATCTGGGTTCAAATGATCCTCCTGCCTCAACCTGCCAACTAGCTGGGACTATAGGCTCATGCCACTGTGCCTGATTAATTTTTATTTTTATATTTTTGGAGAGATGTGATCTGGCTTTTTTTTTGCCCAGGCTGGTCTCCTGGCTTCAAGTAATCTTTCCACCTAGTCCTTCCAAAGTGCTGGGATTACAGGCATGAACCACTGTGCCAGTTAAAATGATTCTTAATATGGTTGGGTTTAAATCTACTATCTTCCTATTTCTTTTCTACCAGATATATTTTGTTCTCTTTTGATTCTAGAATAATGACTTCATTTTATGTCCTTTGTTGGCTTATTAGCTATGCCCCTTTACTGAGTTATTTTAGTGACTCTGTGAGGTTTACAGTATGCACTTTCCTTATGGCAGTCTGTATTTAAGGGATAGTATATCACTTCAGCTATTGTAGAAGGAGCTTATAAGAGTGTACTCCTGTTCCCTGCTCAAGGGCTTTGTGCTGTTGTTGTCATATATCTTACTTCTACAAATATCATACACTCTTCTACATATTTTTTTTTTAGCTTTTAACAGTCAATTATGTTTAAAGAAATTTAAACAAATAGAAAATATACCTTAATACTTGTCACCACTGTTACAATGTTCCATGCTTTTTGTTCTTTTGTAGTAGATTTAGATTTTGATCTGCTATAATTTTTGTGTTGCTAAAATTTACTTAAACTCTTTCAGTAGTACAGGTCTGTAGTGAGGAATACTTACTTTTTAATTTTTGAATAATTCTTTATTCATTAAAAAAAAAAATTGTAGGATATTACTACCAGGTAAAGGATTCTAGGTTGGAAGACATTTTTTCAGTATAGAAAAAAACCCCTAGCTCTGTTCTAGCTTGCATTAATTCCAATAAGAAGCCTGCATTTTAAAAAAACCTTTGTTCTTTTATACATAATATATCTATTTCTCTGGCTACTTTTAAGATTTTTTTTAATCGCTACAACTTGATTTTGATGTATTTTGACTTTGAGCTTCTAACATCTGAGAATTTCTAATTTTCATCAAATTTAGAAAGTTGTTTGTCATTTTCCCAAATAGTGTTTGTGTTCTCTTTCTCTTTCAGAGACTAGAATTAAAAGGACATTACATGACATGTGGCTTGACTTTGTATACAAATTTTAACTATAAAATACAGACTTACCTTGTGAGCTGCAACTCATAGCTCACTAATACTCTAGTTTACTTTCATTTTTCTTTTGTCTTGAATATAGTCCTTTGCCATGTCTTCAGTTTCAGTCATCTTTTCTCTTGCATTGTCTAATCTGCTGATAAGCCCATTCAGCAAATATTTTTATTTCAGATTTGATAGGTTAATTTATAATATCTGACTTCAATCTTATATATATATATATATTTAACATATTACATTTATTTTACTAGTTTCTTGAACACATGGAATACAGTGTTAATAATTGTTTCAGTGCCTTTGTCAACTAACTCTATTGTCTGTGTCATACCTTGCCAAGTTCCAGGTGATTTTATTCCTCATTATGTGTTGTATTTGCTTGCTTCTTCACATACTTGGATGTTTTTTATTAGATTCTAGGCATTGTAAATTTTATCTTGTTTAATGTTTGATAGGTATGTGTAACCCTTATCCAAGTCTATCTTTATTTGTGAAAAATAATATAAAACTGAAGCTAGTTTGATTTTTGAAATCAAAGTTTATTTAGTAATAATGTTCATTTTATAATAAAAGTGCAGTACAATGCTGGGATTTGATAATTTCAACAAAGCATCATTCATGTAAAGATTATGTTCTAGCATGTACAATTTAATTAGAAAGTTTATAGTTCATAAAAGTACATATATTTTTGTTGATATCTCAAGAAACTGTGATGGTAAAGGTAGTGAGGATGGGTGTGCATCCAGTCCTCGTGGATGCATACCAATCTGTGGATCTGTGTTTGTCTTCTGTTTTGCATTATTTATGGTCAATTCACTATAATTTTCAAATAATTTGAAGGTGAAATCATGAGCCCTCCTTTACCAGGGCTTGAGTTCTGAGTGTTTAAATATTTTCTCGCAAGCACTGCTATCACCTCAGTGCTTGTTGATGAATAATGGTTGAGCAAACCCTAGGCCTTAACACTACCAAGGAAACACATGGTTCCTGGACTGTAGAGTGTCAGAAGAGCAAAAGGAAACACCCAGTGAAGCAGTGTTAGAGTGAAATTATGGGGGCAGAACAGTCTTCAAGAAACCCTCATGCATCCTAGGCCTGACATCAAGTCCTTTCCTACTCCTGTTTTATTCTCAGAAGCACTTGGTGAAAAGAGTTGACAAATGCAGATTTTCTTTTCCATCTATGGCTCCGAGGAATCTGAAATTGACAGGTCAGCTCACCCCTGAACTTTGAAAATTCCTTAAAAATTTAGCTGCTTTTCTATTAAAATTTTTCTTGCCCACATCTATGGCAATTTTCTCCATTCTCACTGCTCCACCAAGGGTGACGGTAGCCCTGAGTTCTGTCTTAGTATGGGCTCAACTCTCTATCAGTTTTAGTTCATTAGATTTCTTTACAGTCTCAGCTCTCTATTGAGATTTATAATCATGATTTTGTAGATTATCTAGCAAGTCTCCTAAGGTAGATGCACATTCTCCTATGACTTTCTATATCCTAAAGGAAGCCTAAGTCTGCCTGATAATTATTGATTAAATGCTTTAGCGTACGTGAAAAAAAAAAAAACAGAAAGTGTAAATAATACTATTTTCCTCCAGAGATGATTTTACTTTTGTCTGGTGAGCAATTGGAAAGTAGGATGATTAGCTTGATGCATTTAATATTTGAGTTAATTTGAAGCTGAATTTTAGGCTGTTCTACTTCTTGATTGTCCTACTCCTAGAGCTGACCCCTTCTAGGGCTTAAACTCAAAGCTTTATATATTTACCATGGTTCCTAGACTTCAAATGGTCTTCCTCAACATTGTAAGGTTATGAACGCTCTGCCAGGCTTTTTAACCTCTAAGCATCAGGCTTTTGCACAATGTTTAACCTTTTATTCATGGAAATTTATATGTTGGCATGTGCCTTGTGAGCAAACTAAGCAAAATGACAAGTTGACTTTTCTGTGGTTCTTACATCCCTACCCACCCCCAGGAATCTTTACTTCTCAATGTTGAAAAGCCCTGGAAGTCCCAAATTCCTGTTTTTTGTTTGTTTGTTTGTTTGTTTTCTTCTTTTTCCCAGCCTGGGTAGAATAGTAGAAACTCTAAACCAGAATTTTCTATATCTCACCTTGATAAGAAATGCCCTGAGAAGAGAAAGAATACATATAAGTAGTGGAAAATGTTGGTTCAATGCGCTCTCTTTTTTTCCTATCTTAGTTTGCTTTCTGATGCCTTCAAACTGCTTCATGTTTGTTCTGAGTGAGAGATTTTGTGTGACACTACACACTCCATCAGAGCCTGATGGAGAGGTTTTAAGAAGCATTCAAAGCAGAGTGAATTGCTTTGGCAGCTGGTAATTTAAATTACCCTCATCATAAAAAAAGAGCACCGTAAGAGCCAGAGTAACCTATATAAATTTTGACTTATTTTTTATAAATTCACATGAATTACATTACAAAGAAAAGTTACAGTACAAGTGTCTTATTGGTAAAGCTTTCCAGCTGTCCATTTGTGATATTCATGTTATAAGTCAGAATATCTAAATATGATGTTACACAATTCCTGGGACTTGCGTGTGTTCATACCAGCTTTTGGGACCCATTAATTAAACACTCTCAGTATCTGCCCAATCCAAACTTAAGACTTGAATTTATTTCTGTTTTCCTGACATTAATAAATAGAATATCTAGCCAATAGTTGAATCACACTGTATTATATTAAATTATTTTCTTTCCCTTACCTACCACATCGATTTAGGTTTTAGAACAGCAGCCAGGTTTTGTAGTGGTTTTAGTAAGTCTAACTTTCCTGTCTTCATGATTATTCCCAAACCAATAATCCTCTATATTAGATACAGTAAACTGCTACCAAGTTATTATATAATATTTGCATGCATAATTATATTTTTGTAAAACAAGTTTTGAATAAAGCTTCTCTCTTTTATAAGGCTCCAAAATCCTCTCTGTGCAGTCATTTCTTAAGCTACCATTATACATTTTACTCTCTGTTCTTCCATTACCTTTTATACATGGACGTGACATGGTACTCATGCATTGTGTATTTATAAAAGTTTATTATTCTCCAGAGATAACTCCTGATTATTTTCTTTATTCTCTCTTTCATTCATTGATTGTTTCCATGTCCATGACTGTATCTGCTATGTATATATTGATTAATCTTAATAGTCTCTTCAATTTCTCCTTTCCTCAAGCTTCCCAATTTTAGTTCCGATTGACTTTTTCAATTCCCCTGCCTTATTTATTCAATGTGTAAGGTCAAATTCACTAACTACTGTTCCCCATGTTATGGTCTTTATATTATCTAATCTTATTAATGGATACCCAATCATTTTAGCCAAGAAAATCTGTGATTTCTCAACTCCTTTATTTTATCTGCTTCCTGTATTCAATTGCCAAATTTTAAAAATCTGCATCAGATATGTTATTTAATTGTATCAATTTCTCTTCATCTTCACCAGCGCTAATAAAGTTCAAATCATCATTACCTTCAGGCTCATCCATCATTCAATCAGTGTTACAAGTGATATTATTCAAAGATGAATATAATGTGACTTCTGCTTAAAACTTTAGAAAATTGCCTAAGATAAAAACCTAACCCTCTAATTTAATGTCTAGGTGGAGAAGCAAGCTGGTATAAACAGTCTAAGTCAGGAGTATGTGTACCATGTTTGAGAGCCCAAAGAGTTGATTTAGAGTGAGCAGAAGGAAAGAGAAGGAGATGGGAATCATAAAACTATATAACAAAAAAGCTTCTGTAAGGCCTTGTAGGCTACTGTAAGGATTTTGACTTTAACCCTGAGTAAACTTGTGAACTATTGCAGATTTCTTAAGAATAACATAGTCTATCCTACATGATTGAAGGGTAAGGTTGCTTTCCCCTAAATAACTCTATACCTATCTTTATTTTAATACTCCTAGTAATACATTTAGTCATCATAGCAAATCTCATCTATCCCTTTCCCTGTCCATACTCTGAAGTTCTTATGAATAAAAACAATGTGTTGTTATTCACCTTTGTATTCATAGATACAGGCCTGTACTTACCAGGACATTGCCTTTGACCAATAAATTGAGATGCAGAATTAATTACAAAATATTGCCTGTCTAGGATATGGGTTACAGAGCTGAATGTTCTTGCATATTAATTCAACTCACAACAGAAATCAGAGGTAATTTAAGGCACACCCTGATGAAAGCACATATTCATTGTAGTGTTATTTTACTCACCTTTGGGTGTCTTTAAATAACCATTTGCTACTGTGAACACTTACCTTGACCAAGAATATATCTTTTCACACATTACCTGAAACCATTTTATGATTCAAATAAAATTTAGAATAATAAAAAACAAACAACAAAAAACTTTGAAGTTCTAATAATTCCTTTCATTATTGTGATACTTTATGTATATCTTAATTCTTTTATTTTTTACATGAATCCTAAGGGATGTGTGAAAATATTTTAATGTTTAACATATTTATTAAGAATGAGAATTTGAATTCAAAGCTATCACTGTTAAAATCAGAATTTCTGTACATTTTTGCCTTGTCATCTTGTTTAGCAGTCTCCACATTATAGAAAATTTATGCATCTACATTACAAAGATGTGTATCTTTACATACATTCATAGACATAAAGCATACTTATAAAGCACATATATTTTGAAAAGAAATTATCAGTTGGAAAAACTGCTTTGTAGTTTTTAAAAATGTTTTGTGTCAGTGGCAAAGGATGAGATTTTGGCATATCCTAAGAACTGAAGACAGGCTTAGCAGCTTATTTTCTTCAGTCTGGAAATTTTGACTTCTTTAGTAAGATCCCATATCAATTTCTCACTTTGGCTTAATGTGCCTCTTGGAATGCCTTGAAAGATACATGGGACTTTAAATTGCAACCTTGCTTCTTTTTAGCTTCTCATAGAAGAAATAAAACCTTAGCGATTTTCCTTTCTCTTTACACCTCCCTATTACCCACATCCTCTCCTTGTCCAAGGCCACTCTATTGAAGGATAGTGCCTATGACTCTCTGATTGCTCTTGTGAAGGACAATTCTTAAAGATACATATGAACCATGCCCACAAACAATATGTGTGTAGATACATAGATACATAGGTACCTGTATACATTCATGCATACATACATGCATACATACATATATATACAGTGTATACCATGCGTTTATGTAGTCTATGTGTGTGCATTTGGGTATAGTTGTTAAAAAATCTTAAACTCCAAGATCAGACAAACTGAGAGTAGAATAACCTCTACTATCATTTTAGCAGCATGACCCTCAGCAAGTGACAAGCTCCCTAAAACTTGGTCTTCACATTTGTAGAATAAGGATAATGTTGCCATCTTTAGAAGTTATTGCAAGAATATAGTGACACAAGAAAGTTAAAGGAAAATGGTGGAAACTAATATTATTCATTTAATAATAGCAATTTACTATCAATGAATGACTATAGCCTATGTATTAATAGCTAGTATTTCCATGTGCATATTGCATTTACTAATTTTGTATATACAACAATGGGTCAATATCAAATCAGCCTTTATAATAGAGTATTATAATACAATTATTTATGCAAGCAGAGTGTTAATTTCCTTTTTTAATAAAATCTTTGTTGGAAACTGAAAATTCTACGGTGCCATTGTATGGCCATTTTAGAGGAACATGCTTCTTAAAATGTCTTTTTCGTAGTTGACTCTTCTTTCCAATTTCCTGTGACTTACACATCTGTTCACCATGATGGGAAGCCATGCTGCTAGACGGGCAGAGGTGGGGCATGCATCGATCTCTGTGACAGGCTGTTAGCCATGTTCTTTCACTTAATACAATCTGACGAGTCTTGACCCATTCAATTTTCCCACCGAAGACACTGTGTTTAATAGAATTAGAACTCCCTTTGCCCTTATGGTATGTTTTATGCTTAGACAGGTTCAATGTTCTCTTCTTAACTCTCTTTATACTAGCCCATTTTAGCTCATTCTTTGCTTTTTTTTTACATCCCTATGCTAAGTGAAAAGCAAAACAGTTCCACTAGCTTGGGTAGAATTTGTCAGCCACTCTTTTGGAATATTTAGAATGTCAGCTAAACTATTTTGCAGAATTGTTTGGAAGCTTAGCAATTTGGAACTTTTGCCTTTGTCATTGTTTGCAACAGGATTATGAATTTCTATATTACAATATATCATTTTACATTTGTCCTGGGAAATAATTTCTCCTTATTTTGAGATTTCTATTTTTTCTAAGTCAGAATATGTTTAGGATAAGAAAGTGACAGTGATCCAGGATCAAATCCTTTCAATAGAAAAATTATTCAACTCTATTTCCAGATATAATTTTTCCTTACTAATATGGCATTTCATCCAGAAAGATTGATAAGGTTTGGCTGTGTCCCCACCCAAATCTCATCTTAAATTGTAGTTCCTATAATTCCCATGTGTGATGGGAGGGACCAGGCAGATAATTCAATCATGGGTGTGGTTTTCCCCATCATGTTCTTGTGATAGTAAGTTCTCATGAGATCTAACGGATTTATAAGGGGTTTCCCCATCCACTCGGATCTCATTTTTCTCCTTCCTGTGATCATGTCAAGAATAGCATGTTTGCTTCCCCTTCTGCCATGATTGTAAGTCTCCTCAGGCCTCCCCAGGTATGCTGAACTGTAAATTAGTTAAACTTCTTTTATTTATAAATTACAAAGTCTCAGCTATGTCTTTCTTAGCAGTGTGAGAAGAGAGTAGTACACTAAATTGATACCAAGTGGTGGGGTGCTGCCTTAAAGACACTCAAAAATGTGGAAATGACTTTGGAACTGGGTAAAACGCAGAGGTTGGAACAGTTTGGAGGGCTCAGAATAAGATAGGAAACTATGGGAAAGTTTAGACCTTCCTAAAAACTTGGAAGGCTCAGAAGACAGGAAGATGTGGGAAAGTTTGATACTTCTTAAAGACTTATTGAATGGCTTTGACCAAAATGCCAATAGTGATTTTTTTTTTTTAATCTGTGAATATAATTCACTTTTATTGTAAACTACAGTTTGTAGCAAAAGGACCATGGAAGCCTCTTTTGTTCCGCATTCTATCCCCAGTACTTGCTGTGGTACCAGGTACTCAAAACTGCCTTGGTGGATGCAGCAGTGGGGTACACTGGAGAATGGAGGCAAGTGAGGGGTGTCACAGGTCACAAGCCTCCATCAGAGACTGTAGGTGATATGAACAGTAAGGTCCAGGCTGAGTTGGTCTCAGATGGCAATGAGGAACTGTTTGGGAACTGGAGAAAAGGTCACTCTTGCTATGCAAAGAGACTGGCAGCATCTTACCCCTACACTAGAGATCTGTGGAACTCTGAACTTGAGAGAGATGATTTAGGGTATCTGGCAGGAGAAATTTTTAAGCAGCAAAGAATTAAAGGGGAAGCAGAGCATAAAAGTTTGAAAATTTTGCAGCCTGACAATTTGATAGAAAAGGAAATTCCATTTTCTGAGGAGAAATTCAAGTCAGCTGCAGAAATTTGTATAAATAACTAAGAGCCGAATATGAATCACCAAGACAATGGGGAAAATGTCTCCAGGGCATGTTAGAGACATTTTTGTGGCAGCCTCCCCTATCACAGGCCCAGAGACCCAGAGGTGGGGAATGGTTTAGTGGGCCAGGCCCAAGGCCCCCTGCTGTGTGCAGCCTGGGGACTTTGAACCCTGGGTTGAAGGTGCTCCAGCTATGGCTAAAAGGGGCCAAGGCACAACTTGGGCCATGGTTTGAAAGGGTGAAAGCCCTAAGCCTTGGCCGTTTCCACGTGATATTTGTCCTGCAGGTGTGCAGAAGAAAAGAATTGAGTTTTGGGAGCCTCCACCTAGATTTCAGAGTATGTCTAGAAACTCTGGGATGTTCAGGCAGAGGTGTGCTGCAGGGGTGGAGCCATCATAGAGGGTCTTTGCTAAAACAGTTCAGAAGGGAAATGTTGAGTTGAAGCCCCACACAGAGTCTCCACTGGGGTTCTCCTAGTAGGGCTATGAGAAGAGGACCACTGTCCTCCAGAACCTAGAATGGTAAATCCACTGACAGCTTGCACTCGTGCACCTGGAGAAGCTGCAGACAATCAATGCCATCCTATGAAAGCAGCCAGGAGGAAGAGTGTACCCTGCAAAGCCACAGAGGCAGAGCTGCCCCAGGGTATGGGAGCCCACCTCTTGCATCAGCATGACCCGGATGTCAGACATGGAGTCAAAGGAAATTATTTCAGAGCTTTAAGATTTAATTTCTGCCCAATTGGATTTTGGACTTAGATGGGGCCTGTAGCCCCTTTGTTTTGGCCAATTTATCCTATTTGGAATGGGTGTATTTACTCAATGCCTGTACCCCCTTTGTATCTAGAAAGTAACTAACTTGCTTTTGATTTTGTAGGCTCATAAGTGGAAGGCACTTGCCTTGTCTCAGATGAGACCTTTAACTTGGACTTTTGGGTTGATGCCAGAATAAGTTGAAACTTTAGGAGAGTGTTGAAAAGGCATAATTGTGTTTTGAAATGTGAAGACATGATTTGGGAAAGTCCAAAGGTGCAATGATATTGTTTGGCTGTGTCCCCACCCAAATCTAATCTTGAATTGCAGTACCCATAATCCCCACGTATTGTGGGAAGGACAAAGTGGAGATAATTCAATTATGGGGTGGTTCTTGTGATATTAAGCTCTTATAAGATCTGATGGTTTTATAAGGGGCTTCCCCCTTCACTGGGCTCTCATTCTTCTCCTTCTTGTCATCATGTGAAGAAGGATGTGTTTGCTTCCCCTTTTGCCATGACTGTAAGTTTCCGGAGGCCTCCTAAGCCATGCTGAACTGTGAGTTAAGTAAACTTCTTTCCTTTATGGATTACCCAGTCTCAGGTATGTATTTATTAGCAGTATGAAAAAGGAACAATACAATGTTAAATATCTATTTGAAAACAGACACCGCTGGGCACAGTGACTCATGTCTATAATCCCAGCACTTTGGAAGGCTGAGGTGGGTGGATCACTTGAAGTCAGGAGTTCGAGACCAGCCTGGCCAACATAGTGAAAACCCATCAGTACTAAAAGTACAGAATTCCATGGTGTGGTGGTGCATGCCTGTAATCTCAGTTAAGTTACTCAGGAGGCTGAGGTAGGAGAATCTTTTGAACCTGGGAGGCAGAGGTTGCACTGAGCGAAGATCATGCCACTGCCTTCCAGCCTGGGTGGCAGAATGAGACTCTGTCTGAAAAAATAAAAATAAAAAACACACAGACACCAATATTTTAATAATTAGCAGTTCTAGTATTCTTCAGGACTTCCAAGTAAAAAGATTTTTGGAAATAGGACAGCAAATTTTATGAAAAATGTATTCTATTGATATCTAAGTTATAAGATTCTTACACACTTAATCAATGTTACTAGTCTATGTCTCCCTCTCTGTTTTTCTTCTACCCTCTTTTTTTTCTTAATTGATATGAGTTCATTATATCACATAACATTTATGAAAAACATTTGAGGTAGATTTTCTTAGTGTCACTCTACACTTAAGGAAAATAAAGCAAAAATCAACAAAAGTAACAGCAAGGTTATATGTCTATAAATTATTTTGACTTTCGTTTCTTCCTTCCCCTGTGTCCCCATACTGAATATTGGTAGCAATTGTTAGAATTTGGTTTACCTTTATCAGGTATCTTTCATTACTGTTGCCTGAAAGGGCTCATTTGCAAAATAACAACACAAGGGCAACCACCACAGGTAAGGACTTGTAATGACAGCAAGAAAGATCAGTGACTGAAAATTCACATAAACTTTGCATAGGTTAGCTTAGAATTTGTATATGTTTTCCTGGATATGGTGGTGGTAGATATTTATTCTGTGGAAAGACAATGAGGACTGGATGCACACACATCTTCACTACCTCTACCGCCACCACCATACCAAGAAAAACATACACAAATTCTAAGCTAGCCTATATAAAGTTGATGTGATTCTTCAGTCATTGATCTTTCTTGCTATCATTATAAGTCCTTACCTGTGGTGGTTGCCCTTGTGTTGTAATCATTCTCGTTCTCATTGCTGTTTCGCAAATGAGCCCTTTCAGGCACATGTATCCCAGTACTTAAAGTAAAATTAAAAAATAAAAATCAAACAAACAAAAAACCCAGAGACATTAAGACTGATAGAATAGATCCTGTAAGTCTGATTTTAAAAAATTGTAATCTATTTTCTCTGAAGCCTGCTACCTGGACGCTTCATCTGCATAAAAAGAACCTTGGTTTCCACAACCCCTTATCTTAACCCAGATACTCCACTATATTCCAGGTCTTTAGATAAATTATTTTAACCAATTGTCAGTCAGAAAACCTTTGAATCCACTTGTGACCCAGAAGACCCCTGCCCCGCCCTTTGAGTTGACCTACCTTTTTATATCAAACCAATGCCCATCTTACATGTATTGATTGACGCCTTATGTCTCCCTAAAGTGGATAAAACTAAGCTGTGGCTGGAAACATGTTGTCAGGGCTTCCTGTCACCTTTGAAACATGTTGTCAGGGCTTCCTGTCACCTTTGAAACATGTTGTCAGGACTTCCTGTCACCTTTGAAACATGTTGTCAGGACTTCCTGAGGCTGTCCTTTGGTGTGTCCTTAACCTTGGCAAAACAAATTTCTAAATTGATTTTTTTAAAAACATCTGATCACCAGATAGACTTTATCCCACAGATTTCCTTCAAGCCCTACCATCATCCACACTGCACTGTTTGGAATTTATTAAACACATTTTCCTTTTATAGCAAAGTTTGTGGTTTTTTCCAACCCTGTGGCAGGACTTTTCCTTCATTCTACCTGGGAAACTTAGCCAGAATACCACGGTGCCTTTGAGGGTTCTTTGAATGGTATATTAGTTTTCTATTGCTACTGAAGCAGGTTACTACAAATATACTGGCTTAGAACCATGCAAATTTATCAGCTGGAGTTCTGTAGGTCAGAAGTCTCAATGAGTTAAAATCCAGCTGTTGGCAGAACTGCATTCCTTTTAGACACTCTAAGTGAAAATCCATTTCCTTTCTTTTGCATCTTATAGAGGCCTCCTGCATTCCTTGGCTTGTGGCCCTTCCCTCTCTGTGCAAAACCAGCAGTGGGACATCTTTGCCTCCCTGACCCTGATCCTCTTAGAAAGCGCTTTGTAATTACAATCAGGCCAACCCAAATAATCATGAATAATCTTTTCCATCTAAAGAACCTTAATTTTATCACATCTATAAGCTTCAAAGTCATGTAAGGTAACATCTTTATATGTAAATAATATATTCACATGCCATGTAAGATAATATATTCTCAGCTTCTGGGGATATGGGCATAGACATCTTGGTGGGATACTATTCTGCCTATCACAGATGGAAACCAGTCTCCCACTTTACATTGCTGTAAGTGTTTACAGTAATTTTTTGGTTTACATTTCACATAAATTTATGCATACTGTTTTTGTTTTAGATTCATTTCATTCTTTCTACTTTACCTTAGAATTTTGGGGAATGTGGAAACCTTGTCTCTTCAACTCTATTGTGAGATATGTGAAAACATCCCCACCTCTTGATTGCTTTTTGATTCTTACAACTTGCAACACAGATTCAGTTTGTTGAATTGAACATTAAATTTTTGAAACAGATTTACATGATGAATCATGCAGGGCAATAGAAATAACAGATAATGGAGTTACTTTGCTAAGTAATTTTTGTTTCCAGGTATGAGAAGACAAGCAGCAATGTGAGCCTAATCTGTAGACTCTCACCAAGTTGAAATTCACAAAGTGAGCTTGTTTAGACTGGACTATTTTCTGGAATGGAAAGATGCAGTCAAATTTTGAAAGACTAATACCAATAATAGTTGTTAAGAAAAAAATTAAAAAGTAAATTAAGTCTCTGATCTTTACTCCTGATTACTTTCTAAGATCCCTGGAAATTAGACAGTTAGTGTGTTTCTGTCTCATAGAAAAGAATTTATCCAGTCTATCATTGACAGGCATTTGAGTTGGTTCCAAGTCTTTGTTATTGTGAACAGTGTTGTAATAAACATACATGTGCATGTGTCTTTATAGTAGAATGACTTATAATCCTCTGGGTACATACTCAGTAATGGGATTGCTGGGTCAAATGGTATTTCTAATTCTCGGTCCTTGAGGAATCACCACACTGTCTTCCACAATGGTTGGACTAATTTACACTCCCACCAACAGTATAAAAGAGTTTCTGTATATCCACATCCTTGCCAACATCTGTTGTTTCCTGACTTTTTAATAATTGCCATTCTAACTGGCATGAGATGGCATCTGAATGTGGTTTTGATTTGCATTTCTCTAATGAACAATAAGACCACATGGACACGGGGGGAAACATCAAACATCACACACCATGGCATGTGCATACCTAAGTAACAAACCTGCACATTCTGCACATGTACCCCAGAACTTAAATGTAATTAAAAAAATAAAAACATTTAAACAGTCTTTAAACTGGAGTCCAAACCATTGACAATAAAAAACTTGTTTCATGCCTATGTTTAACATAAAAGGAGAGGTTACCAATTAAGATAATAATATTCATGTTATCAATTTCTGGAGGAGTAGAGAGTTGTATTCAACTAGGAACAATGGTTAAGAACTGTAGCAGAGACTATGATAAATAGTTTATGCAAATTCAGAAAACAATAAAGTTCAGTTTCTCCACTCCATTGTGATTGCCACTATACTTACAAACTATGAGCATCTCATGGATTCACAGAAATACCTTGAATATCTGAAAGAAAAAGCCAGAAATGAAGACAAAAAAGGATTTGGTACAAGATGAAATATGTCTTGTTTTGAGGAAATAATTACAAAGTATTTAAGACTAAAAGCATTGTGTTATTTGTTTCAGGGTCTAGCGAAAATGACCTCTCTAAGAGATATTAACATCTTCAACTTTCATATAAAAAATTAGACAAAAGAGGCTGAATAACATAAATAATAAAATAACATATAAATTAATAAAAATTTAAGTGTCTAGAAATATAACATTCAGACGACTCATTGCTTTTTAAATTAATGGAATGAATTATTAAATTAGCCATCACAAAATGTCCATCCTATTGAAAACATGTTGTGGGTTTAGTTTTCTGACTTAAAATAACTTTTTAGTGGGCACTATGCTTTCTAATGAAGCATACTAAATTTTAAATTAAATAAATTACTCATAGTCAAATAATTAGAAAAGCAAATTGTGAAAAGGCTTTTTACTTGTTCTAAAAACTGATATTTGAAGCATTTTAATATGTATGATATAATGCAAATTTGACATCCCAAAGTGGTGCCTGCCTAGTGCTTACAAAGATTTAAAATAAACCTGCCTCCTTATTATTGTGTATTTTAAAGTCTTTCCTAAACATAAAACTATTGTGTAGCCTGATGTTTGCTAGTTAACAAAATCCAGTAAGTTTTAAACTCAATTGCCAAGAAGTTGGATTCTGAACAAAGAATTATGTTTTCCATAGAAACACAATGATCCCTTTCTATAGCGAAGGGTATGATGTTTAATTTTATGTGCTCAGATATGTGGTCAAAAATTATTCTGAATGTTTCTGCGAGGGCAAGGATGTTTTTTAATAAGATTAGCTTTTTTTTTTTTTTTTGAGACAGAATCTTCCTCCCTTGCCCAAGATGGAGTGCAGCGGCATGATCTTGGCTCACTGCAACCTCTGCCTCCCAGGTTCAAGTGATTCTTGTGCCTCAGCCTTCCAAGCAGCTGGGATTACAGGGCACACCACCAAGTCCAGCTAATTTTTGTGTTTTTAGTAGAGACAAGGTTTTGTCATGTGGGCCAGGCTTGTTTCAAACCCCTGTCCTGTAGTGAATGGCCTGCCTTGGCCTTCCAAAGTGCCAGACTTAAGGGCGTGAGCCACTGTGACTGGCCTGAGATCAATATTTAAATGGGTAGATTTTGAGTAAAGCTGTTTGTCTTCTATAATGTGTGAGCCTTATTCAATCAGTCGAAGACCTGAAGATAACGCAAGACTGATTTCCCCTGAGCAAGAGGAAGTAGTACTGCCTGCTGGTGGCCTTTGAACCTCAGTTGCAGGTTTTGCACTTGCCAGCCTCTGTAACCACATGAGTCAATTTCTTAAAATAAATCTATCTCTCCACTCTCTTTTTTCACATCTTATTTGTTCTATTTCTCTGAAGAACATTTACTAATATAAAGTGATTTATGTTCCCAAAATAAATGCAGTAGAAAGAAAAATAATGGATCACAAATAAGGCATATAATCAAGAATAGTGTAAGTCTCATGAAGGTGAAAAGCAACTTGAATGGGTGAGGCAAAGAAACTAACACCTCTCAGCTGCCAAGGATTGGGCTACTTGCTTCAAAATTTAACCCTTGTAACCTCCCTAAGAGATATTCATTATCATCTTATATACAATTTCAAGTAACACAGTAAGTGTTGGTAAATGCATGAATTAGACTTTCTTCACTTGGATTTTTCATTTTACCTTGCACTTCAGGCCCAATTTGATTACACCACCCCTATAATTCATATGAAGTGTCATAAATATAGGTGGCATACATGACATTCAGATACAGTTTTTATGTAGCTATAAGCCATTTCATGTATAGCTGAGTCAATTACTAGAAATTAACATTCAGGGAGTGTTTCATATCTACAGCCATCATATGAACTCTTGCAATGGAGAGAAGCCTTTTCCAATGGGCCCTCTGTGACTGAGGTTTATTACCTCGATGATTTTGTTGCTTGTTGTAACCCAATATGTATGTTAGTATACCTTAAGGAATAGGTTGTCGTCCGATTTATTAGTTGGAGAATCTTACATCTTTCAATGGTAAGGAAAATTTTATATTGACATATCCAGAGTTTTTATTGAAGTTATATTAGTCCTATCTATCAGAGATATGCTAGAAAATCTATAACTTCCACCAAAATGTTGCCCATGTGAGCAATTCAGTTTATGAAGTGCAATCTTCTAAGGCAGACTTAGGGCTTCGTGATTCATTTTTCAACCTATGTGATGTTTAATGATTTTGTCAAAATAAAAACTAATACACAGTTCTATGTCCATCATCAAATTATGCCATTCAATTTATAGCTTAAGCTATGAAAAAAGACACCTAGATATAGAGGTCTGAGGAGAGGGAAATAGCTCCAGTCTGTGCAATTCTCATTCCTCTTTGACACAGATATTTGTAGTGGGTAAGAAGTTATTTGGCTTATTATTACACTGGGAATTTGTTAGAACAGAGTAATGACATTGTTTCATTATGTCAAACATGCAGATATCTGCCTAGGGTATACTGTTGAGCAAAAAAAAAAAAAAAAGATTATTAAAAAATGAAACTATATAAAACAAGAGGGGAAAAGGTTGAAAGGTCTTTATCACCTTGTTTAAACCATCTTAAATCCTATTTCCTACTACTAAACAGTAATTCCCGAACACATTCATTTTTCTTAACTATCATAGTCAAAGTAACCAGGAGCATTCTTGCACGGTATGTACGTATATGTGTGTGTGTGTGTGTGTGTGTGTGTGTGTGTGTGTGCAGTGTGTGTGTGTGTTTGATGTGAACGCATGGATGCACAGATTTTTTAAAAGGTACAAGTTGTACTGTTTTCATTAACTTTTTGCATGTTGTTTTCTTGAGAATTAGATATAAAATATAGTCAAGAAAAGTAAAAGCTTAATAATAAAGGAAAAATAATATCGTCTTCTCTTTGGATGATATGATCTTTGAAACTGAAGTTTACATTGGTTATCTAGATTGTAGTATTCATTAAAAATGGCTGTTATGTACAGTGTGTTTTCACATTCAGAGTTGATGAAAAGTATCCTCATTTTTTTTGTAGGGTCAATTTTTAAAATCTTTTCTTTCTCTTCCTGCAGTAGGAGACATCTAATATTTGCCAATAACCCTTCCGAGATTATTTTATGCTAGTCTCCTTATATTCTGCTTTGAGATATGCAGGGATTTAGACCTACTGTGTAACTCTCAACATGCATTCACCTGGCTCACTTAAAGGGCACTGGCACCTATGTTTAGAGGCCTCACACCCATGCATAAAGACATTATATTTCAATATTTTGAGAACACCAGTAAAGCTCCGAATGGTTCAAAGACTAGTGCAGAACCTCACAATTAATTAGCAGGGAGTTTGGCCTCATGCTCCAGCTTGTCAGATTCAAAGGCCCATGTGCTTTATGCAATGTCACCTAGCCCCCAGAAGTTGCAGAATGCCAGCTGTAATGGGGTAAAATCACAGGCACATGTCAGATTTAGAATATATCACCAGAATGTTCAGCACAAAGAATCGATCCTCCTCTGCATGCAAGACTCTGCCATTAATCAACTTGCCTTTTTCTCACACATAGCACATAACTTGAAAAGCAAGGTTCACATGGGAATGCAATTTACATTTTCAATGATAGCTCTGTTCCTGGATTGCATAAAAAAGATTCACCTCTAATACTACCTTAGCCAAACCTTTTATTATCCACAAGTCATCAAAGTTTATCTAGAGAAAGCAGACAATTATTAAAAATAGAATCTCAGGGGATTTTGTCACCAACAGTGTAACTTAAGTGACATGAAATGTTGGGGATTCTGGGAGACAAAAGCTGTCACACAAATAAGTTAATGGGTTAGAGGGTTTTTTAACAGAAGAGTTGTAAAAGAAAATAGTCATCACTTCAAGTCAAATACTACAATAAATGCCATGGAACAGATACATGCCCAGTATAGACAGAGGACAATACCAGAGGAGTTTGGTGTGAAAGGGGGAGATTTTACAGCATGAGTCAAGGCAAAAATTGTTTTATGAACTAGACAACCATATAAAGAGTTCAGTTCAATAGGTATCAAAATATGACTGTCCTAAGACATAGGCCATTTAACTGGAAAGTGGGAGTAACACTGAAATGCTTTATAAATGGTAGGCAGACACAGGAAACAAGTCCATTGACTTTCTGAGAAAGTTACTTTCCTGTCAATTCTAATTGCATTACTAAAGAAGCCTTAGTTTTAAGTTAACATGTCTCTACCATTTTATTAATGCTTGTTCTCTTCTTCACAGAACTGGAAAAAAACATGTTAAACTTCATATGGAAACAAAAGAGAGCCCACATAGCCAAGAAAATCCTAAGCAAAAAGAATAAAGCTTGAGTTATCACATTGCCTGACTTCAAACTATACTACAAGGCTACAGTAATCAAAATGGCATGGTACTGGTACCAAAACAGAGAAACAGAGATATAGACCAATGAAACAGAACAGAGGCCTGGGAAGTAGTGCCACACTTCTACAACCATTGGATCTTTGACAAACCTGACAAAAACAAGCAATGGGGAAAGAATTCCCTGTTTAATAAATGGCTAGCCATGTGCAGAAAGCTGAAACTGATGCCTTCCATACACTAAAATTAACTCCAGGTGGATTAAAGATTTAAACATAAGACCTAATACCATAAAAACCCTAGAAGAAAACATACGCAATACCATTCAGGACATAGGCACAGACAAGGACTTCATGACTAAAAGACCAAAAGCTGTGCCAACAAAAGCCAAAATAGACAAATGGGATTTAATTAAACTTAAAAGTTTCTGCACAGCAAAAGAAGCAATAATTGGAGTGAACTGGTAACTAACAAAATGGGAAAAAATTTTTACACCCTACCCATCTGACAAACGGCTACTTTCCAGAATATGCAAAGAACTAAAGCAAACTTATAAGAAAAAAAAAAAAAAAAAAAGCATTCTGAAGTGGGCAAAGGATATGAACAGACACTTTTCAAAAGAAGACATTTATGTAGCCAATAAACATATGAAAAAATGTGCATCATCACTGGTCATTAGAGAAATAAAAATCAAAACCACATTGAGATACCATTTCATGCCAGTTAGAATGGTGCTCATTAACATGTCTGGAGACAACAGAAGCTGGAGAGGATATGGAGAAATAGGAACACTTTTACACTATTGGTGGGAGTGTAAATTAGTTCGACCATTGTGGAAGACAGTGTGGTGATTCCTCAAAGATCTAGAAACAGAAATACCATTTGACCCAGCAATCCCATTACTGGGTATATACTCAAAGGATTATAAACCTTTGTATTACAAAGACACATGCACATGTTACGTTCATTGTGGCAGTGTTTGCAATGGCAAAGACCAGGAACCAACCCAAATGCCCATCAGTGGTAGACTGGACAAAGGAAATGTGGCACATATATACCATGGAATACTATGCAGCCATAAAAAAGGATGAGTTCGTGCCCGTTGCAGGGACATAGATGAATCTGGAAACCATAATTCTCAGCAAACTGACACAAGAACAGAAACCAAACACTGCATGTTCTCACTTATAGGCGGGTGTTGAACAATGAGAACACATGAGCACAGGGAGGGGAGCATCACACACTGGGGTCTGTTGGGGGG
>NW_022436955.1:4515293-4517458 GCF_009761245.1 Sapajus apella | reverse complement strand
GTGTGTGTGTGTGTGTGTGTGTGTGTGTGCAGTGTGTGTGTGTGTTTGATGTGAACGCATGGATGCACAGATTTTTTTAAAAGGTACAAGTTGTACTGTTTTCATTAACTTTTTACATGTTGTTTTCTTGAGAATTAGATATAAAATATAGTCAAGAAAAGTAAAAGCTTAATAATAAAAAAGGAAAAATAATATCGTCTTCTCTTTGGATGATATGATCTTTGAAACTGAAGTTTACATTGGTTATCTAGATTGTAGTATTCATTAAAAATGGCTGTTATGTACAGTGTGTTTTCACATTCAGAGTTGATGAAAAGTATCCTCATTTTTTTTGTAGGGTCAATTTTTTAAATCTTTTCTTTCTCTTCCTGCAGTAGGAGACATCTAATATTTGCCAATAACCCTTCCGAGATTATTTTATGCTAGTCTCCTTATATTCTGCTTTGAGATATGCAGGGATTTAGACCTACTGTGTAACTCTCAACATGCATTCACCTGGCTCACTTAAAGGGCACTGGCACCTATGTTTAGAGGCCTCACAACCATGCATAAAGACATTATATATCAATATTTTGAGAACACCAGTAAAGCTCCGAATGGTTCAAAGACTAGTGCAGAACCTCACAATTAATTAGCAGGGAGTTTGGCCTCATGCTCCAGCTTGTCAGATTCAAAGGCCCATGTGCTTTATGCAATGTCACCTAGCCCCCAGAAGTTGCAGAATGCCAGCTGTAATGGGGTAAAATCACAGGCACATGTCAGATTTAGAATATATCACCAGAATGTTCAGCACAAAGAATCGATCCTCCTCTGCATGCAAGACTCTGCCATTAATCATCTTGCCTTTTTCTCACACATAGCACATGACTTGAAAAGCAAGGTTCACATGGGAATGCAATTTACATTTTCAATGATAGCTCTGTTCCTGGATTGCATAAAAAAGATTCACCTCTAATACTACCTTAGCCAAACCTTTTATTATCCAAGTTTATCTAGAGAAAGCAGACAAGTATTAAAAATAGAATCTCAGGGGATTTTGTCACCAACAGTGTAACTTAAGTGACATGAAATGTTGGGGATTCTGGAAGACAAAAGCTGTCACACAAATAAGTTAATGGGTTAGAGGGTTTTTTAACAGAAGAGTTGAAAAAGAAAATAGTCATCACTTCAAGTCAAATACTACAATAAATGCCATGGAACAGATACATGCCCAGTATAGACAGAGGACAATACCAGAGGAGTTTGGTGTGAAAGGGGGAGATTTTACAGCATGAGTCAAGGCAAAAATTGTTTTATGAACTAGACAACCATATAAAGAGTTCAGTTCAATAGGTATCAAAATATGACTGTCCTAAGACAAAGACCATTTAACTGGAAAGTGTGAGTAACACTGAAATGCTTTATAAATGGTAGGCAGACACAGGAAACAAGTCCATTGACTTTCTGAGAAAGTTACTTTCCTGTCCATTCTAATTGCATTACTAAAGAAGCCTTAGTTTTAAGTTAACATGTCTCTACCATTTTATTAATGCTTGTTCTCTTCTTCACAGAACTGGAAAAAAACATGTTAAACTTCATATGGAAACAAAAGAGAGCCCACATAGCCAAGAAAATCCTAAGCAAAAAGAATAAAGCTTGAGTTATCACATTGCCTGACTTCAAACTATACTACAAGGCTACAGTAATCAAAATGGCATGGTACTGGTACCAAAACAGAGAAACAGAGATATAGACCAATGAAACAGAACAGAGGCCTGGGAAGTAGCGCCACACTTCTACAACCATTGGATCTTTGACAAACTTGACAAAAACAAGCAATGGGGAAAGAATTCCCTGTTTAATAAATGGCTAGCCATGTGCAGAAAGCTGAAACTGATGCCTTCCTTACACTAAAATTAACTCCAGGTGGATTAAAGATTTAAACATAAGACCTAATACCATAAAAACCCTAGAAGAAAACATACGCAATACCATTCAGGACATAGGCACAGACAAGGACTTCATGACTAAAAGACCAAAAGCTGTGCCAACAAAAGCCAAAATAGACAAATGGGATTTAATTAAACTTAAAAGTTTCTGCACAGCAAAAGAAGCAATAATTGGAGTGAACTGGTAACTAACAAAATGGGAAAAAATTTTTACACCCTACCCATCTGACAAACGGC